>NC_138765.1:22746122-23291594 GCF_965113315.1 Podarcis vaucheri
GAGTGTAGCACTTTGCATAAAGCTGTGATTATTGCTGGTGAGGTGCTGGGTGTGACTGGGAAGTTCTGTGATGCTGCATACATGTACAAACTTACAGAATAAATGTGTTTAAGAAGTATAATCAGAAAGACTTCTAATTATGAACCTCCTAATTATGAAATATTGAGTTGACCCTAGCTCTTGACAGGCAGCAGGAACTATATTCCTATATTCATGAAAGCTCACCTGCTGTAGATCTTGGCTTTTTATTTATTACTTGACTCACTAGGATGATCTGAGATAGTGTGCAAGCAATTGACTACTCTGTGTGCGCGAGTGCGTGGTTTGGGTATTTTTCGCCCCTTTACTCCATAAACTTATGACTGGATAAAAAGCCTTTCTGTTTGCTTTAGCTCATATAAAGGAGAAAGCTAAAATAAGATTCCACCATTTTTTAAAAATAATCATGGGAAAGGTTGGTGTTCAGACTAATGAAAGAACATGGCCAAATACTTGAATAGTCTGGTTAAACAAGACAGTGAACTTAAGTACATTTATAGCTATACAAATGTAAGAATATTTAGCTTTGATATTTGATAATTCATTGAGAACTGCTTGTGGTCACAAGAGGCTGGAAAAAGAGTAAAATACAAGCATTTAAATTTAACTTCCACTATTCAAGCTGCTAGCAGTTGGTAGACGCAATGTTGCAGCTTTCCCTTTTGCACTGGTGGTGAAAAGCACTATATTGGGGCTACTGTAGTTCTCTAGAAGTAATAATAATAGTAATAGTAATAATTTATTATTTATACCCCACCCATCTGGCTGGGCTTCCCCAGGATTGAAACAGCTTAAAACATCCTGAAATTTTGCCCACCTGCCTTCTTCAGAGAGCTTGGATGAATGTAATTAGGCCCACAGAGTGAAGTGGATTGAAACAATTGAGTAGTCAGGTACCAAGTTTAGGTGAGCCCAAGGGCTTGAGCATGCCTACAGGGTTTTTGATTTAGAACAGCAGATCCCCATGTGGAATTGCAAATTGCGCTGGAAAGCACTTACTGGTTTGCCATGTGACTGCAGTGGGTTATAGCTGAAGAAACAGAAGCCCAAAGTCCCCTTAGACACATAGAACTCACGCAAAAAACATGCCTGCAACTTCCCAGGGCAGTGTTGTCAAGCAGTAAGCAAATGCCATTTGAGGATATGTTCACAGGAAAAGGAAAACAAAGACAGCAAAAGACTTGGAAAGTTAATGATTCATCTCTGCCAAGTTCTAATAGGCCCATTTGGATTATCAGGTTAAAATTGATGTAACAAGAGAAATTGAAAGGATTAGTGAGTACGTAAGTAAAGCACAGGGAACACTGGGTGTTATTCTTATCAATATTGTGCAGAGTAGAAAGGTGTGTTTCTCAAGCAGTGTTCAGAATTCAGATCCATGATCAGATCTACCTGTCAGAGGCATTGATGAAAAATATGGTTTGATTTATTGTCACCCTGGCAGCTTTCTAGCTAGTTATTTTTTTTGTTTCATTTACCTTTGTCACCTAAATTAACTTAGGGCAAAGGATTAAAAAGGGGGTTTCCTATCAGCTCAATGAGGTCAAATGCCAATTTATGGTTCAGTTGTATTTGTATTAAAAGTGCTCTTCCTATGGGGGGAGGGGTTGAAAGGAGGTAATAATAAACCTGATTTAGGAAGACTTTAGTTCAAAGTTAAAAATGTAAGCATTACACTAGGCCAGGGTAGGTAATGATCCATATCTCCTCACCTCTCACAAACTGACTTAGAATAGGTCAGTAGGAACACATATCTGTCCGTCACCTGATGTCTTAATGATTTGAGGTGATTGAGCAATCTCATTTGAACTTTGGCAGGTGCTAGTCAATTGATGCTGGGGATGTACCTTCAAAGAGGTAGGCAGGGCTCGTATCTGTAACCATTCCTTTGACATTTCTGTAGAGAAAGAGGTTTGGATGCAAAGCACTTCTTCCAGTAACATACATTCAAGCCACTTTCTCCAGTTCCATCTGCTGCAGTATGAAGTTCCCAGTGGGAACTCCCTAGTGCTCTCTTCTGATCAGCTGGTAGTTGGGGCTTCAAAGGCCTGAAAATCCCTTTTTGGTCTGGAGAATGACTTTACCTGCTGTACATCTGATCTTTTGGATATCAGATGATGTCACCAATATTATAATACGTAGGACAGGTGGACGTGGCTTTGGCCTGTAATTAGGCCTGTGAACCAAAGTTTTCACACTCGGTTTAGGCCATGAGTTCTTAGTGAAACTTAGAAAATAATTTTGAAAGACTGTTGAGGTGGTTCACATGTCATAGCAAGCCATAGCTAGTTTTTAGCTATGGCTTGCTTTGGCATGCAGACTGGCCATTGTTAAAATGCTGTAGAGGCCCATGAATTTTGTTTAGTCATGAGAAATAATAGTATGTAAGACTGAGCTCCTGCATCAGCACTTCACCTGACTTGACTCTTGGTACATTATAGCAGCTGTGGTAAAATTCTAAAATATTATTGAAATTATTCCTTGTAGTGTTTTGGTTTTTAAAAACTCCTCTTAAACTATATATTGTTTTCATGTTTAAACAAAAGTAAAGTAGATGTTAAGAACTTGGTCTAGTTATTTGTCAGTATAGGTCTTCTGCTGAGCCAGAAGAGTTGGTGTATTTTTTTCGCTGTAAGATTAACACCTCTTGGTTTGCTAAATGCTGGGATGTGAAAACCTGCCTGAAGGTAGCACCAAGACACCCCAACACTCTTTTGGTTAAAAGCAACTGTGAGGGATTTGGATGTTGAAGTTGCAGGGATGTGATTTCTTTCCTCTGCTTCCCCTGACAACACACTGATTGACTTAACTACTTCACAAGCTGTTACTAAGCACAGAAAGGGAGGAAGACAGAGATGCTATTGGTTCTGCAGCTGCTTTTAATGAAAGAAAACTATTTTGGGAAAACCTGATCATGGATTTTCCACATTCGCCTAGTTTGGCCCTTCTTTTTCAGAGTCTTCCTGAAAGGTGTATGCAATGCATAGCTCAGTCCTGCTGATAGCCGCACTGTATTTGACAGAAACCCTGCATAGACTGCATCACTGGTTGTGAGCATAAACATGTATTATGCTCTTGTGAATGGGTTTGGCATGTGCCACTATATGCTTGGTGAACGTGATCCTCCCAAGAAAAAGAAAGAAAGAGATTACCTTGTAGGGAAATGTGATGGATGTTAAATCTTACCCACAAGATGTGAATACAAATTTTCATTGTGAGGGTATATAAAGACTGTTTTGAGTGCAGGTGCTGTGTCTACAAAAGGCTGTAGATAAAACTTGCTAGTTCATGAGCTTATACTCTACTGCTATCATATAGCAGTTCTTTCAGGAGCTGCATTCTTGAAATTCCATAAATAATAGTAATTAGTATTAGCAGTTTTGCTTTAGGAGGAAGGCAAAAAAAGAGTAGAGTGGCAGGTTGCCATTTCTTTGTTTTTGCTTTTGAGAAAAGTTGGAAAGTGTAATATCCTCAGCATAGAATTATAACATTGCCTTGAAATAGCTTAATCAGAGTTGAGAACAAATATTACCGCATTACATTTTTTCATTTATAGACGTTGCTACAATATGCTGACAATCCGGGTGCTTCGGAGCATGTTCTGCCTTTCTTGGAAGTGTATCAAGTCGCCATTCAGAGCTTTGCCAATGCCCGACCTTACTTGACTACCGAATGTGAAGAAGTTCTTCTGGTAATTGGCAGGCTAGTGTTGTAAGTACATTTGGGACATGACTTTTTAACAGAAAAGAGAATTTGATCAACAGCAGAGATTTTCAAGTTACTGTGCCCACCTGTCCGATATTGGAAATAGCATTCCCTGTATCAACAAATCAGGGTGCCTGTTTGCATACATCCTTGGGTGGGGGAAGGTCATTACCAAAGGTGAAAACAACTTTTCTGTATTTTCAAAAAGGCAGTGGAAGTTGGAATGCTCTCCTCACATCTCTGGCATGCAGACACCCCACTTCGTTGTAGGAATTTGTGGGGTCTGTATACTGACAGCAAAGCATGGGGCAGTAGTGTGAGGCTGCAGTCTTTCAGGCAGCGGAGTGGATAAAAATCAATGATTTTTTCAATTTTCTTTTAAAAGTCAGATTTTTAAAATTTGATTTTTTTTTAAATTGGATTTTTTTATTTAAATTGGAATTTTTAAAATAAAATGCTTTTGGAGGAAAAATCTTTCTAAACATAGTTTTCTATTTAAGTTACATTATAGTCCAAAGGCTGTTCATCAGGAAATAAGGATTTGTTTTTAATTATGTAGCATGAGGCTTTATATGCAATGTTTAATTTTTTTTGATAAATGAATTTTATTAATCCATTCACAATGTCATGTTCTTCCAGAGGTTTCTGTAAGATTATTTGGGGGCATTTTTTCTCACGAGAAGATATTATCACAGATGCTTGTTTAGCAGTTCTCAGAAGTGTGAATTTGTGTCTGCACAGATAACATGCCTTTTTTTCACAGAAAAGTGTTATAAAATAAACATACAGAGTTGAGGAAAAAACCTTAATCCCATTGTTCCTTTGCAAATTTATATACACAGAATCAACCCCTTACCACTTAAATTCCAAGAGGTTCAATGAATAGATGGTTTGGAGTGGAATAGACCTGCACAAGTAGCTAAGTGTGAAGCAGTAAAACTGAAAGTGCAGAATACTCCACAAGTCTTGGGATCTTTGTGTAATAATTGTGCAAGTCAGTTGCATGTCTGTGCAACTCAGACTTAAGGCAAGTGCTGTAGGCGCTTCAGGGTTTGCAACCAATCCCACTGGGTTCCAACAACTGCACTAACACTTAACTGTACAGAATACAGCACCTGAATGTAGAAGCAAATCCAGAGGGGTGTGTGGTGGAAATAGTAACTGGGATCTTCAAGTCCTTGGCAAGACCTTGAAGTGCTTGCCAGTCAACTAATCAGGGTTCACTGGTTCCAGGCCCTTCTTTCCAGGGCTCGTCTGACATTGTCCAAACAATAAAGTCAGTACAGTGGTGCCCCGCAAGACGAATGCCTCACAAGACGGAAAACTCGCTAGACGAAAGAGTTTTCCGTTTTGGAGGTGCTTCGCAAAACGAATTTCCTATGGGCTTGCTTCGCAAGACGACGATGTCTTGCGAGTTCCTGCTGGTCCCCCCCCTTTTTCTAAGCCGCTAAACCGCTTATCAGCTGATCCGATCAGCTAATCCGCTAATCCTTCAGTGGGGTTGCTTCGCAAGACGAAAAAACCGCTAGACGAAGAGAATCACAGAACGGATTCTTTGCGTCTTGCGAGGCACCACTGTACCTGGGACTTCAGTCCTGCAGGAATCCCTGAAGTTCTCTGCTCCAATCCTTGGTTCCCCTTGTCCAGCTTTCCACCAGCCTGTTTCTCCTCGGCCTGTTCTTTCTGCAAGCCTGTTCCAACCTAAGCCTACCAACTGTATCTCTCCTCCCCGCCACTTCTCCTCTAGAAAAAGGAAGGCTAGCCTCTCCAAAGCCAGGCCTGCTGGGAGATATAGTCCCTCTGAGATTCCATTACATTTGTGTTTATAACCTGAGATTTATCACAATATTCTCTCCCTGGAGGAGAAAACTCAGTCTTAAGTTCTTGGTTTTTTTGTACTAAAACTCAGTCTTAAGTTTTTAAAAAATTGTTTAACCACATCAGTTAACAAACATGGATACATATGCTATAATGTTATTGTTTTAGTTAAATAAATGGTTTAAATTGTTATTAAGGAAATGATTACGGTATTTTTCTTCTTCCAATAAAGTACAGCAGAAAAGTTGTCCAAATATAAACAATTAACTTATTAAACCTCACAATAATGTCATAATTATCTGTCTAATTACTTCTTAAGAGTATAAACAAATCAGTATTTTTTAATATAACTGTAAAAACTACTCTGCAAATTTATTATTCCAAAAATGAAGCCTTCATCTGGTTGTAAATATTAAGATTATACCAGCAAGAATAAGTCTTTCTGTAAAAAAGTGATTGAAATAAAGTCTTACTGACTAGTGATTTAAATCAGATCGACCCTGTTGAGCAGGAAGTTTGGCATGGAGACCAATTGCTTTTCTTTAACTTGAGACCCAAAGGATGGGGGGGGGGGGAGTTGGCTGGGAGGATGTACACCCTATGATGTGTATCCTCCAGGGCCAATGCCACCTCACTTTCAGGATCCATTCTGTGACAAAAGTTACTCCCCTCCCTTTTAGCTTAAGTGGAGGTGGAGGGGAACTCTGCTGAGAGCATGCGTAACTGCTAGGATTTTACCAATCTGTTTCCTAAATTTAGGACAGTGGGAAGCACCAGAGACTGTGTGGTGTAGTGGATAGAGAGCTGCACTTGAATCAGGGAGACTTAATCTGTCTCACAGGGTTATTGTGATTGGGGGAGGGAAATGTATAACCCTGTATACACTGACCTGAAGAACGATGGAATGCAAGTTTAAATTATGTGTAGAGAAATAAGCACTATTGTGAACTTGTAAATGGCATGGATCATGCCATCTTCTCCCCACGCTGCATCTTAGTGAATCTTGAGCATATCTACTTTTTCCCCTGGGCTACATATATTATAAACGGTGCTTCTTTGGAACTCAGTACTTGAAAATTCAAAATGTGAATGAATCTGCAAGACCATTATGCATCACATTGGTTTTCTGAGGTCAAAGATGCTGTTAAGAATAAGCTGCCAATACAGCCTGAAAATCATTCAGTACTATAATTCCAACTAAATATTGTTACAGTGCATCTATCTTGAGTTCTTCTCATGGGAAACAGCATCACTGCTAGTAGCAATTGTTACGCTGCTTAACAGCTTCAGCTCTTTTCTACTATGTTTTCACATTCATTTGACCTAGAGAGATTATAAACAGAGGTACAAAATGATCCAACGTGCTACTTCCTAAATGGTGGTCCTAACTAGCTTAGTTCTGTGATTGATTTATTTCAGGAGCTGTTTTGAACTACTGCTTTCTGTGCCTGAAAGTGAGGAGCAGTCTGAACCATTGTTAAGACTGTTTCAGTCTATACAGGCAAGTATTTTTCATCTCTATTCTACAGGGGACCCTGTTTCAACAGTTTGCATCTAGAAATACACATTTTCAAATTATAACTAAGTAGGCTGTGGTATTTGTGGTAGTTCTTTATTTGAATCCAGTATAAAATGGGAATAAATACATTATGATTACGTATACCTTACTTGGGTGTCTTATATGAATTTTAGTTCTTCATACAGCCTTTAATATATAGTGAGGTTGTAGGCCTCCTTTTGCAACTTTTTATGTGATAGAAGAGTGCTCTAGTAGTACAATATCCCCTGTCTCACATTGGGAGTAGAGGTTTGGGGAGACTTCTTTTAAAAGGAGGAATGTCTGCTAGAAGGGGACAATGCACAGCCTTCAGAGAATTAAATGGAGATAGTCGAATGTACCATTAAATAACGCTATGGTGACATATAGGACAAAGCTTTAATGGCTAAAGTAATCTACTTTATCAGACTAGGAGAACAGCACAAGACAGCACATTTTCAGGCAAGAACGGACTAATTTCATTGATTATTGTAGGAGATATGGATGGTTACCCACTGCATGTTATGAATTCTCCATGTTTTGATGTAAGGAAGGCTATGTTACTCTGGGCTACTTGCTGTGCAATTATATAGTGAGATTTCTATTACATAAACTTGTAGGCATGATCTCAACATGACTAACTGTAAGATACCTTCGTTTGTATCTACTCCTTTTTCCAAGCTATGTACCTCACAATAGAAATGGAATAAAAAAACCCTCCTCTAAATATGATGGTGGGGGGCACATTAACAAAGCCAAAGATATTCAGTGGATCAGCTCTGAGTTCATTGGATATTACCCGGTGTAATTTAATGCTGGAAAAATGCTGTATTTCTGCAGCCTTTTCTTAGAGCCTTGTGTAGAAATCCCAACTGAAATCTTAGAAATGTAGGCATTTATATAACAGTAATAATAAGAATAATTTATTACTTATACCATGCCCATCAAACTGGGTTGTCCCAGCCACTCTGGGTGGCCTCCAACAGAATATAAAGAACACACAATACACCAGACATGAAAAGCTTCCCATTAGATGTCTAAGGAAGGTTGTATAATTGTTTATCTCTTTCTCCAACATAGGATTCCCATAATGCTTTACTTAAATTTGGAGACAATAGCCTCGAAACACTGGCTGACATTTCAAAGGAAGGTGTATGGAAGAATCCAGTTCTCTTAAATATTATATCACAGCAGCCTGTAGAAGCAGAAGAAGGTAAGATCTTGAGACTTGTACCTCAAATGAGAATTCCATTACTGTGCCACTGTTATGATGTGAGCAGTAGCTAGTCTTTCACACTGAAACATTTTGCTCCTAAAGAACTGAGCAAGATGATAGGTGTTCCTCAACTGCTGCTGTGAAGAGCATGCAGAGCTTTACCATGAATCCTGAGATGTCATTTTCACTCTTTCAGTCCTGTAGCATTCCCTTATCTGCTACCTTCCTTGGCCTAGATTCTAGGGTGAAGAAAAGTACTTGGCCTAGTACCGGCTTCTTGTTCGTTCTTTCCCAACACTGTGGTCATACCCCTTTTATTACATATGGCTGTTGTTCATTACCTGCTGTGAAACTGCTCATATAATAAGATTTGAGGGTTTTATTCAAAGAACCATAAAGCACAGGGAGAAAATATTTTTGAGCTGTTCCAGGAACTCTTGCGCAAGAGCTAGTGGAAGACAATGCTGCACCACAACGTGTTGGGTTGCATTATAGTATGAGAAGCAAAAGCAGAATCTTGCGGCGTCTTAGACTAGCAGATTTTATTATGGCACAAACTGTAGTCTCCTACATCAGATAGAAACATGAGGAATATTGAATTATGAAAATACTGAATGTAGTATATGGTCTTTAGTGCAGGCAGTAAAAGAAGCCTTTGGAGTCTGAAGAACTTCTGGGTTTTCTCATACAGTGCTGTGAACAGGAAATGTTTTCCACTAGCGTGATCCAGCATTTAGATCGTTGTGAAGTTTTTTCTGAAAGAATCTTGTTAATAGAGTTGAGGAATTCCCGAGTATTTATGCCACACACCCTTGCTTATGATGGGTCATTCACAGGTTACTGTTACTCTGTAGAACTGCAAACTCAAACCCACCATAGATCATTTCCAACTGTTTTCATTACAGGCTACAACCATTTTAGGTGCGTCCAATTGATAAGCCGTCGCCAATGCGCAGGTTCTTTTTGGATCTGGAAGAGGGCAGAATGGGGGCAGGGCAGGGTGTACCAGGCTAGGGCTCATACGTGCTCAGGGTGGAAACAAAACCCATGTGAAATGGTCACCGCCTGTACTTGGGGATAAAAGTGAGGCAAGATGAGAGTCTTTTGTTTGTTTGGAGTCTTCTCCCCTTCCACCTCCCCCCAATGGATATGTAGTTTAAATTCTAAAGAGTTTCAGGAATTCTAGAACAGAAGGCCATGAAATAGGCTGTTAGATGCCAACCACTGGCATACATTACTGCTTGAGCTAAATTCTGGTGATAAATGGTGTGTGCAAAAATCTTTTCCACTTCTTTTCTAGTCAACAAACTGATTAAACAGGAAGGACCAGTCTTTATGCAGATGCGAATAAAATACTTGATGAAAACAAACCGTCTTCGGCAAGCTGCTTCCCTATCCAAACTGTGCAAAGAGTCCACGGAAATTTCAAATACATTGCCATTTCTCCAAGCTTACATCACTTGCTTGTGTTCCATGCTTCCAACTGAAGAATCTATCAAAGAGGTGAGTGGGCAAGCTCTGATCTTGGTGGTGTTACCTGTTCAATGCCTCTTAATTGTGCTTTGTTTTTCCTAAAATGTATTGTTTTATTGCTCTGGAAGTAGCTTTGGAACTACTGTTTTTACCACAACAGTAGTTCCAAAGCTACTTCCAGACCAATAAAATATTGGTGATATATAAATAACAATAAAGCCAAGATATTTGCTGCGGAGAGACGGAGCAGAGGATTCACATCTAGAAGTCTGCCTCTGCTGATACAAAGTTTATTTAATGGATACAGTGGTACCTCGGGTTAAGTACTTAATTCGTTCCAGAGGTCCGTTCTTAACCTGAAGTGCCACTTTAGCTAATGGGGCCTCCTGCTGCCACCGCAAGCCAGAGCACGATTTCTGTTCTCATCCTGAAGCAAAGTTCTTAACCCGAGGTACTATTTCTGGGTTAGCGGTGTAACCTGAAGTGTATGTAACCCAAGGTACCACTGTATTTAAAATCCTGTTCAAAGCAGGTAATAACAGTTTAAAACCCCACAGTGAGTGAACAGTAGAAAGACTATTTAAGAAACAAGCCATTAAAAATAAAACACTGTAATTCAGGCCAATAAAGCAGTACAATATAAGATCTGAATTGCATTGTTTTTAGGTGCTTTTAGCACTTCAAGTAACAAGAGCTGGGCTATGCCTTTGTTGACAATATGGACTTTAACACAGCTACTGTAGTGGCACAAACTACTGATTGCAGAAGGATATAAAAGTCTTCCTGAAAGTACCTTTGTGTGTGCAAAGTGGTTTTGAATGAAACTATTTACAATAGAATTCTTCTGGATTTTTGTTTTTGAAAGATTGCAAAGGTGGACTGCAAAGAGGTCCTGGATATGATATGTAATCTGGAAGCTGAAGGTCAAGATAGTACTGCATTCATTCTTTGTACAACATACCTCACGCAGCAGCTTCAAAATGGAAATGTGTACTGCTCTTGGTAAGTACTATGTCCAGATATTATTTTCAAATGCATGTATTTGCTATTCTGGCTCACATAGGCCATTGAAGTAGCTCACATTAAAGAGAATGTTTCATTCTATGTGAATGAAATTTATTTCTTAAAAACAAAGTATTTACATTTGTTAAACATTAGTTGTGAGTACATCTCTTCCATTTTTCAAGAACCTCTAGAGGTTGAACAAACTAATGTTAGACACAGAGAACATCAGATAATCCTCCAAACTACAATGTGGAGGATCCAGAATGAGCAGTAGGGAGCATTTGAAACTATAATTTCAAAACATGGTTTCCCTCTTAGCCAGAAATGGAATCCAGTGATGATCTCTACTTTCAGGGATTTCTGCTCTCCTCCTCCTTGTTTTTTCAAACTGTGGAGGATTAACTGAATGCAGGCAATTATATGAAGAAGCATATATTCCAAAAGCAATCCTGTGGTTTTTTTACATTTAATTTATTCTTTACTCAAATTAATGCTCCAAATTAACGTCATCTTAGAAATAGGCTGTCCGTCAGTAATGTTGATGCTTGGAAACATGCTTGACAAGGATTTACAGATGTTAAGTATTACCCAAAAAATCAGGAATGGTTAGATATAATAAGCTTAGATTGGATATAAAATAGAAGATACTGTTGTTAGAACAGTGTCTGATGAGGGTGGAAAAATAAATCCTTGAAGAGAGGGTTGTTTCTATCTCAAGACCATGGGGAGCCATCCGGTGCCTTCAGGATGTTGCTGGACTCCAGCTGCCATCATCCCTAGCCGGGAATGAAGGGAGCTGGAGACCAGTAACAACCAGAGGTAATTGTGTCAGCTATCACAGCTCAGGACCCCCATTTCAGGTCAAGTATGAGACATGGGGGGGGGGGGGAGAAGAGACATGAGACCTCAGAGGTCTACTGAAAGTCATTTATTTGGTTTCTCTTAGTTGTATGCCTTAGCTAAAGAAATTACTCTTGGTATAACTTTTCAGATGATCTCTTTCCTTTTTTCTTATCTTGGCCTTCCTAGTTTCTCAGTATTGCTTCTAATGAGTTGCTTTCAGACATCTCTCCTGCCCCATCACTTTTATTCTGCTGGCAGAAGCAACTTCCATGTCTTGCCCCAATAGCCCAGTATAGCCTAATCCAATATCATACATTATTTGACTCCTGTCAGTTGTCATTTAATATTCTGGATCCCTGAAAGTGCTACGATATGTCTACTATATGCTGTGGTGTTGGGCATTATGTATGAAGCTTTTCAGTTTTGCCGTCTGAATTGCCGGTGCAAACCATGGCCTGGCTCCTATTAGCACAGCAGCAGGGAAGGAGCAAAGCAGTCATAGTTTTCTTCCCATGCACTAGCACTCTGCATGTTCATGTTTAAACCATTGTTAAGCTTGACTACTGGATCTCTAACTAAGCATTTGTCCTAAACTTTCTCCATAGGGAACTGACTTTATTTTGGAGCAAACTACAAAAGAGAATTGACCCATCTTTAGATTCCTTTCTGGAGCGCTGCCGGCAGTTTGGCATCATTGCTAGGACATTGCAACACTTGTTCTTCCTAATTAGAGTCATACAAGCTGAAGTAAGTGCCTGTTTGGGAAACAGTTTATCACGGAATTAACCTATGTACTTTCAGCAGATAACAAAAATTCAGGAGCTTTTGGGTGCATCCTGTTGTTGGCTACCCTGGGAAGACATAATTGATGGCGGCTGCCTTGTGTCATTCTAAGGGCTGAGCACATGACAAGTTGAACACCTGAACTTCACAGCAGCAAGTCAGACTGGCTCTCTGGCCTTCTCACTTGCACTTTTCTTCCCTTCCACTTGCTTCAGCCAAGTACATTTCTTGCCCTTTATGTCTTCTTCCTGTTGGAGTTCCCGCTGATTCAAGCTGCCTATTTTCTGTTTTAGATAAGGAGTACTTGCATAGCGGAATTTCCTATCTTCCAAGGCTTCATATTCTAGTCCTTAGAGGACCTTGGCACACAGCAGATTCAACTCTGCTTTTACTCTATTGCTGTATAGATGTTGCTCTTTTTGCTGTACTACTGATGTTTCTTCAGCGCCTCTATCTAAAAAGACAAAGGAAGTAATTCAGCAGCAAAACTTTTGAGTAGAAATAGGAAGTGATAAGGAATAGTATGGAAGCAAAGAAGTTGAAAAATCCTTGCCGTTGTGCAACAGAAGACAATCTACAAGTAGATATCTTGATTTGATGTGGTTTTCACACACACACATACTCATTCTCTCTCTCTATATACAGCCATACCTTGGAAGTCGAATGGAATCCGTTCCGGAAGTCTGCTCGACTTCCAAAACGGTTCGGAAACCAAGGCGCGGCTTCCAATCGGCTGCAGGAAGTTCCTGCAGCCAATCAGAAGCCATGGACGTTGCGACAGACGTTAGGGTTCCAAAGAACATTTGCAAACTGGAACAATCACTTCTGGGTTTGCGGTGTTCGGGAGCCAAAACGTTCGACTTGCAAGGCGTTCGACTTCCAAGGTACCACTGTGTATATATATCTGAAACAGGTATATAAATCTGTTTCAGAATTCCAGGTATACTTAGTTCCTAAAAACTTGGGAATGGCTTTCACAAAATTGTGTGTATTGCTGCCACAAAGTGTCTTTTATGCTTGAAACCACTCAAAAAGAATCTGCAGACCACCAAGTTGGTAAATTCTACTCTGGCAATGCCTAACATGCCGGTAAAAAGAATCCCCACTGTAGTAGAGTGGTTAGAATATCAGGATGGCAACAGAGACCGAAGTCCAAATCCCTACTTATCCATTAAGCTTAACTGGTGACTTAGGGTCAGTCATTATTTCTTAGCCTGATCTACCTTGCAGAGTTGTTGTAAAGATAATATGTGTACCAGTGAACTCTATGGCAGAATTAAGTAACAGATATGACTGGTGCCTTCTTTAATTTTAAGAAAGTAAATCTCGGTATGTTTTTGGGGGTAAAACATTGAAGTTGATTGAAATAAGAAATGCCAGAGTATGTATCTTTATATATCCCTCTAATCCAGGTGTGGGGAACCTGTTGCCATTGTAATGTTTCTGAATTACAACTCTCACCATCCCTGGCCATTTGGCCATCCTTGCTGGTGTTAATGGGAGTGGGAGTCCAGCAACATCTGGAGGGCCACGGGTTACTCAAATCTGTAATCGCTTCAGGATTGAGAGGGCTAGCTCGGTAGAGCGTAAGACTTATCTCAGATTTGTGGGTTCAAGCCTCACATTGGGCAGATGACCCTTGTCCCTTCCAACTCTAGAGTTCTATGAAAATTTATCCATATATCTTGTCCAGTTTTTTCAGTTGTGTTTCCTTTGTTTTTAAGAGATGTCCCTGGGGGCTAAATTAAGATCTGACTTGTGCTCTCTTCTTTCCTATAGGCAGAAGAATCAGGCCTTATTGTGTCTGTTTTGTTATGTGTGAGAGCCCTGCAGCTCCGATCAAATGAAAATGATGACATGAAGACCTCTGTATGCAAAACAATTGCATGCCTTCTGCCGGAAGACCTTGAAGTAAGAAGAGCATGCCAGCTCACTGAATACTTACTTGAGCCAAGTGAGGAAAGATACAGTCTACTTGAAGAGCTCTACCTGCAGCCAGATCAAAAATTGGATGAAGAAAATGCAGCAGTTCCAAACTCCCTCCGTTGTGAGCTACTGTTGGCTTTAAAGGCGTATTGGCCGTTTGATCCAGAATTTTGGGACTGGAAAACTCTGAAGCGACACTGTCTCAAATTGTTAGGAAAAGAAGTTTCTGAATCAGAGGATGATCTGAGTTGCAATGAGATGTTGTTCAATGAAACCGAACTGTTGGATGGTCTCCTAAGCGATTGCGAAGATAATAATTTTGAAGGTCAAGATATAATAAATCAGCCTAAAGAGAGGGTGAGAGTTAAAAAGCCGATTGGGTCCTCAGAAAGGTATCAGAGGTGGCTGCAGTACAAATTTTTCTGTGTTATTTGCAAAAGGGAATGTATAGAGGCCAGAATACTTCACCATTCTAAGATGCATATGGAAGATGGCATTTATACATGCCCAGTGTGTATAAAAAAGTTCAAGAGGAAGGATGTCTTTGTGACGCATGTGATGGAACATGTAAAAATGCCTCCCAGTAGAAAATACCGTAGTAAGAAGAAGTTGCTGTTGAAGAAAGAGAGGCTGGCAAAGAGCAGTCTAGCCAGAATTGCTTCTGTAGGCCTTGGAGAAAACCAGCCACTCAAAATAACACAGTGTGAACAACCCAGACTCAACACGCAGGATTTCGTCACGTTTAGTAAGCTAGAAAACTGTCACTTGCAGGACAGGGACCTGTACCCATGCCCAGGCACGGATTGCTCCAAAGTGTTTAAGCAGTTCAAGTACTTAAGTGTTCACTTGAAAGCAGAACACCAAAACAATGATCAAAATGCAATGCACTACTTGGACATGAAAAACAGGCGTGAGAAGTGTGCATACTGCAGGCGGCATTTTGTTTCGGCTTTCCATCTACAGGAGCATGAACAAGTGCACAGTGGCCCTCAGCCGTACATGTGTGTGTCAGTGGGCTGCTATGCTAGGTTTGGATCAGTGAACGAGCTGCTCCATCACAAGCAACAGCACGGCGATCTGCGTTATAAATGTGAGCTCAGTGGTTGTAACATTGTTTTCAGTGACTTGGGGCAGCTCTACCACCACGAAGCCCAGCATTTTAGGGATGCTTCCTACGCATGCAACTTTAGTGGTTGTAAAAAATTTTACTATTCCAAAACTGAGTTTACAAATCACCTGTCGATGCATATGTCAAATGGTGAAATAAAGGAGATGCAGATTAAGCATGAGGAAAATGTTTCTGGGGACAGTCTTACTTGCCTTTCAGATTTGGAAGTGTTTGAACAAAAAGGTCCTTCTGATCTGCATGAGAGTCTTAATTTGCCTTCGGGATCTACAAATTCAGAGGGAATCCAGCAGGTTAAGCAAGAATCTACAAATTCGGAGGAAACCCAGCAAGTTAAACAAGAAGCTATATCTGATGGAGAGGTGGATGGCAAAAGTAATGGCAGTTTAGGAAGCAATATTGCATCCCTAGCCAGCGAGACTCAGTTGACACCTTTGACTGAAGCAGTGGACTGTGGCCAGGCAACTCCTGGGAGTGATTTACCCCGTGAGAAAGTCTTCCTTCCATCTAATTTAAAAGAGCGGTATTCAAATGTGGCTGTTTATTTTGATGGGAAAAGATTTACCTGTGGCTTTGAAGACTGTGGATCAACGTACAAAAATTCAAAGGGCATGCAAAAACATCTTCGAAGGGCTCATCCTTACCATTTCAAACCTAGGAGGAAGCTAGGTCTGAAAACTAAAGATATTGCTCAGTACAGTGACAGTCATAATACTGATGGAGATATTAGTCCAGAGCTCATATATCATTCATGTAGAAATACAGACTCTCCAGGCATTATAGATTGTAATACAAGTTCTAATAGCAAAAGCTATTTAAATGAAGAACTGTATCCTTCTTCCCCAGAAACTTCCTATTTTGAAGCTTCCAAAATGTCCAGTTCAGAAGATGCAATGTTGGAACTTCTCCTGGGCTTGAAGCATTTAAGTTTAAAAAATTCCAGTGGTCATATTGGAAATTCTTCCAGGTTGTCACAGTCTCCAAACTCTGAAGATGAATCTACCTCAGACTATTTCCCTGAAGAGCAGCAAGGCAAACTACCAAAACAATACCTTACCCAATTGGCAGCCAAGCCATTTTTCTGTGAGCGTCAAGGTTGCACATGTGAATTTGTGACCAGGGAAGCGTTGTTCACGCATTATGTTAGAAAACACAATTATTCAAAGGAGACGGTGCTTCAGTTGAACATGTTTCAACATCGGTATTCCCCTTTTAAATGTCATATTTGCCAAAGATCATTTACAAGAAAAACACATCTTCGAGTCCATTATAGAAACAAACATAAACTTGGCAATATGACAGCAACTCAGAAATTACTTGGTAATGAGAGTTTTGAGGATCTGGATGAGAGCGCTGAGGATATGCTGAATGATACCATGGGTTCAATGTCTGATTTCTATGCCAATACAGAGGAGGAACTTGATGACCAAGCTAACCTGGCTGAAGAAGAGCAGTGTCATCCAAAGAAAGATGAGCTTAGTTCTGAAACAGATCTGGAGTCTAGTGAAGAAGCAGAAAGTTGTGTAACTGGCAAGCAGACGAAACTGTCTGCTCTGGAAAGCCACCGGAAAGGACTAGAAGCAAGAGAGGGGAGGGGAAGTAAAAGAACAGTTGCCAAAGGAAATTTATGCTACATATTGCATAAATACCACAAGCCGTTCCATTGTATTCATAAAAATTGCAATTCTGCATTTACTAATCAGAAAGGTTTGATTCGGCACTACAGAACGGTGCATCAGTATAACAAAGAACAGCTCTGCCTAGAAAAAGACAAAGCGAGAACAAAGAGGGAACTTGCCAAATGTAAAAAAATATATGTTTGCAAACATAAGGCGTGCAGCAAACGCTTCTTGTGTTCTAAATCGCTTGCTAAGCATTGCAGTGACTTTCATGGCCTGGACCATGTAGAGGATTCCAAAGTGCTTTCCGAAACAGAGTCCGTGAGATTTCCTTGTCACCATCCTCAGTGTCCTGCTGCATTTTATTCCTTCCACAAACTGAAGCATCACCTGATGGAAGAGCATGCTAAGGAAGAGGAAATAAATAAAGAGATTGAAATTCATTGTGACCTTAATGGTTGCAACCGAGTTTTCACAACCTACAGCCGCTATTCTCAACATGTATATTTCCGACACAGTGATTATGATGGGGTCTCGGAAGCTGCCAAAGAAAAACTGGCCCACCTTAAAGATGGACAGGAGCAAAGGTGCTTGAAAGATAAGTGTCTCGGGCATGAAGAGAGCGAGAAAAAGAGACGGATCCATGACAAATCTGAGAAGAATAATAAAAGCAAAGGAAAGCAGTTATATAACTTCAGAACAAGGGAGGAAGCCCTGCAAATGTGCAGAGACAACTGCAATCAGACACAGTATCCTTGCATGGTTCGGGGGTGTCCCTCTGTAGTAAAACTGGAAAGCAGTATTGTGAGACACTATAAGCGTACCCACCAGATGGCCAGTATTTATATAGAACAACAGTATGAGGAGCTTGTACTATGTGTCGAATGTGGTACTGTGATAAATGACCCCTGCTTAGAAGAAAGCCAGGGTTCAAATAAAGAGCTAAACAGTGACTCTAAGCAGGAAGTTACAGTGCACCCTGCATATCAGCGTGAAAATGAAGGGCATCGTGTTCTAAACTCGGACTGCAATCATGATGATAAAAGCAGTAAAAACGGCAGCTCCTGTGGGAGTGACAAGGCCCAGGAGGCTGGTGTCTCTTTGTATACAGGCACTTTAAAACATATCCACAATCCAAAAACCAGGTGTTTTGTAGAATGTAGTCGATTGGAGTCACCTCGGTATAAAACAGACAACTTGCCTGGAAGTGATGGAAGAGAAAACTCCTCCTACTGTGTGAGGTCAGGTGTACAGCTACAAAGGGAGAAAGATGTAAACGACTGGCAGCGTGCATCAGCACAGCAGAACATTAAAAACCCTCCTCCCCTTTCTGCTACAAAAGATAAGATGCAGAGGCAATCTGCACCAAAGCCGTTTGATTTAAAGTCCTTCAAACCAATGGGGTTTGAGTCTTCCTTTTTAAAATTCATCCAAGAAAGTGAGGAACGAGATGACGATGACGACTCTGAGGATGAATGGGAGCCGGCTGGCCGATATGAATTGGGTGTGGTGGTACAGAAAGAGAAAGACTTCAAAAGGGATGACACACGGGGCAAGACTGCATATGAAACTGTCCCGGCAGCAGCTGTGTCCAAGAAAAACAGCGGCTCCAGAGCTCATGGGCAGCTGAGAGGGATGCAGCCTCTCTTATCCACGGACTCTCCCTCGATCCCTTCCCTGGAAAACCTGAGGGCCATATTGGACAAGGCGTTAACAAAGTGTGGGGACAATGCCTTAAAACAGCTTCATTATTTGCGACCAGTAGTTGTTATTGAAAGACGTACGTTATCCTCGCCCCTCATAGACTTCTTCCCAACAAAAAAAACAGATCACCTTTGTGTGGAAAGTTCATAAATTGTTGTGTTTAATTTAAAAATAGAGAAGGAGGGGAGACTTCTTCCACTTCTGGGGGGGGGGATGCTAATTGGTTCAGTGCACATGGTGTTGAAGTTAGATTAGGCTGTTCAATTCCATGAATGTATGACATCTGTCTACAGTATTGGCTGAGTTAATATAGCTCCCCTGTTAAATTAAGAGAGAGAGAACAGATATTTTGGTGCTAATTAACAGAATATGGAGCTGGGGGCTTCCTCTTTCAGAGTAAATGTGCATGATTGTATATGGAACAAATACTTAGGGTACCAAGGGGGGGAGGGAGGGGGGGGAGGGAGGATGGAACTTCTTACTTGACTTGAATGTGCACCTCAGGGTGCTTTGTGTAACATATTGTACACTACAGCATCTTATATTTTTTGAGTTATGAGTTTCAATAAAAATGAATTTTTTTCACCCATTTTGGTTGACTGTACAGCCAGATGTCCATAGCTTAAGACAAATTTTAAACTGAGTGTTGCATGTAGTAATTTTGAATCCTGACACATTACCTGAATGTGGCAGTGTGCTTTATGTCTGACTGGGGGTGGAAATGTCAGGGTAGCCTGCTGAACAGGAAATGGGGAAACTCTTAATAAGAATTGATGTAAAATTTTATAAGGTATGTCAAGAAGGAAATGAGCAACTAGGTAAAGACATGATGCTCCTTTAAACAAATAAGAAATTTCCCGTTATATGGATATTTAAAAAAAAAAAAAGGAAAAAGACCAAATGTAGGTGGAAAGAACATTGTAATAAACTTTCATTTAGATATATTTTTGGGAAAGCTAATATGCCTAATTATCCCGCCATTTTTGTGGCTATCAGTTTTTGGTGTTAAAACATAACAAAACACTGAGCACATTTGATTCTTCATTTCTTGTGTCTATTAGTATAATCTTAAAGTATATCCTGATGTTAAGAGCACAAAATCAATTGATCAGTAAGGCATAAAGGATGCTTTATTTAAAAAAAGGTATGCTGTGTTATCTTCTGTATACATTTCTAAATTCTTACTATATAGTAAGTATTGTTGGCCACCATTATATTCAGTAACAGTTTTCATATAACAGTTGCATACAGAAAGTTGTGTGCTATTTCCCATTAGTGCTGTTTGTTGGAAGGATGAAATGATTCTCAGTTGTTAAAAAAAAAAAAAATTATGTACAACTGATATTCTCTTGAGGAACTGAGGCATCTATTATTTTTCCACTTCCCTTTCCTTAGGACGCTGCTTTCTCCTTTTTTGGAATGTTGCAATTGCATCATTGATTATATAAAGGGACATTGGTAACTATTAATATCTCTTTCCCAATTGCTTCTAATTTTAATTTTTTGAATCTTCTGGACAAATGTCCTCTGCCCAGCTTGTGTGATAGCAGCTATGTTAAACACTGTGGGTTATAAGCATAAGTGGGAATAATTTTCTCACTGATTATGAACTGACCGCACTGCATGATGTGCAACAAAATGTCATATCGATGCCAGTTAACTAACATGTTACAAGAACATGAGTGGATTTGCAAGATCAGACCAGATTAACCTGATGCGTTGACCATCTCAAACGTGGCCAAGCCACATACCCTGACAAGTTCACAATTGGGGCCTCGAGGCAGCTGTTCCTTATCTCCACGTTGTATGATAATCAGTAGTGTAACTGACTATGAAGAAGTTTAAAAAGTAAAGCCCTTTATTAATGCTAACCTGATCTCAGATTTATGTCCTCATGCCAGTTGCTAAACAACAGAAACACTTCTTTTTGGCTCATGACCACTTTGGCATATTAAACAAGGAAGAAGCAAGCTTAACAGTTTCTCTGAGGGTCCAAGCTCATTCTTATTTGTGAAGCATTTATGCTTTTACATGCCGTTGACTTCTCTGTTTCAGGGTTTCATAGGAATTGGTAAGGAACACAATGACCCATTGCAGCAATTTCTAACGCTGTTCCTTTGTAATCTTAGGGTTACCACATTTATCTGTGTGTTCTATGCATTTGTTTTGCTAAACTTTACATGGTCAGCAGCATACAAGAAGCTTCTAGGATTTTCCAATAATTAAGGCTTTCTAGGTTTAACAGTATTAATAGCGTTATAAATCTTATGAAATAAGTTTAATACCTTCAGGGGCATCTTGGGCAACTTATTGCCAGTATTTAGCCTTTTGATTTCAAAGGTGTCTGTATTTTCTGCTTAACCATAGATCGGGCATAGGCAAACTAAGCCTGCCAGATGTTTTGGGACTACAGCTCCCATGATCCCTAGCCTAACGACCAGTGGTCAGGGATGATGGGAATTGTAATCCCAAAACATCTGGAAGGCCGAGTTTGCCTATGCCTGCCATAGACCATAAAGCAGAAAACTAAAAATACTGTATTAAATATAGGGTAGGTTTAAACGTAGCACTAAGTGGAAGTATGAGCAGTGGGACTTTTCAACCTGTGCCCTCTTCCCATAGTACCATAGGATTGTTGGAAGGGACCTTGTGGGTCATCTAGTCCAACCCCCGTGCAATGCAGGAATCTCTACTAGATCATAGCAGATGGCCATCAACCTCTACTTAACAAATAATAAAGGACCTTTCTGCTCTAAGCACAAGTGAGTAGCAGGACTGGATAATTGAGTGAATGAAGCACCAGCTCCCCCTGTAAGGAAAAGACAGCCACACTGCAGAGGAGGCAGGAGTGAGAGCTGTATTGTCCTTTCCCTAATAAAAAAATTCCTTCCAGTAGCACCTTAAAGACCAACTAAGTTAGTTCTTGGTATGAGCTTTCGTGTGCATGCACACTTCTTCAGATACACTGAAACAGAAGTTGCCAGATCCTTCTATATAGTGAGAAGGTGGGGAGGGGTATTACTCAGAAGGGTGGTGGGAATGGGAGATTGGCAGATAGCTATATAGAAGGATCTGGCAACTTCTGTTTCAGTGTATCTGAAGAAGTGTGCATGCACACGAAAGCTCATACCAAGAGCTAACTTAGTTGGTCTTTAAGGTGCTACTGGAAGGAATTTTTTTATTTTGACTATGGCAGACCAACACGGCTACCTATCTGTCCTTTCCCTATTAGACACTCAGCTAAGGAAAATTGCAGCTGCTTCCAACAGTGACAGTCAAATAGGTAACCCACTCAGGCACCCACCCCATTGTGGAAGGAGGGGATTTCTTATCCTTAATTGCTGCTTCCTTTAACATACATTTTGGGGGGAGTTAAAGTTTAGCCAATAAAGCTTCTGGGTCACTTACTCTCTTCTTCAAGAAATTATATTCTAGGATAAATTGGCGTATGATAAATCTTCACTATTAATACTCGGTGTGCCTTGATTTATATTTATAAAAACATTGACTGCAGTGCCCTGCAACTACCACCCCAAGCCATGTGCAGTTCTGCGGCACACTCTAGGGTGCATATTCAGTTCATGAAAACTGCTAGACAGGCGTAGTGCACATATTCAAACCTGTTCTAGGGGTTCGCCAACCCTCCAGAGTAGTGCATTGGGGGGGGGGGCTCATTGCACGAAGGGACTTCATTCCATGCACACAACTTAGTCGAATCCCACTCTAGGTTTCCAAAATCATAGATGAAGCTGCATCTCTTTTGCTCTACTATGTAAGATTGGGAGAGCTCCTTCATGCTTCGGTCCACAAGGTATCTGAATTCTAATGGGAGTAAGTGAGGTATGCTGTACCTGCCTGATTCAGAGAGAAGAATTCAGAGGCCACAGTAAGCAGTCAGTGCCAGTTCCATCAAAGGCTTCATGACCACCTTAAAAACCTGTTTCTTAGCGAATGCAATTGGCTGCATCAACTCTTCCACTCAGAGAAAATTCTTGCTACTCCAGAGCAATTCTTTCCATTCTAGTCAGCATTAATGCTGATAATCTATACTACAAAGAAAGAAAAATGGGCCTAAATATTTCAGGGACTTTGAGATGACCAGCATTTATTTCACTTTGTAAGGTTTCTGCTACAGTGAATATTAATAAGTTGCAGCATTTGATAATTTTATTCTTTCAAACTTGTGTGTGTGGCATACATTTTTCTGACTGGCTAACATTTTGTCACTTGGTATAAACATTTTTCTAAATGTCTAAATCGGCAGATATTTTCTGGACAGAAAAAGAATGGATAGCAAACAAGTTTCATGAAAATGTAGATTAGCTAAATCTGGCTTTACAGCTTCTAGTATTCTCCAATGGTCCTCTTAAATGTCGTGATTCTTCGACATGTGACCAACTTCTGAAACAGCTTTTATTTGTTTCTTTAAGGGTCTGTCTTTAGCTGTCATTTTTAAAATCCTTCTTGCCTTACCTTATATTCCTGTCTGTAGTAACTTGCCAAAATCCATGCATTGTCTTCAGTTTTTCACTTAGAATCACTTTCCACTACCCAAAATGATACCAATTTAATTGTAATAAATTTTTATACTGCTGTTTAGGCATTTTGGCATTCTTTTGGTTCTTTTACCTTGCACACCTACAGAAGTCCTGCTTTTAGCAAGCGATGCTGAAGATCAGTCACATCCTTGCACGTTGTGACGTCTTAGAGCTAAATAGGTCTGATTAATTTGAACTAGCAGCACTAGCTACCGTTCACTCAGGAATTTGTAACTTTTGTTATAAGAAAGTGAGTTATGTTGGATGCAAAAAATGTATATGATGCAAGATAGATTTATTGCTATGATGTAATGTGTCCTGGAATCTACCTTTGGAGTGAATATGTTAAGTGCAGTTACTAGAATCGGTATAGATTGGTGTGGAATTTTCATAAGCCTTGAAGGTGGCTCTCTACTGGGGGAACTTGTGATCTTTCAGATGTTTTGGGACTCCCACATTGGCCCCAGGCGCATGACCTATGATCAGAGCTGATGGGAGTTTGGAGTCCCAGCTTTTGGAGTGCCACAGGTTCCCTAGCCTTGCTCTGTAAGGTGAAGATGGTGTCTTCCACCCTACCCCACTCAAAAAAGAAAACATGATGCTGGGCATCAGAATCCACTACAGTGGTACCTCGGGTTAAGTACTTAATTCGTTCCATAGGTCCGTTCTTAACCTGAAGCACCACTTTAGCTAATGGGGTCTCCTGCTGCTGTCGGAGCACAATTTCTGTTCTCATCCTGAAGCAAAGTTCTTAACCTGAGGTACTATTTCTGGGTTAGCGGAGTCTGTAACCTGAAGCATATGTAACCTGAAGCGTATGTATAGAATCATAGAATCATAGAGTTGGAAGAGACCACAAGGGCCATCGAGTCCAACCCCCTGCCAAGCAGGAAACACCATCAGAGCACTCCTGACATATGGTTGTCAAGCCTCTGCTTAAAGACCTCCAAAGTAGGAGACTCCACCACACTCCTTGGCAGCAAATTCCACTGTCGAACAGCTCTTACTGTCAGGAAGTTCTTCCTAATGTTTAGGTGGAATCTTCTTTCTTGTAGTTTGGATCCATTGCTCCGTGTCCGCTTCTCCGGAGCAGCAGAAAACAACCTTTCTCCCTCCTCTATGTGACATCCTTTTATATATTTTATATATTTGAACATGGCTATCATATCACCCCTTAACCTCCTCTTCTCCAGGCTAAACATGCCCAGCTCCCTTAGCCGTTCCTCATAAGGCATCGTTTCCAGGCCTTTGACCATTTTGGTTGCCCTCCTCTGGACACGTTCCAGTTTGTCAGTGTCCTTCTTGAATTGTGTAACCCGAGGTACCACTGTATATGAATTCAGAGTTGTTTCCCAAACCCAGGAATGGCTAAACTCTTGATCTGCTGGACTGCAGTTTCCATCATATCTGAAGATAGGCTATGACAAGGGCTAGTAGGAGTACAGCAACATCTGGAAGACCCCAGGTTAGCCATCCCTGCCCTAATCCATGATGATGGGAACTCGTAGTTGTGCATGTGGGAGATAAATGCACTCTACCTAACTCGGGCTCACTTTCACCTGTTCTTATGCTGTTGGGCTGAGTCCTGGTCTAAGAATAGAGATGGCGGGCCTGAGCCTTAGAAGAAATTGCTTGATTATCATGCTGTGTACATGCATTCGTCTAGGCTTTGGGATCCAATTTGCTCTCCTGCACCGTTTTTTGTTGCAAATTTTATAAAGAGGTAGACCTACAACGTAGCTCTTCTAGGATAGCAGTGGGGAAGCTCTGCTCTGTGGGCCAGACCTCCCCATTTAGCTAACCATGGCATTTTGGCTGAAACACCTACCTGCCCTATCCCTGACATATGTCATCAGGTATGGGGCAGGTAAAAATGCCTACAGAGCTCTGTGCAAGCCCCTATGTATCTGGCTTTGCAAGCTCTGGTGATCAGCTGATTGCCGGAGCCTGTGAACCACTGTGTACAGGGCACTATAATCACTGAGTTTCACAGTACGAAATGTTCTGCTCGACTGTATCAAATTTCCTATCCTTCCAGCAGGGCATTGTTACTTGCATGGTGGTAAATAGGTAAAGGTAAAGGGACCCCTGACCATTAGGTCCAGTCGTGACCGACTCTGGGGTTGCGGCACTCATCTCGCTTTACTGGCCGAGGGAGCCGGCATACAGCTTCCAGGTCATGTGGCCAGCATGACTAAGCTGCTTCTGGCAAAGTCAGAGCAGTGCACGGAAACGCCATTTCCCTTCCTGCCGGAGCGGTACCTATTTATCTACTTGCACTTTGGCGTGCTTTCGAACTGCTAGGTTGGCAGGAGCAGGGACCGAGCAATGGGAGCTCACCCCATCACAGGGATTTGAACCGCCGACCTTCTGATTGGCAAGTCCTAGGCTCTGTGCCCCCCAAATTTCACCACCTTAATTTTTCTTCATGTACCCACGGACCACTTGGGACAAAAAGAAAATTCCAAGAAAGCCAACTGAATTTTAATTTAGGGAGTGCTTATTTTCTTCTCCTAATCAACAAAATGGTGTCCGGTGATGCAGTTTTAAGTGATCAGCTGGTTTTATTTTTTAAAATGAAAAAGATCCTTGGACAAAAAAATCCCTTTAAAAATCTGTTTCTTTTTCTTCTTCCACAAGGGTTTGTTTTGTATGCCAGTACATTGACATTGGTTGAGGTAGTGATGGGGAGAATGTCCAATATCTTTTTCAAGCAAAAACTGATGTAGGAAACAGATTGGTAGCCGTGTTGGTCTGCCATAGTCAAAATAAAAAAATTCCTTCCAGTAGCACCTTAAAGACCAACTAAGTTAGTTCTTGGTATATGCACACTTCTTCAGATACACAGATACACAGATGTGTATCTGAAGAAGTGTGCATATACCAAGAACTAACTTAGTTGGTCTTTAAGGTGCTACTGGAAGGAATTTTTTTATTTTGATGTAGGAAAGTAAACTTTGGTGCCTGTCTACCACAGCACACAACCCTTTACTACCCTGAGATGCATTGGAATTGAGCTTGAGTTATTCTACTGTGAATATGGTATATTGTGCATTGTTATAAGCTATGCTCTACTCCACATTGGAGGAAGAATGGCTGGAGAAACCCAGCCAGATAGGTGAGGTATAAATTATTATTATTATTAGTAGTAGTAGTAATAGTAGTAGTAGAATAATGGGACATAACCTAAATAAATGAATGCAGCCCAACCCCTCCTGCCAAAGCCACCTCAATCCGCCAGCAGCTGATTGACAGGCTGCAGAGAGTGCAATTTACATTGAGATGGCTCCAGAAGAGGTGTGTTGCATCTGACTAAATCATTGCGTGCCTGGAGCTGGACTCTGGCACACCCTTCGCCACACCATATCTGCCCTGGGGCTTTCCTTTAGGCATGGGAGGAGCAAATTATGTTGTGCTTGCAGAAGTCATTCAATGTCTGCAGTGATTTAGTTGGATACCCAGAGCTTGTGGCAATTTATGAACATCTATGTTCTTTGGAGATGCAGTTGTGCTAGTGTCTATTGGGGTACAAAATCTAGTGTGAGGATGTGTACTGATGGTGAAGTGCACCAGAAACCTTGAAGAAGCGCACCAGATTCCCTCCCTGCGACGACTGGCAACAGGCGTGACGACACTTTTTCCTCTCATGCCGTTGGGCCCTCTCTCACTCAGATAAATTGCCCCCACCTCACTGAACAACACTTTACCCGAAAGTTTCTTTTCCTTTCCTCTTGTAATTCTAGCCCAGAGTATCTTGCGGGGAACCTTTGTGAGGAGATAACTAGTAAATTGGAGTCTCAGGCAGGTTTTCTTAAAATTAATCAAAATTTAAGGCACGATAGTATTTAACACAAGTGGATTAAACTTGGGTTTCGGGAAGCTTTTAATGTTTGATGTATTATAGTATTTTAATATTCTTTTGGAAGCCGCCCAGAGTGGCTGGGGAAGCCCAGCCAGATGGGCGGGGTATAAATAATGAATTATTATTATTATTATTATTATTATTGGGTTACTTCAGGAATACAGTGCGATTTCACTTTAATGCTTTCTCTGTTGTTGTCGAGTTATAGGTTTGGTTCCTTTATATGGTGATACTTTCAGTTATCCACCCCCTTTAACAATCCTGCTCCTGAGGTATTTTAACTAACAAACCAAAGGGCTCTCCACACCCCCTCCCTTCACTGGGTTTGGGATTTTGTTCTTTTTCTTAGAAGAATCCCCTCCAGACTAGATTTGAGTCCCAAGTAGGCTGTTCCTTTCCAGCTTCTACTTCTCCTGGCTCAACCTCTGTCTCCCAGTAAAATTCTGGTCTATTCTTCCTCCGGGATACCACACTCTGTCCTTCACTGTACTCTCAGAGTGGAAGTTGTTTTTCCCCCAGAAGCAACTCTCCAGTTCACTCTTATACCTCAACCTGTCTCGTATTCTATCTCCCGATCTCTCCAACCTAAATTCCAACCCTGCCCCTCACTCTACCTAACCAACTGTAACCGGTCCAGCAAAACCAACTTTTTCGTCAACCCCCCCCCCAAAAAAAAAGTACTAACAAAATAAACATTAAAAGATGCAGAAAGTATCCTGGCACTATAGTACCCATGCCAATCCTAAATGAAACGCTCCCTTGTAGCAACATGGTATTTGCATTGCTTCATTCTATGTGCTGTCCTAACAAGAGCCCGTGATAGTTTTGTCTTCGACAGGTGTCTGTCTTTCAACCATTACAACATAGGAACTTTTAGACTTTTAGCACAGCACATAGTTAAAAACTGTAGAATTTGCTTCCGCAATGTGTGATCGCCAACAACCAAGATGGCTTCTAAAGAGAAATCGTTCATGAATGATAAGGTTACTAGTTGTAATAGCTATCTACTACCTCCTGGATTATGGCCCTGAAGATCAGTTGCTGGAGTACCACAGTAGAACATCAGCCTGGATAGCTCAGTTGAGTAGAGCATGGTGCTGATAACACCAAGGTTTCAGGTTCAATCCTTGTAAGGGGACAGCTGCATTTCCTGCATTACAGGGGGTTGGATTCAAGTATCCTCACTGTCCCAACTCTACAATTCTATGAACAGAAGGCAGTTCTGCTTGTGGCCTCTACAAGCCTATGGGCTGATATCGCAGGGCCCTTACGTTTTTTAATCTCTCCATATCAGTACCTCTAGTGGGTTCAGACTGTTGAACATCCAGGTTACCTTTCATTTATGCAGTACTCTGGGTCTGAGGGGCAATTGCAGGGAAGATTTTCATGGCAGGATTCTTGTATCTCAACACTTAGCAAAACCTATGGCATGTGGAATAATTGAATTTTCCTGGGCTGTAGTCAAAAGTTTGGCAGCCCATAATGGTACGCGGGTGGCGCTGTGGGTAAAGCCTCAGTGCCTAGGGTTTGCCGATTGTATGGTCAGCGGTTCGAATCCCCGCGGCGGGGTGAGCTCCCGTTGTTCGGTCCCAGCTCCTGCCCACCTAGCAGTTCGAAAGCACGCCTAAGTGCAAGTAGATAAATAGGTACTGCTTTCTAGCGGGAAGGTAAATGGCGTTTCCGTGTGCTGCGCTGGTGCTGGCTCGCCAGAACAGCTTCATCATGCTGGCCACGTGACCCGGAAGTGTCTCCGGACAGCGCTGGCCCCCGGCCTCTTAAGTGAGATGGGCGCACAACCCTAGAGTCGGACACGACTGGCCCGTACGGGCAGGGGTACCTTTACCTTTAATGGAGTTGAGAATAACTTGTGAATGGTTTGCTTCTGTCTGGGTACAGAAATCTAATCACAGTAGCCTCTGTTAGCAACTTGTGTAGTGCAGTGACTGAGCTCAGGTATCCACCAGTCCAAAATATCTTATTTAAAGTGTCTACACGATGATTACCAGGGTGGAGCCAGTCTATGATGACAGGAACCTTCTGAAGACTAATGCTGCTATCTCATTTCAGGTGATAAGCAGTTTTTTTAAAGCAATGGTAAAACTAAAAAACCCTTAAAAACTCCTTAGAATAAAGTTTAAAGCCTGTAAAGATAAAGACACCAAGAGCATTGTTAAACTTCCTTTCAAACGAATTAACAATTCTTTGCTCTGCAGAATAAAACAACACTATAAATTATACAGCTGCTGAGCAATAACCAGCAGTATCATATAAAAAAAGCAAAGCCCAATTAAAGAATTTATGCAATGCTGTACCCCAGAGCTTTCCAGACTGTGTGTTGTGACACATTAGTTTATCGGCTTCAGTGTGTAGGTGTATCACATGAACACTCCCTGTGCTCCTCTCAGGGCTAGAAAGGGGTTAGTTTAATGTCCGGTTTGCTAGTAAAACTGAATTACTGTGTCCCGAAATGACACATGTCTAAAAAGTGTTTCACTAGCATGAAAAGTTTGGAAAGTTCTGCTTTTCACGATCGAAACATTTTGCGTGTAAATGTATGCATGAACTAAGAATGCATTGTCTCTTCTCGCCCTCTTTTGTTAATATGATCAAAGTTTACTGCCGAAATGTGTCCTAACACATAATTCAAGGTTTGACACAGCTGTAACAGTGGGCTTCCCCAAGGTCTATTGGCTATATCAAAAGGTAACAAGACTAAAACTTGGGTTTTTTGTGTAGAAGTGTTATCTGATCTGCCAAATAACTTTCTGCCTGTATCCAAATTGGATTCCTCTAAGACAGGAGTTAAAGCTCTGGTTTTCCCAGGAGTGACGTATGGAAGTGAGAGCTGGACCATAAAGAAGGCTGATTGCCAAAGAATTGATGCTTTTGAATTATGGTGTTGGAGGAGACTCTTGAGGGTCCCATGGACTGCAAGAAGATCAAACGTATCCATTCTTCGGGAAATCAGCCCTGAGTGCTCACTGGAAGGACAGATCCTGAAGCTGAGGCTCCAATACTTTGGCCACCTCATGAGAAGAGAAGACTCCCTGGAAAAGACCCTGATGTTGGGAAAGATGGAGGGCACAAGGAGAAGGGGCCGACAGTGGACGAGATGGTTGGGCAGTGTTCTCGAAGCTACCAACACATAGCTGTCAACTTTCAGATTTGAAAATAAGGGATCAGCAGCCTCACCTGTCCCGGGGACAGTCTACGGGATATCTAACAATCCGGGATAGCAGTGGGAAGCAGTGGGAAACGGCGCTGGAATAAGGGAATTTCCCGCAAAAAGGAAGGTTGACAGCTATGTACCAACATGAGTTTGACCAAATTGCAGGAGGCAGTGGAAGACAGGAGTGCCTGGTGTGCTCTGGTCCATGGGGTCATGAAGAGTCGGACACGACTAAACGACCTAACAACAAGACAGGAGTGGAGACCCTGTGGTTCCTGCGATGTTGAACTCCCATCTCTGGTCATCATTGTCCATTGCCCAGGCTGGCTGGTGATGATGATAATCCAACAACATCTGAAGTTCAAAGCTTCCTCATGCCTGCTCTCATACGATTTCCTGCCTAATATTTTGTAATTCAGCATACCCATATACTTTATGAAGTGCAGCGAAGGCGCCAGTTGATTTTATACTCCCTTCATCCATGAAGCAGCATATTGGGGACTTCTTGTTTATTTATGGGCAGGGAGTTTCCTCCCTGGGAACACCTGCAATTTGCTAATGTGCACTCTGTACAGCAACACCAAGAAACACCAAAAATAAAAGGAACAGGCTCTGATGCTCACTGATGCAAACTTTGAACTGCAATAGCTTTGCCTGGGGGAACACCTGAACCTCTTTTGTACACATTGTACGGAGCGAGCATAGTATTGTGACTTGTTTCTGATGATTTGAGGAAACCAGCTCTGAATTTTATACGTCTAAAATGGATTTTATTCTTGTGCTTTCTTAAAAGTTATTTCATTGTTATATGTAATAGCAAGGTGTCTTAAAAACAGGCTCTGGTAAGTTCTGTCTGCGCTATGGATGTGTCTTTTCCATGTCTTCTGCCATCAAAGCCTAACAAAGCCATGGTTGTACAGAGTGTCTTTCCCCTTTTTCTTCCCAGCACCAATCAGATTTAATAAAAATGGCTTCCATTAGTGGTCTTTGTAGGTCGGCTTGTGCCAACCTATAGCTGGCTGGGACCGATGGGAGTTGTCTTTGGGCTTTTAGCGAGGCCGGGAGGGAAGGAGACAAATTCCAGAACAAACACCTTGAAACCTCAGAGCAGGGCTAGTCAATGTGGTGCCATCCAGTTGTTCTTGGACCGTAGCTCCCATTAGCCACAGCAAGTACGCCAGTGGTAAAGGATGTAATCCAGCAACATCTAGAAGGCGACGGTTGGTTTCCTGTGTCTCAGCACCTTTGTTCCAGACAGGTGTCCATCTTAAGTCTAATGTTAGGCAGAAACAAGAGGTCTTTTAAGACAAGTACCTTTACAATGCATGTCTCTACTTGGGCCCGTTTCCAAGGGGTACTCACTGTTGAGATTTATTTTTGAGCTGATGTTGCAGAATTGCATTGTTATGACCCGCGCATGCGGGAGGTCCCAGGCTTAGTCCGCAGCATCTCCAGTTGGGCCGGTAGAGACCCATGCCTACAATCCTGAAGAGCCACTGCCAGCTGGTGCCGAGAATACTGAGCTGGATGAAGCCTTGGTGGGGCTCGGTATAAGTTATATTCCTACCTGCTGTGGACTACAGTGCATCGGATGAAGATTCCCCCTCAGGTATGTGCCCCTCTTACCCACCTGCCAGCCAGACCTGATTGCCTCTAGTCCACAAAAGCGTTTCACCACAATGCTAGCGTGTTATTACTGTGATATAGCCTGCACAGCTCAGTTGGTCAGAGTGCGGTGTTAAAAATGCCAAGGATGCAGGTTTGATCCCCGTATTGGGACAGCTGTGTACCCCTGCAATTGCAGGGGTTTGGACTAGATCATGAGTAGGCAAACTAAGGCCTGGGGGCCAGATCCGGCCCAATCGCCTTCTAAATCCGGCCCATGGATGGTCCCGGGAATCAGCATGTTTTAACATGAGTAGAATGTGTCCTTTAATTTAAAATGCATCTCTGGGTTATTTGTGGGGCCTGCCTGGTGTTTTTACATGAGTAGAATGTGTGCTTTTATTTAAAATGCATCTCTGGGTTATTTGTGGGGCATACGAATTCGTTCATTTCCCCCCCAAAGTATAGTCCGGCCCCCCACAAGGTCTGAGGGATAGTGGGCCGGCCCCCTGCTGAAAAAGTTTGCTGACCCTGGGCTAGATGATCCTCAGGGTCCCTTCCTTCCAGCACTACAGTTCTAAGATCCTAATATGATGTCATGCTGCAGGAGCCAGAACAGGTTAAATGTTGCATGATGTTTTTGCCCCCGTCCTCAAATAAAAAATAAAAAAAATACCGTTTTCTAAACAACCAGCCTTTTTTTGGAAAATTCAGTGCTCCGGCCTTTTCTCGAGTTATATGTCTTTGAACCTGGAGAACAAGCAGAAATGAGTCTGGGGTAGACCTTCCCATTATCCCACTCTTTATATCTTGTTAAAAGCTTAGGAATCCCACATGTGCATCAGTGTGTCTTCCGCCTCCCTGCATTTCCAACAGGTATATGGCCTAAATCTGAACATTTTGGCCAGTTTGACAGGTGTTAAATACCACCTGTAAAGCATTTTTATGCAGTTTTCTTTACATCATAGCATGCCATGAATTTTGTATCTTCCAAAGCCTCTCCCATTATTCCATTTGGATGTTGTAGCCAAAGTCCCTGGCCCACTGCACCATTACTGATTTGACTTCTTCCTCCTTGACCTCCCAGTCAAGGAGTAGCCCATATGTTTTAGAGAGTGGTTTATATTTAATTTGAATCAAATCTTTTTCAAGTCTCGAAGGTTCCGTGGAAAAACTAGTTTTTTAAAAATATTTTTGGAAGGTCTCATTCAATTGGAAATATTGCATCCAGTATGTCGGGTGATTTCAGATTCCTTCAAAAATTTTGAGTTTTAACCTATTGTCTAAAAGATCAGAGAATTTTGGGAGATGATCCATAACAATTTTTAAAAAATGTTTAAATGCTCTTTCCCCAAGAAGCCCAAAGCCTTTCTGCTAGGAATAATGAGTAATGAAATCTCAAAGAAATTCAGGAGAATTTTCAGGTATGCTACAGTAGCAGCCAGAATTTCAACTGCAAAAGGTTGAAAAGGAGACACTATCCCATCCAAATTAGTGTTGTAAATAAAAATATGCCCTTTTCCCTTATGGGGTATCCAAGAGCCCATATAGAGTCCTTACATAGGTTCCCTATTGGTAGGAGAAAATGACAGAGGCCAACCGGAGAATATTGAGAAACAAAGCAGCTAGTAAGCTTGATCTTTATTATCTGTTGCAACAGGGTACTCCCCTCACACGCAGGAGAGGAGGAGGACCCCCCAAAATTGCTGTGCAAGGGCTTATAAAGACTTTTGAAATTCCCATCCTCTAGATCAAGACCACCCCCAGAAACATTATGCATACATCACAGAAGGGGTGTAACCTAAGACCACCCCTCAGATACATCCCACCTACATCACAGAAATTTTAATGTTGTTTTTCTCCTGTCACACTTTATCTCCTGTCTGGCAAGTTACTTGATTGGATTGCCTGGGGAGCCTGGCCATTCTTTTGTAGTGGTAAAATACTTATTTCCTGGGCCAGGTCACAGGCTCACACCTTATTCAAACAGACATATCCTTGAGACAGGATTTGTGAGGAAAGAGACAATGGGGAGGCTTTTCCAGTTTAACCTTGCAGAGAAAGGATTTGGTCAGTTTAGGAATCAAAATGGTTGCAGGTTGGTCTTCCTGTGTTGATCTATGTATGTGCAGTTATGAACATTACCATATATCTAAGACCATAAAATTCCTATCACATTATACTGGCAAAACAAATTGCAAGAATATGCAGAACTAGCCAGATTATCAGCAAGGTTATGAGATGTTACCGATGAGAAATTCAATAGAGTGTGGGGTGTATACAGAGTTTATTAAAAAGAACATTGCAAAAATATAAATCCGTTGGCAGGTCTGGATTTACTTTCTGCGTAGAATAGGAGAATCATATAAGATTAATGTAAGTGAAATCACCTAGGGGAGACAAAGTTTAGTGTGCAAATAAAGAATGCAATCTGGGAACCACAATGGGGGGACGGGGTCATGTTGAATCCAACTACAAATTGTTACATACAGCAAGCACCAACTATGGAATGAATATTTATTTTTATTTTCTGTTGATTATGTTACACAGTTTTTAAAACCAATAAAGCATATAAAAAAGCAACAGCAAAAAAAAGTAAAAAAAGTTTAGGAATCCCACCAGAACAGGGAAAAGGGAGCAATTTGGGATTGACTAATTTTTTGGGGGGAGGGAGCGACAGTTGGAGGATGTGAGGGGATGGCGGCACGCATGACATCATTCCCCTGCGACGCAGCGAAGAGGAGCTCCGTTCAGACCCGCATCCTTTTCAGGCTTTTACTATTTACCCATTTTCATTCATCCTCCTTCGCCCGGCCGCCCGCGGAACATCCCGCCTACAACCGTCGCGAACCGCAAGATTGTTTCAGCGGGAACTGAGGCGGCAGCTCCGATTGGTCGGCTGTCTGAATGGAGAGAGGCGAGGGGGAGAGGAGGAGAAGTGGAAGAGGAAAGATGTTCCTTCCCTCCTCTTGCTGCTGCTGCCGGAAGCGCCCCAAGCGGAAGTGAGTGCCGGTGTCATCCGAGGAGGAAGCTGGCGGAGGGAACAGGCGTGCTGTCGAGCGGCGGACTTGGGGGCCCAGCATGGCGGCGCAGCGGCTGGGCGATCTGTGGGCCGAGACCCCCCTGGAGAGCCGGATCTTCTGCTCGGTGCTGCTCTTCTCGTGGGCCGTCTACCTGTGGGAGGCGCTGCTCGCCTGGCGGCAGGTCGGAGGCAACCTTTCCCTTCCTTTTCATGCCCCCCCCCGCCCCGTTGTGTTGCAGCAATTGGTAGCTGACCTCGTTGGAAGAGGAGGAGGAACGACAGAAATCCCCCCCCCCGGTGATTCCAGCACCCGAGGCTGCTGTCAAGGCAAGGGTGGGGGAATCTCCTGGCCCGCCTTTCTCAACCTTAGACCCCCAGATGTTAGACTACCAACCCCCCATCATCCCTGACCTCTGGTCCCGCTTGCTTAGGGATGGCGGAGGTAGTGGTCCAAGACCATCTGGGCCACCCAAGGTTGAGAAACGCTAGGTCAGATGTTGCAGGGCTGCCTCTCACGTTGGCCTGAGGCCACACACACACCCCTTGCTGAAGTTAAGCAGGGCTGGGTGGGGAGGCAGCCACGTTGACACTACCTTAAGTTCCATCTAGGGGGGGAAAGCCAGGTGTTAAATCTGTGGGCGTGAAATAACAGCCTCCTGACCTGAGAGTTTTGTTCCTCCTTTTCTTCACAGCTGTCAACCCCACCCCTGCTTTGGCAACTGGGAAGGGGGTGGCCATCCATTGCTGCTGATCTAAGGCTTTTAATACCGCGTACGCTTCCTAAGCCGATAAATGATTTTATTATCACTTCTGTAGTCTTTCCTGTATAGGATAGCTTTTGGTTTGCTAGCTCCTCTCTTTGTAGCAGTGGTGGAGAACCTGTGGCCCTCTGCATGCTGTTGGACTCGTACCAGCTGGAGCCATAGCAGTCCTCCTCTGTCTGTTGGTCCCCTATTGTGCCCTTTGTTTCTTTTCTCCATATATGGTGCTGAAGAGGATGTGATTATTTACTATTACTTCCTTGTCCCCTCTGTGTCCTCCTCAGCAAGGTGCCCAACTTTGAAAAGCTGTCTTAATAGCAGGGTTCTTGAATTGATTTAGTACAGCAATTGTGTGTTAGTGTTAAAATAAATTAGTAGACCCAAAGACTACAAACTTGCATCTTCCAAAGTATCCATAGCAAGCGGTTGATAAGAGCAACCATGCTGCTGTTAGACCTAATTCATTCAGGCAACCGTTCTGAGCATGCTTACAAGGAATTAAGCCTCATTGGATACAGTGCTATCGATTTCCAAGCAAACATGTACGGGATTGTTATGTGTGTAGACGTTATTGGTGTGTGTATGCAAAAGTTTATTGGACTTTGCTCATTGCTGCTGCTGGTATCAAAATTTTAAAGGAATTTTCTCAGTACATTGCTGAAACTTGGTTTATAACAACAGGATCATTGAGAGACTACAGTAAAATCAGACCCAAGGACACTTTTACTTTTCTCAAAATATGGGATGTAAGGTTTGCCTCAAATAACTGAATTGTGCAAATTCCCAGCATTGTAGCTTAAGGCTATGTAGATTTGTAGAAACCACAGTGAATCTGTGGTGGAAATTAGGGCAAGTTGTAGTGTATGGGATTTCCCCCATTTTAATTTTATTAATGGTATTAATTCTGAAGCTACAGAGACAAACGAGACTTTAGCCACACCCACACATTTCTCATATCATGTTTCCTTTCTCACTCCCCCACTCTTGAAGCAAAGAATAGGGAAGAGGAAAATGTGGAGAACATTGAAGAGGCATCAAGTAGTCAAGTAGAACTAGGAAGTTCTGCCAGCTACTTTAAAATGTCTCAATGTTCTATTACTCTTGGCAAAAGTCAAATTTTGCTGTTAGGCATAGCTTCTGCCTTCTATTTTTGTAGGCGTTTGTTTATTTACTTGTATGAAAATTTCTACCCCGCCTGCGTACATCGCTAAGAGTGCCCACAAGGTTAATTCTTTAGGCCCATTGATTTGTTGTTGCATGCCCAGGCTTTGGAGGAGATCCCAATATCACCTGTGTCATTTTGTAGTCCTGGAATACTTTGTCACTCACAATCCTTGGCTAGAAAGAAGAGGGGCTTCCCGTGACACCTGAGAACAGAGCTTTAGAAGGTAGATGGTAACTTGTATTTACTGCTATGTTTAAAATATTTCAGAGGACTGTGTACAGGACAACCACCCATGTTCCACTGGAATTAGGACCAATCATGGACTCGGAAACATTTGAGAAATCTCGCCTTTATCAATTGGATAAAAGTGCTTTCAGCTTTTGGTCAGGGCTGTACTCAGAGATAGAGGGCACAGTAAGTATCTGTTTTTCCTCTTAACTTCTGTGGTTTTTCTTTATTAGTTAGAATGTAAAATAGTATTTCAAAATGTATTGGGAATGAGATTTTCATTTAAGCATCAGAAAATGCACAATATCTAGCCTAATCCTATGACAGGATGTAAGTCTTCAGACTTGTGGGGTTCCTCCTTTTTTTACTAGAATCCCCACAATCCATCACTGGAGCCTCATGTAAATGGTATACTGATAGATTCAAAGAATTATGAGCCTGGGAATTTGTTTTGAGCTGAATGAAACCCACAGTCTTTTTACATAAAATTTAATTTATGGTTACCTCTCTGCCACACCCACCCCACAAGCTTCCTTCATTTCAGCAGCACAATTAGGACAGAGACAGTCATTTTGTTGCTATTAAACAAATGGGAGTCATAGATCCTTACGAATCCACTGAAAATCACCCAGAGATCTACCTTCTGCCCTCCCTTGTGCTAGAACACTGTCCGGCCAGTGACATAGAATTTAGGGGGTGCAATGCTTTTTCTAGAGATGCTTCTGTCAGGAGATGATGCATGCTGTCTGTAATGATTTTGCTGTTTATTTAATGTTGGGGTCAGACTGAAACTGTTATACTTTGTGACACTCAGCTGGTTTAGATGTGACACCAAACCATGGTTTGCTGCTACATGGACCATGATTTAACATCACATGAGTAAGCCCTGATTTCTTCTCCTACTGTACTTCCTCTTTTGCAGCAAACAATTGTTTGCCATTTATATTCAGATCGACAAGCGTTGGTTTGTGCTTTGCTTTCAGAAAAGAGTCACATACCAAAATCGAATGCTGTCTCTCATATATATATATGTACACAATCTGACTTGGAAGGCAAGCACAAACCATAGCTTACTGATTTGCATATAATGGCAAATGATGGCTTGTCATGAAAGGGAGGAAACTGCCCAAATTTTCTAAATACCTTTACCCATTTACCAAGGCCTCTTAGGCTGTGATCCTATACCAACTTACCTGGAAGTAAGCTACAATGAATCCAGTGGGACTTCTGAGTAGATATATAAGATTGCAGTTGCCTTCTCCTTTCAGTGTTAATTGCTGCTGCTGTTGTCTGTCTGTCTGTCTGTCTCTCTCCCCCTCCACCCCTACCCTGGTTTTCCATTTTGTTGATTTTAGTCTTATAATCTTGATGGTTTTGTTTTCTAATTGCCTGCTACCCTACGAGTACATCTTGACCTGAAGGCAAGGATAACAGGTGCATTCAATAAATACAAATAAAATAGACACTAAGCTACTAGGATTTCTTTTCTGGATGCTTTCCACTGTAGCTTGGCTCAATCATTTCACTTCTCTGGATAGTTTTAACTGAACTATCTCTTGAAGTAGGGGACTCTTATGTTTCAGCCTTTCCCCAAGCAGCTCAGAGGGGTGTTTCGGCTTCACAAAATCCTGCGAGATTAGTTAAGGAAGGGAGACCGAAAAGCTTTCCCAAGGATAGTTCCAGTTACAGATAGGTAGCCGTGTTGGTCTGCCATAGTCAAAATAATAAAAAAAAAGTTTTTACTAGAACCCCCACAATCTGAAGAAGTGTGCATGCACACGAAAGCTCATACCAAGAACTAACTTAGTTGGTCTTTAAGGTGCTACTCCAAGGATAGTTGTAAGCAGGGTGGAACTTTTAACTGAGCAGATGGAGCTTCAGCTAAGTGGGCATTGGCAGCTAGATTTTTCATATCCTAGCTCAGCACACACTAGCCCCTGCACAACACTGACTTTCTGGCTCTGTGGGTGCTATCCAGCTCCCTCGTTCTATTAACACAAGGATTTGTGCTTGCACAGCACAACTTCCTCCACATGCATGTGCCCCACGCTCCCTCCAAATCTGCTCTGAAAGGTATGGGGAACCCCTAGAACAGATTTAGTGGATGTATAGAGGAGGAGGGAGCCAAAATGAGTAACTTAGCACCACTTTGGATTCAAGCTGTTGTAACTAGAGGGCAATGGGTTAGTGCAGTAGTCTTCAGCAGTTTTGCTGATCCTGGACCTAGCCTGCAATAAGGGACCCTCGTTTGCTTTAAAAAAAACAAAAACACCACAAATATGTCACTAGTTTAAGAACTAGCAGGCACGGTTCTTACTCCCTAATAGCTGTACCAAAGAGGGGATTCTGATAAGGGCAGCTTGCTGGGTGAGGTGTGAAGCGGCGCCGGCTGAAATTCCCACTTCACGGCTACTAACAGGAAAGAAGCTCTGTTCTCTTATTTGCATCTCCTCTTCCCTATTAAGGTGCTCTTACGGTAGTGCAAAGGCGGAGGATGAGAAAGGCTTGATTTTGTTGTTCATGAGATTCCTAAACTTTGGGGCTAGCCTGTTCCATAAAGCTGTGGTTTGGCTTTTTACAGGTGATCCTTCTGTGTGGAGGAATCCCTTTCCTCTGGTCTGTATCTGGAGACATTTCAGCTCGTGCTGGTTTTGGGCCTGAATATGAGGTAGGTCCCTGTGTCCCCCACTCCACCTGTAACTAAACTATCCCTTTTTAATAAAATTCCAGCTGCTATTCCCTTTGCCTTTTTAAATATGAGCAATGAGAACATGGAAGAAGCCCTACCGAATGAGACCAAAGGCTGATCTTGTTCAGGGCTATGTTTTCCTGCAGTGGCAGGCCAGATGCCTTTATAGGAAGTCCCTAAGCAGCGCGGGTGGCGCTGTGGGTTAAACCACAGAGCCTAAGACTTGCCGATCAGAAGGTCGGCAGTTCGAATCCCTGTGACGGGGTGAGCTCCCGTTGCTCGGTCCCTGCTCTTGCCAACCTAGCAGTTCAAAAGCACGTCAAAGTGCAAGTAGATAAATAGGTACTGCTCTGGCGGGAAGGTAAACGGCGTTTCCATCTGCTGCTCTGGTTCGCCAGAAGTGGCTTATTCATGCTGGCCACATGACCCGGAAGCTGTACACCGGCTCCCTTGGTCAGTAAAGTGAGATGAGAGCCGCAACCCCAGAGTCGGCCACGACTGGACCTAATGGTCAGGGGTCCCTTTACCTTAAGCAGGGCATGGAGGCAACGTTGGGATAATCCCCAGAGCAGTATGTGGGGGGAGGAGAGAGGCACTCATTCCATCTGGCTCCCACAAGCACAATGGGGATTGTTCCATCTGGAAAGCAGGGATGCTTGCGCTGATGGAACAATCGTAACAGCATGGCATTGAATTCCTCCCAATATGTCTGAAGTTAGGGAAGTACTGACTTGTATTTCCCCCTCCTTACGCATAGATTGTTCAGTCCTTGGTGTTCCTGCTGCTTGCTACACTCTTCAGTGCTGTCACCGGTCTTCCGTGGAGCCTCTATAATACTTTCGTCATTGAGGAAAAACATGGCTTCAACCAGCAGGTATCTTATAGTATTTGTTGGCTGCCAAATTGATAGCAGTTTTCCTTCCGTGACTGTATGATATGTGCTTATTTGGCTTTTAAATCTGTAAAGGAGCTGTGGGAAGCCTTTGGCCCCCCAAATGTTGCTGAATTACAACCACTGTCATTGGCACGCTTGCTAGGGTTCATGGGAGTTGTGGTTCAGCACCATCTGGAAGGCCATCAGTCCCCTATGCCTGCTGTACCGATTCTCCTGCTTCATCTAACTGTTCTCCAATGGCCTGGACAAGTTTTGAGCGGGGCTAAACAGCTTGCGATTTTTGAACCTCTTATATATTCACATAGCTGGCTTCCAAACATTTCATCTTATTATCTCTTTTTCTGCAGACTCTGGGATTCTTTTTTAAAGATGCAATCAAGAAGTTTATAGTGACCCAGTGTATCCTGTTGCCAGTAACGTCACTTCTACTTTACATCATTAAAATAGGTGGAGACTATTTCTTCATTTATGCATGGCTTTTCACCTTAGTAGTTTCTTTGGTGAGTATGTGATGCAGTCTGCTGTGTCCAGAATTCCTTCATGTGTAACTCTTATTAAATTGGGGAGTTGGTTGTCTCAAGTCACTAAAACGGCTTGCCTGCTTATCATGGTTTCCTTTCCATCTTGCCCCGTAAAACGGTTAACTTTGCTAACAGGTCAGTTTAACTATAGTATTCTTATTTAGTTAACCTGGCAGCTGTGGCAGGGGGCACAATCTAGTCCAGGTTAAGCACTATTCAATCTCTGGCTACAACATTTAATTAAAGAATCAAATGAAAATGTGTCTTGATTAATCAGGCAGTTGATGTTTAAGTTTGATACACGTTTTAAAATATACCAAGCAGCATTTTAGAGGAGACTGTTTCTTCTGTGTGTGACAGAAGGGCAGAAGGGGTGCAAACAGGATTTTTGGGCCCACTGCAGTGTATATGGATCCTCCCCAAAAAGAAGTTGTTGAAGGCGGTCATTAGGAAATTTTGAACTGGGTGTCATCTGTATGTTGACAATATCCGGACCTGAGGTGCACCACCACTGCATTAGTAACTCTAGGCTGGATTACTGCAATTGTCTCTTATGTAGAAGTGCCTTTGATGTTGTGTTGCACATTCCTGGAGATAAATGTTAATGATGAATAAACTGGCCTAAGGTGTCTCTGTTTTAACAGTTGTGCTCCACTGTAGGTCCTTGTCACAATCTATGCAGACTACATTGCTCCCTTGTTCGATAAATTCATCCCACTCCCTGAAGGAGAGCTGAAGCAGCAGATTGAGGAGATGGCAAAGAATATAGACTTTCCTCTGACCAAAGTGTATGTGGTGGAAGGTGAGAGTCCATACATCTCTGGGATAGCACATGTCACAAGGCAGCTCGTGATGATAGAAAAACAGCAGAATATATTATCAGGATCCAACCCCAATGCAACTTAAAATGCATTACACCCTTACAATATGTTACACCCTTAAATATTTATCATTTTACTATATTTTTTACCATATTTACCGCAATCCATTTTAGATTGTAAAAAATTGGGATGATAGCCAATCTTCTTCATAGAGTAGACCCACTGAAGCCTGCGGATGCAATTATTACTTAGTTGACTATTGCCCTTGGACTAACAGGATAGACAACATGCAATGGCATCAGCCATGCTTTCCTGGGGAGGGACAGAAGGATCACCATTATAGGGTACCATCAAGGGAAGTGTCTTTTATAAGAAGGGCCCTGCTGGGTTGGGCCAAAGGCCCATCTAGACCTGCAGTCTGTTCTCACAGTGGCCAACAGTAGTCACCCACCTAACCTCCGAGGGCTGGGCCAGCTGACGATCTCGGCTGAAGGACAGATTCATGTGGACTTACCTCCCCACTTAAAATCTGTCCCCAAGATAAAGGGGACACGTTCACTTGCTTGCTTCTGTAATGTGACTTCGTTCCCACCCTTCTCCCACCTGCCCCAGGTTCCAAACGGTCTTCCCACAGCAATGCTTATTTCTACGGCTTCTTCAAGAACAAGCGTATCGTGCTGTTTGACACTCTCTTGGAGGATTATTCTGCCCTTAACAAAGAGCGCCCTGAGGAGCCTGTCTCAGAGAACCAGGAGGCTGGAGGAGATGGGGAAGATGCCAAGGCAAAGGCTAAAGCCAAAGTAAGCATCTGGATTGGGCCGGGCGGGGGAGGGGGGGAGGTTATATCACTAAGGTGCAGCCGTTCTAAGATTTCCTAGGTGGACTGGAAAGAAGGCAAGGGCAATTGTTCAGGGAGTGCAAGTGTGCACATCAGATCCTTGGCAATAAATGCTAAAGTGGTTGTAGGGGGCTTTTACCCAGGGCTGGGGAACCTGAGGTCCAGAGGCCAAATCCAGACCTCTCTATTCTGGCCCTCAGGGCTATCCCCAGGCCACACTCTTCACTGACCCTGTTCCGTGCCCTCATCACGTTCCTTTGCATCGATGGTGGAATGTAGCCTTCTGCACAAAGAGAGGTCACCCATGTTCCCCCCCCTTACTTTTGCCTCTGGCCACACCCACCGCTGCTGCGCAGCCCCTGGGAGGTCGCTTGCGAGAGAATGGTTTCCCATTTTTGCAATAACCCCAAAGCCAGAATGCGGCTCATAATTCGTTGTAGCTATGAAATTCTGTTACCTGCTATTCTGCACATTTCTTTTTAGGACAAAGCTCTGAGCAACCAGAGCTTTTCTACAGTAGCTCCATTACTTCGCAGATCTCTTCCCAGGGAGTTAAGCCATGGCTTCCTCTCTTATTTATTTTTAGGGAAACCCTATTTTAAAATCAACTTTTCAACGACCTTATTTTTCTGATGCCACTTTGAGCTGTTGCTGTTATTGTATGGCTAGATGTGTTCTGCCGTGCATTAGGATAATACACTTGAAAATATTTATATTATGAGCCATCTTGGAAGGGGTAACCCTAACAGGAGGCCTACAGATACAGTATTATGGTCCCAGGGTTGGTTACGTAAACTATCAAAATTTAAAAGGGGCTTTCCCAAAGCGTCCAGTATTGACCCCCTGGGATTGATTAGATTGTGCAGCGGGGGTGACTAAGGACCCAGAGAGTCAAAAGAGGGTCAAAAAACACCCAGGAGTAGGAAAGCCATTCACAAAGTGTCATGTGAAGAATTTCTGCTTCCTGTCCTGCATTCGTGAGCTTGGAAGATTCTTTGCTCATGCTTGGATAACATGTTCCTTCTTTCTCTCTCCCCCCCCCCTTTTACTCTAGAATAAGAAGCAAGGTTGCAAAAATGAAGAAGTCTTGGCTGTGCTGGGTCATGAGCTGGGGCACTGGAAACTTGGCCATACGATTAAAAACATCGTCATCAGCCAGGTGAGCAGAAAGCACCAAGGAAATTCCCATGGGTTTTGCTTGAGTGTGCTTATATTGACATGCAGCGTCATTCCTTTAGTTGTGGAAGCAGTGAAAAGGAATGTGAGCAAGCAAGAGTGTAAATGGGGAGGCGTGTTAACAGAGAGGTGACTTAGAGCTGAACAGCCCATTACACAGAAATCTGATTGACCTCCCACTTTCCCCCTCTTAAGACTTTAAAAGCGGTCCAGGAGACAGGGGCGGGGGGATGGAAACGGACTGCATCAGTGCTTAGGTGCCATTAGGGTGGAGGTTAGCTTTTCTCTTATTTCTCCCCTGCACTGTGTTCCTTGGAAGCTGCTATAAGCCACAGTGGCTGGGGATGTATTTACCTGTCTTTTGGTCCCAGGTGTGGAAGCTCCAGCTGCGGCTGGATGCAGTGCCAAGACTGCTGATGCAGGCAGATGGCTAACAGCATGTGATACCTTTCTTAAAACATCTACACTGCGCTACTGGACCAGGTTCAAGACTCTTGTGCTGATCTGCAGAGCCATGAATAACTTGGGTCCGGGACATCTTAAGGCCTGGCTGAGCCCTTATATCCCAACCCGATCACTGAGATCATTTGGAGGAGCACTGTTAGTTGCCCTGCATGTTACAGTGCCCCGACTGGCCTCCACTAGAAGTTGGGTACTGAGCGTCACAGTCCCCATGGTGCAGTACACTCTTCCAACAGATTCAGCAGGCATCTTCGTTTCTGAATTTCAGGTGCCTATTCAAGGCTTTTTTATGCCAACTCTGCAGTTCCACATTTTCTAATTTTAATGATTGCTCCCATACCACTTTAAAAGGTTTAGTAATTTATTTTTATATTGTTGTACACCGCTCTGATATTTTATGAGATATTGGTATATAGATACTTTTACAAATAAAAAATGGTTGCTAACAAATCATTAAGGCAACACATATTGCTTTTTTTCTTTTTCTTTCCTAGATGAACTCCTTCTTGTGTTTCTTTTTATTTGCCGTGTTGATTGGTCGAAAGGAGCTCTTTGCAGCTTTTGGATTTTATGATACTCAGCCAACCCTGATAGGCCTGTTGATCATCTTTCAGTTTATTTTCTCTCCTTATAATGAGGTAAAGTTCTGCTTTTGATTGCACACTCAAGCCATTATTGCTGAAATGCTAGTAGTTTCTTTGCAGACTTAAACCCTCCTGTCCCACAATAATGCTGTCAGAATTCTGATTCATTTTTTAAAAGTTTCCTCAGTGGTACCAGTTGTGTGGCATTTCTTTGTTTTTATTTTGCAGATTTATAAACTGCTTCACACCCAGAAGCTGTTAAAGTAGTATACAATTTAAAGAATTGTCTTTACCATGCAGAAGGCTAGTGGGTACGAGGCTGGGGTCTGGAGGATTCTGAAACATGTTCTGAGTTCTTAATGTAACTTCCCTATATTGTTTCCCTTACAGGTTCTCTCCTTCTGCTTAACTGTATTAAGTAGGCGATTTGAATTTCAAGCGGATGCATTTGCTAAGAATCTTGGGAAGGCTACAGACTTGTATTCCGCTCTGATCAAGCTAAACAAAGATAATCTGGGATTTCCTGTTTCAGACTGGTTGTTTTCAATGTGGCATTATTCTCATCCTCCGCTGTTAGAAAGACTTCAAGCACTGAAACAATCTAAGCAAGACTGAATGAAATAACTACTGGCTCAAAGGAGCTTCCATCCCAAAACAAATTTCCAGTTTTTAAAAACCATCTATACATATATATATTCATTCCATTCCTGAGCACACCATTCTGCATAGCAACATGCGCTGTTCACCTTATTTGAAAGTAGCGCCCAAAAATCCTGTATCCAATTTACGGAACTGAATTTTAAAGAGAAATACCTTGCGGGGACTGAATTGGAAAGGAATGTAACATGTAAAGTTTTATCTGAAAATCTTAACAAAGCAGTACTTGAGGGGAAAGTTTAACTTGTCACAACCTGAAGTATCCATGCTTGAATTTGTGAAAGCTTTGAATGTGACTTTTGTACCTTTTAAGCAGTTTGTCTGGGTGTTCTTACAGTACGATAAACTTCTAGCTTTCCTACCTCATCCAATGAGGGGGTCTGATCCTGGATAACTATCCTTCCCCCCTCCCCTTCTGACCGTTGGATTTCAAGCATTTAAACCAAACGCTGTCTGGACTGAAAGTGTGAACTTTCCCCTTTAGGTCCAAGTTCCTACCTGCAATGAATGAAAAGGCTACTTTTTACAGAGAAAATAAAGTCGCCTCTCTCCCTGTATGGGGAATGGAGAATAAATTGCAGCTCATGAAACATTCTGCTTATGTGTGTCCCATATATTGTGTGTATGATGATGGTTTGGAACTTGTCTGGTCTCATCTCCCCCTACCCACTGATTTTCTGGATAGCAGGGGTTTGGAAGGAATAACTATGTAACAAAAGCTATACTCGTTTGTCAAGAAAAAAGAAACTGACGTGGTTAACTTGCATCATGGAATAGTCATACAGTCATACCTCGGGTTACAGACACTCCAGGTTGCGTTTTTTCAGGTTCCAGCGCGCCAAAACCCGGAAATACCAGAACAGGTTACTTCCGGGTTTTGGTGGATGCGCAGAAGTGTCAAATCGCAACCCACGTGTGCGCGGACGCGGCGCTGCGGGTTGCGAACACTGAAGGTTGCAAACGTGCCTCCCGCACGGATCATATTTGCAACCCGAGCATCCACTGTACAGTGGTACCTCAGGTTACATATGCTTCAGGTTATATAAACTTCAGGTTACAGACTCCGCTAACCCGGAAATATTACCTTGGGTTAAGAACTTTGCTTCAGGATGAGAACAGAAATTGTGCTCCTACGGTGTGGCAGCAGCAGGAGGCCCCACTAGCTAAAGTGGTGCTTCAGGTTAAGAACAGTTTCAGGTTAAGTATGGACCTCTGTAACAAATTAAGTACTTTACTTGAGGTACCACTGTATATTCAATCCCTAAAGTGGTTACTGTGCAGCCATTTACTAGATGTGGCGGCTTGCCATTATCTTCTGTCTCCTTTGTTTCCCAAGTCTTTATCATACAGGCAGCAATTCAACATGCTCCTTTCTCTACTATGGCACTATAGAAAGTGGGGAGGGGGAGGCTTGCCTGTTCATTTAGCTGTTCAGTGCACACAAGTACTGCCAGAAAAAGGTGACATTGCGCGGCATCTATAATTGCAAATGATGCAACATTTGAAAAAGCCGAGTTGTGTCACCTGCTCTAGGAAGGCTACATGTTTCATGTTATGTAGGTCAAGAGTTTCAAGAGCCATTTAATAATTATGACTCGTAACTCTTGGATTTTTAGTATACCTTCTCTGTTCTCACCAAAACTGCTTGAATTATCCCACTTTAAATATAGTTGCTAGGAAACAAATCTACTTCAGAAAAAAAAAACACCCCTGCATACTGCTGGATAAAATGCAAAGCTGCATTCTGGTTGTGTGGAATGGTGCTGTGATAATAGGCATGTACTAAACTAAATTGGTCTTTGCAGAGACATCACCTTGCCAACAAAGGTCCGTATAGTTAAAGCCATGGTTTTCCCAGTAGTGATGTATGGAAGTGAGAGCTGGACCATAAAGAAGGCTGATCGCCGAAGAATTGATGCTTGTGAATTATGGTGCTGGAGGAGACCCTTGAGAGTCCCATGGACTGGAAGAAGATCATACCTATCCATTCTTAAGGAAATCAGCCCTGAGTGCTCACTGGAAGGACAGATTGTGAAGCTGAGGCTCCAGTACTTTGGCCACCTCATGAGAAGAGAAGACTCCCTGGAAAAGACCCTGATGTTGGGAAAGATGGAGGGCACAAAGAGAAGGGGACGACAGAGGACGAGATGGTTGGACATGAGTCTGACCAAACTGCGGGAGGCAGTGGAAGACAGAAGTGCCTGGCGTCCATGGGGTCACGAAGAGTCGGACACGACTAAACAACAACAAAACATGTATATTTAGGTTTTAATTATATGCTTAATTGCATTAAACATTAGACATTTATTTTTCTTCCTATTCTGCAGTTACTAGTCTGGCCTTTCTCATTGGCCTATGTAGCAAGGGCATAGCCAACAGCAGATCACACACTGCTGATACATCAAACCTGGATTCCTAGTTAATGCCACTCAAAATCCAACTTTCTCCAGTTGACTCCAAATCGTTGCCAAGTGTTTTGCAGCATTCTGTAACACAAACCCCAATATTTGCAGCACCCCAAAAAGTGTGCTACTACTGACTTTCAGGAAGGGGGCCTAATATTCTCATCCTATCCAACACTTTGATTCATCCACTGATGATTCCAGTGACTACAATACAGAGCACTGATGAAAGCAAGGATAAACAGTCCTGGAGCAAACAATTCAATTACGGTAATTTAAATTGCTTTTAAGCCTTCCTGATTTTGACGTTTTCCAAATGTGTGTTGTTTTTGTTGTTTTTTTAAGGGAGAGGGAAAGAATTCTTCTGTTTTAATTTATTATTACAATACATGTAATCATTTTATGTTTTATATATGCTGTAAACCAGAATGGCTGGGGAAACCCAGCCAGATGAACGGGGTGGTATTATTATTATCATCAATAATAATAATAATAATAATAATAATAATAATAATAATAATAATACTTGGGCTTTTCCCCAAACGGGGGCTCCAGGTGGCTTGCAGGTAAAAATAGGAAGGGACGCTGGGCAAATCCACACCGTGATCAACTCCCGCCCGGAAACCAATGTCTCCACTGTGGAAGGACGTGTGGATCCATAATTGGCCTCCAGTCAAATACGGACTCATTGTTCAAACCGTGTTTATGGAAGACAATCTTCCTCGGCTACGAATGACCGCCAAAGAAGAGAAGGTAAAAATATGAACCGCTAATAACATTGGGGGGAAGGGAGAAACGTAGCCAGGATTAAAAATACATTCATATTAATGGAGAGCCCCATTCTAGGTGAGAGCGGCTGTCCCAGCGGCACGTGCTACGGCGGCCGCTACGGGACTAAAAACGGTTCGCGTGTCAAGAACACCGCCCCCTTCCTCCCCTGGGAATCGCGCGTTCGTAGGAAGGGGGCGGGGCGTCGCCGCCAGGGGCGGAGCTTCTCTGCGCGTTCGCTCCCTCGCGCGCGCGGGGGCCGCCTTTGTCCCGCGGCCTGACTCGGCTCGTCTGAGGGGATGCTGTCTGCGGGAAAGAAAGCGGCCGCGGCGGAGGCTCCGGTAGGCGGCGGCGGCGGCGGCGGCGCGGGCGGCCCGGCGGGCGATGGCTCTGCCGAAGCCCCGGCGCCCCCTCCGCCGCCCCCACCCCCGCCGCCTCCGCCCCCCCCTCCGCCGGCCCTGTCGGGCTCCCTGGGCTCCTCGGAGGGCGGCGGCTCGGGGCCCTCGGAGCGCACGCCCCGCAAGAAGGAGCCCCCGCGCGCCTCGCCGCCGGGGGGCTTGTCCGAGCCGTCTCCCCCCGCGGGGCCGGGGGGGCCCGTCGGGGCCTCCGAGACCACCAGCATCGCCGAGACCCCCGAGGGCCGCAGGACCAGCCGCCGCAAGCGGCCCAAGGTGGGTGCTCTTGCCCCGGCCGCCGCTGCCGCCCACCGGGGCCTTACCGGAATGGCTGGCTTGGGTGGGCCAGGCGTCGTCTCACACGAGCCGGTTTTTGAGGAAATGTATTACTTTAAAACGGTGGAGGTTTCAAAAAAGCGGCTTCGGGCTCCCGGAGCGGGCCAGTGGTTTTTATTTTTATTATTTTCGCTGCACGTTAAAGCAGAAACCGAGCGGTTACTTCCTGCAAGGAGAAACGTAAAGGCCTGTAAGTTGCAGTCCGGCTGAGCCGGGAAGTTCGCTGCGTGGCCTTCAGCCAGTGAGGATGTTTCTCAGCCTGACCTACTTCCCAGGGTTGCTGTGGGGCCGAAATGGGAGCGGGGAGCGCGCCTTTTATCCACACGGGTCATTTGGGGAAAAGCGGGGGAGTAAAACAACAACGAGAATAATCGCAATAAGTAGAAGGTTGGCATTGTAGTCTTTCCCCCGCAAGTGCTGGATTCCTCCTTATTGGCGGAGTCCAAGCAAAAAAATACAAAAGTGAAATGTCAACATCTAAAGTGGTACAGCCCACTCTTAAGGATTTAAGGGGGCGGGCAGTGGTATTGTGGCACACCGTAAAGAATGGCAGTTCTTGTGGCACAGGTTTGTATAGATTAAAGCTCAAATCATCAGATACAGCTGGGATCTGGCTGACGAAACAGGCCACAAACAGTCTGCAGGGCTTGCTTGTGGGGGTTTTGTGTTCTGGATTACTACCCCTCTGGTATCTCTTGGGCATATACTACCTTCTGCTGTATGTACCATATATTGATTATCCGTTATTGTTAATTAGGTTTTTTATTCCAAATCGGTACACAAGGTTGATGTGACGTCAGAAAGTAGCTGGAGCCTATGTTGCAAGGCGCTAATGAATGTCATTTATTGTTTGCTTCTTAATGTGTAGGCTAGACTGCTACCTTTGTTTTACAGAAGCAGATTTAATAGTGTGCAATGCAGTAAATGCCCCAAAGCCATCTTAATAAGGAAGGGAAATAGATCCTAACAAAATCAATGTTTTTTTCTTTTGGCTCTTGCTTTTCTAACACAAAGGATCCTTTGTGATCAAATAAAGCTTTGAAATATGTTTTGATATGTGTATATTTGTATCATGTAGATGCACAGGGAAGATGAATATACCTTTGGAGAGCATTGTATATTTAACAATTAGACATTGATTTCATTATGTGATCATCAAGACTTGAGGGTTCTACTTTCTTTAATACAGGGAAATGCTTGTAATACAAGGAAGTATATAACACATGGCTTGACTAGTTTTTAGCATTGATTAATTTGGGCCCTTTTCCACTCTGAGTTCTCTGCAGGGCTTACAAATAGGAATGCTTTTTTGAAATGAGGGCTTACAGTTAGATCTGTTGGTCCTTTTTAGTTTACTTGTAAAATTTATGAAGAATTATTATTTAATTTACTTGAATCAGTTTGTACAGTACAGTGGGTAGAGGACCTGAATTTTGGGAGGGCTTTGAAAACAAAAATTATGCTGTCCTTCTCCCAATGCTTCCTTATTTATGGCTAGCAGCAGCTGCACAGGAATTGGAGCTGCACTTGTGAGGCTCAACAATGCTTTCCATCCCTTCCTGGAATCCTATGCCTTTGTAGGATTTCATATATAATGTGTAGCCTACTTTAGTTTGAGTTTATGTGACTTAGGTTGCTACAGAACCTGTACAGATCCATATAAGAAAAAGCTTCAAAACACATTATAATGTACATAGACTGTACATAATGTGAAATCAAAGGATAACTCATTTTTATGGCATAAAGCTTTTGTGGATTAGAATCCAATTCATCCAATTTTGTGAAGTGCTATTCTCAGATGTGTGTGGGGGTGCTAAACAGAATAAATATACCAAATAAATTAAAAAAGAATTACAGACACAGAAAATTCAGTTAAATATGTATAAGAATGATAATAATAATTTAGTATTATTTATACCCCGCCCATCTGGCTGGGTTTCCCCAGCCACTCTGGGCGGCTTCCAACAAAAAATTAAAAATACAATAAAACATCAGACATTAAAAACTTCCCTAAACAGGGCTGCCTTCAGATATCTTCTAAAAGTCGGATAGTTGTTTATTTCCTTGACCTCTGGTGGTAGGGACAACCACACAACTTATATGTAGACTGTTTTGGTTTAAAATATTTTTACAGTATTGTAAACACAAAATTAAACATATATTCACAATTTATGTTAAAAGGTGATATTAACAATTTGCCACTTATGTGAATTATTTTCATGATTATCAAAATAAGAAATAAAAAGTGTTGCCGACCCCTTCCCCCCAAATGGCGACTAGACATTCTGTTTTGGCACCCACAACCCAGATCCCAGGAACCATTTGACTGCTAGCTTTTCTATCCCACTGCTGTCACTTCCCAGTATATGCATGCTACTATTATACACAATTTAAAAAATGAATTATGCTTTATCACCTATACAGATGTCTGCTATTTGTGTCAATTGTCACATGTGAAACCTGATAAGTGTAGCAGCTTAAGGGGAAACAGGACCAGTGGTCAGGGATAATGGGAGTTGTAGTCCTAAAACATCTGGAGGGCAGAGTATGCCTATGCCTGCTGTACACCACGCAGCACCATATGTTTTACTCTCCCAGCCACTGCTTTCATTGGCTGAAGTGCTCCTCTAAGTATTACAGTATAGTAGTGCCGTATTAGAGGGAGCTTTTAAAGCAGACTGTATTTTCACTAGATTAGGTTATTAGAAAGATTGTGCTAAATTAGCTGATAAATCTAAGGGGAGAACTTAGTGGTAGTTGAGAGAATGCTCTTAGATTTTTATTTTTTGAAATGTTTGTTAATTTCCTGGAACAGTGATATTTATTGTGTGTATTGGTTATTTGTTTTGCTGCTACCATCTAGGCTGAGAAGTATAACTGAGAAAGGTTCTTCAGTATTTTCTAAATATATTATTAACTGCCGGGAAACACTTACTAATTGCACTAATTACACAAAAACTAAGTTACAGACTGTAGCAGTCTAATGTGGGCAATGTTAGAGTGAAATATAGTGTAGTTTGCATTATTTTTAATTTAAGTGGATGAAATGAGGTATTCAGTGGATAGTGGGTTAGTCGTAGAAAAAGAGAATTGCAAATTGTAGAGTGCACAAACAGGCAACAATGCCTTATGGCACTGTCTTCAGCTTGTGTGTCAGGATGCACTAGTGGGTTGCAGCCTGATCTTTTTTTAAAATAATATTTATTAGAGGTTTAATAGTTACAGAAAAAAGAAGAAAGAAAGAATAAAAAGTTTAACAGAACAAAACAATACCTTACAATACATCAAAAATAAAAATAAAAACAAAAAACAATACAGCAAAACAACAAGAAAAACAAAAACTTTTAGAAACAGATCCAATATTTCCGTATCTTTACCTTTCATTTACTTGTTTCATCGACTTCCTCACACCTCCTTTTTTGTATTCTAGTTTGATTAGCTATTTCAGCAAATCCTTTTCATCTTTCTCAATTTTTTGTTCTATAATTTATTTTAACACAATCTAACCTTAAATTTTCCTCTTTGGCCCATTAACAATCAGTTTTTGCTTAATTCTTTATAACATTTCTGCTAAAGCCATATAACTTTATTCCAGCATCCTTCTAACATTCATTAATTTTGCAATATTTCTCTAAGTATACTTTGAATTTTTTCCAATCTTCTTCCACCGATTCTTCTCCCTGGTCTCGGGTTCTGCCAGTCATTTCCGCCAATTCCATATAGTCCATGAACTTCATCTGCCATTCTTCCCGGGTGGGTAGATCTTGTGTCTTCCAATGCTTTGCGATAAGTATTCTTGCTGCTGTTGTGGCATACATAAAGAAAGTTCTATCCTTCTTTGGCACCAATTGGCCGACCATGCCCAGGAGAAAGGCCTCTGGTTTCTTCAGGAAGGTATATTTAAATACCTTTTTCATTTCATTATAAATCATCTCCCAGAAATTCTTAATCCTTGGGCATGTCCACCAAAGGTGAAAGAATGTACCTTCAGTCTCATTACATTTCCAGCATTTATTATCGGGCAAATGGTATATTTTTGCAAGCTTGACTGGTGTTATGTACCACCTGTAAATCATTTTCTTTTTTTTTTATAAAATTTTTATTAGGGTTTTCAAAAGGTTTTTTAGACAAACACAACAACAAACAAACACAGCACACAACACACACATAACAAATATAGTTTTAAAATCTTAATTTCTTAACCACTTTCCCAGACTTCCCCCACCTCCCCTTCTTGCATGCCTATTCCAAAAATTAACTCAACAAGTTCTTATCCCCAAAATATCCCTTATTAGCATTTTACTTAAATTATCTTGATTTATCAAATTTAAACTTCTAAACCTCATTTTAATACATAACATTTACCCCTTTTTCTAAGGTCGTCCCAAGTTCCCTTTCACGAATTTCCCAATTTTTATAATTGTTACCCAACAACTTATCCAATAGAAACATATAATTATACCCCTTTGGATTCCAAAATCTCCCCCCCCTTCCCCGGTTTTGCTCCCCAAAAATTGTCTTTCAGTCTCTCAGTTCTCAGCCTGGGTCTATCACGTCTGAGGCCTTTAAATCTCTTTCAGTCCCTTTCAGCCGGTTTTGTTGACATTCCTTCATGTTGAACATCAAGTCTCAGAGCAGCTTTGACCCACTAGGGTCTGTATTTTTTCCAACCAGGCCTCCATATTCAAAGAAAAGGTCCAGATCCTGTTTCTTGGTCTTTTCAGATACCAATGTCCCAAATGCTTCAATTTTCACCTTTATCGAATTTGTAATCCAAAGATCTTTCAGACTCCCCATAAGAGTGAGTCCCCAATCTTCCTTCTCCATTTCATACCAAGTTTCCATCATCCGAACCTTGCTTTCCATAACTTCCATCCTGACAGGCCCCTGGTTGTCCTTCTCCACCTGCCACATTTCAGCTCCTCCATTCGACTCCTCAAAAACAACACAAATTTCTTCTTCTCCAGCTGCAGATTCTTCTTGAATCAAATCCTCACCGATTTCAGCAGAGTTATTTACTTTAGAGTTCAAGGTTGTAAGATTTGTAGCCATAACATCAGTCAACTCTTGCAATATTCCCAGGAAATGAAACACTCTATCCAGCTCTGCTTGTAATTTTCCATCTGCAGCCATTGTAGTATCTCAGAACCCCCTCTAGAGGGATTCTGGTTACAGTATCCAACAATGAGGTTATTTTGTTCTTATTTCTTATTTCCAACAGCTTAAAGTCCAATGTAACCAAAATATTTCCTGAGTTTGACAGCTCATTTGACAGCTGTCAAACTCTATTTAAAACCTCCACAGGCTCACTCTCGGGTCGCTCCCGGATCCGGGGGGGTTAAACTTCAACTCACACAGTCAATTCTGATCCTCCAGCACAAAACTTATATAGCCAAATCGTGGAATTAAATTTTTTTATCTCAACGAGAGAGAAACAGTCTCACAACCTTAGTTATCCGATTCTTGCTTTAAAAGTGCCTGCAAGGGGAGGGGAGGCGGACTTCCTTTTAGCACCTCCCCCGGTGGTACCAAATTCGATTTAAATAAGTTTTTAAGTCCAATTTCCGTATTACGGGTTGTTACTTTTAGAGCCCAAATGTTCAAAGAAGAAGTCAGCGCTCTCCGGCCATGGCTCGCGGCTTCACTCACCTGTAAATCATTTTCATTAAATTCTCTTTTAAGGCATTACATGCCGTAAACTTCATACCTGTGGTCCATGACTGTTCCCAGTCAGCCATCATAATGTTATGTCCAACATCTTGTGCCCATTTAATCATAGCAGATTTCACCGTTTCATCCTGAGTATTCCATTTCAACAGCAAGTTATACATTCTTGACAAATTCTTAGGGTGCAGCCTGATCTAAGGTGGGTTGCAACAGGAGCACTACCACCACGCAAATATATAGTAAAAAAAAAGGGGGTCCCCAAATGTATGTTTGTGTTTAAAGTCCTGGAACGGAAAAGGTTGACCAAGGTATAGACCCAAGTGTGAGGGACCTTTGGCCCTCCAGATTTGCTGAACTACAACCCCCATCATCTTTGGGATTCAACAACATGAGGTCCACAGGTTCCTCACTTTTGCTTTAAAGCGAACCCTTCAATTTACCCATGAGAATTCATTTTAAAAGTTTGTTATTCTACTTTGCCAATTTGCTTGTTCTATATTGATTGTATTGTGGGGGCATTCTGCTTACAGGTAGAATATAGAGAAATGGATGAAAGCCTTGCTAACCTTTCTGAAGATGAGTATTACTCTGAAGAAGAAAGGAATGCTAAAGCAGAAAAAGAGAAAAAGCTGCCGCCTCCCCCTCCCCCACCACCTCCTGAGGAAGAGAATGAAAGTGAGCCAGAAGAGCCATCTGGTGAGTAAAGGGCCCCCATCCAGCAGGACAACAATGGTCTTGCACATTTGAAGGCAATATGGTTGCACAGACACTCCCCCTCCACTGAGTTTAGCTTAGATTAGCTATGGCATGAAGGACTGAATGCCATCAGAAAGTATGGATGATAGGCCACACATGAGCAGCATTAATGTGACACTGGAAAATATTATTTGCTTTGAACATGTATCTTCAGATTTATTAATCAACATCCTTAATAGAGTGAGTTTACTGACTCCATTGCTTCCTTACCTGGCCTTTGATTTTCTATGCTCGCAATCATCTTTCTGTGGTCTGTTGAGAATCCCATAAATTGGCTGATGAAATTTTCTAGCTTTGCTTTGCTAAATCGAGTCATTCTCATCTCACTCTTTTTTGTATTCTGGGTTTCCCCCCATACATTTTAGCTACTTGGCAACACGTTCAGTTGCCTTTAATCATGTTAATAAAACTGGTTCTGCCTGGTCTAAAACTACTGTGAATCTAGATTTCTTAATAAAAGGGCCACTGTGTGTGTGTGTGTGTGTGTGTGTGTGTGAATCAAGTTTTAGCTTTGTTCTCCCTCTATTAAATGTCAGAAGTATAGCTTGAGGAGAGTAAAGAGTCTCGTTTATGTCCATCCCTAAAATACTGTCTCCAGCTTGTAAGAATTAGTGGTTATGAGCCAAAGCTGCACCCTGGGGAAGTTCCTAGCTGGCTGACAAGAGTATGCCCTCTGTTGTTTCTAAAGCTGCCTATGTCAAACTCCAATTGTAGGATGTTATGGTAGCATGAAAGCAAAATGGCAATTGACATACCACCATGTGCTTTGGGGGGCGGCAAATTGCATTCATTCTGCATAGCACACTTCCTCACAGTTTGGGCAGGGGCTGATGAGAAGCCTAAGTGGAGCTGTAGCAACCCTTTAGCCGTTGATCTCCTGGCTCTATTATTATTTGGGTTGAGGAGTAGGCATCAGCTGAGTGAGGCCACATAAGTAGGTTTCAGACAAAATGTTTTCTAATTGAACTTGTGTAGATAGACTTCATACTTACCTTCCTTGTTACATGTCATTGTCATCTGTTGCAAAAGGGGAGAGATGTCCATCTCATGCAAAATGCAAGTCTTCTGCAATTGGATATTTTTGTCAATATTTTTTTCTGCCACACACAAGCTTTTTCATAGCCCACATCTGCTAAGAGTTCAGCTTCATGGAGTAGATGCTAAGGACATTTCCTCTTCCTCTGGTGAAGAGGGAAGTGGATGTTTGTGCCTCTTGCTATGAGAACGGACTAGTCATACAAGGTGCGGCTTCCAATTGGCTGCAGGAGCTTCCTGCACTCAATCGGAAGCCGTGTTGGACGTTTGGCTTCCAAAAAGCGTTCACAAGCCGGAACACTCACTTTGCGGTGTTCGGGAGCCATAATGTTCAAGTCGCAAGGCATTCCTGAACCAAGGTACGACTGTATTTATGTTCAATGCCTTTCTGCTGTCAGTTATAAACATAAATATTTTGGGTTTGGTCCAACCTAAATTAGTTGAATTTGCTCACTGATTTCAAGTTAGTAATGACTTAATTTAGATTGACTTTGAGGGGTTTAGTGCAATGAACGTTGTAAATAAATAAATTACCGTATTTTTTGCACCATAACACTCACTTTTTTCCTCCTAGAAAGTAAGGGGAAATGTCTGTGCGTGTTATGGAGGGAATGCCTACAGGTGGCATGCCTACGGATTTTCCTCCTCTAAAAACTACGTGCGTGTTATGGTCGGGTGCGTGTTATAGAGCGAAAAATACAGTAGTTTGGATCAAACCCATTATCTCAAATTTATGAGTATTTTCTCTCCACTTTAAGGCTCCATTCTTTCCCCATTATTCTTTTTAGACATTTTGCTAGCTTTAGTCCAAAGTGCTACATATCTGTACTCCTACACTAGTTCACCTGTATATTTCTTCTTAGTGACCTATTTTGCCTCCCTTTTATAGCAGATAACTAGTCACATGCCAGCCTAAAATGGTAAAATCTTCAACCTCACTGCTTTTCATACTGCCCTGGAATGCGTGCCACTCCTAAGCCAAACCATGTTCTAGTGAGAGAGTGCAGGCTTCCAAGGTAGAACTCACAGCTGCCTCCCTAGTTATTTTTGCTGACACGCTGCACTGAGCTAAGCCAAGGTCTGGTTTCACATTTTGTTTGAACAGGCACTCATGGTTAAGCATTCTCTGGACCAGGGTTTCCCAAATTTGGGTTTCCAACTGTTTTTCGACTACAACTCGTATCATCCCTAGCTAGCAGGACCAGTGGTCAGGGATGATGGGAATTGTAGTCCAGAAACATCTGCAGACTCAAGTTTGGGAAACCCTGTTCTAAACTAACCATGAGAAAATAACAGACCTTGGCTACATGTGGTTGTTAGTCTGGAGAGTGCTTAACTACAAGCCTAGGTCTGGACAACACACTAAACCAAACCTTGCCTTAGCTCATAGCAGCAAAAGGATTGGGAGCCAACAGGTTTGCATTAAGCCATAGCTAGGCTTAGTGTGTTGTGCAAACCAGGCTATTGAGATAGGGACTTCTTTTTTGGCTCCTTTGTCAAGAACAACCATCTTCTTATGTTAATAGGACAGCAAGATGTTGAAATTATTGAACACTTCAGTGTTCTGCAGATATGCAGGAGAGCCAGAATTAGAAAAGTGAGTTGTTTTGTATGGAACATAAATTTGCTTTGTGATTTACTGAGAGAAGCTGTTTCGAAATATCCGAATAAAACATTTTAAACTCTCCACCTGCATTCTTGTGGTTTTTGGAGCTTTCCAGAAATAAATCAGAACTTTATATTCATTTAAATAAAAGAACTTTGAAAGGTATATTTTATTATATTTTTATTTTTTAAGACCCCGACATATTTTGTGTCATTTTCCTATGTGTAAACATGGCTTTAGAGAGAAACGTTATGGAATATTTTTATTTTTTTGGCCAGCAACTCTGTAGTTGTAGTTCAAGCACATGCGTTTATATTTTCCCTGCCACAAAAATGGAATGCAAATGAAATATGTTGACTTTGAAGTGAGAGAAGAGGTCGTTATGAAGTTAATGGTACAGAAGACTTTTGTTCAGAAATAGTTTGGTTGAGAACCAGTGTGGTGGTAATAGAGTGCCAGTCTAGGACTGGGAGAGCTGGGTTCAGATTCTATGCTAGCTCCATGCAAAACACAGTTGGCTAGTCTGTGGTTTTAAGTATTGCTTCCTCTGTTCTTTCTTCACAGTAATGCCCCCTGTCATTTCACAGCTTTAGTCATTATTTCACATTGCGTATGCTCCAAACATAAACTGTAGATAAGACAACCCATTATTGAAGTAGTTTGCACATTACAGCAAACCATTGTTAAACTATGGTTTAAGAAGTCTGAGCATCATGATGGTGCATGCTACTTATTAACACCTGCTTTGTTCCTCTGTTCCTGTCTTTGCTGTGCTGAGAGGAAAACAAAGCAGAGGCTGGCTTTGCATTTTGTATGGATCCACTTGCTTTGTTTGTTTCCTCCAAAACATCATAGAGTACTGGTTTGCACATAACTCTAAGCTAGCCTCTAATTTGGCACAGCAAAGGCAGGAATGGGGAAGTGGGCACGAAGGAACAGTGTGATCAGCACACTACTCATTCTTTTGTAATCAGAGATTGAATTCAATATACGACTGGTTACAAGGCAATGTGATATATATTGGCTTTGTTTATAATGTATAATGCAAAATAATGTTTCATACTGGAAGTGGGGTTGGGTACACAAGTGCTCCTGAGGTCAGCTCCCAGTTTGCAAACAATGTCTTGCAAGGAACTAGCATTATGTCTGCACAGAACCCAAGTGACTTTAGCCAGTGCTGGGAATTGGGATAGAAAAGCTTGGGGCCAAATGGCTTCAGGGACCTGGGTTGTGGGTGCCAAAACAGAATGTCTAGTTGCCACTGGGGGGGTGGTGTGGTTGACAAGATAAGCATGAATTACCGTATTTTTCGCTCTATAACACGCATCTGACCATAACACGCATGTAGTTTTTAGAGGAGGAAAACGAGGAAAAAATATTCTAAATGAAACTGTGGATGTATGATTTTTATGGTTCATGCTGTGGCCACAGACATGTGATCTGACAGTGAGTTTGGGGTAGCCCAATGCAAAAATCCTGAGGATCCATGTGGATCCGTGCTTTGTAACCACGTTTTAAGTGGGGAGGGAAGGAAAAGAACTCAAGGGACAAGGAGCTTTTCCGCGGGGAGGAGGGAGGGAAAGAGCACTGTTGCTTTAAAGGTATATTTAAGGTATTTGCCCTGTGACTGGGTTTTTTTTTCCATTTAACAGTTTGCAGCCTTTTCCTTCCGCTCCTTGTTTTGAGGCGGAATAGATTTGAGCAAGTGAGGGGATTCGCCATTAGCTGTGTAAAAGTGCTCCTCCTTGCAGCCTGAGTGATAAGCAGCCATCAGCAGCAATATAATGGAGCACAAAAAAGCGGTAGGGGCACCAGGACCCAGACATTGCTCAAATCTATCCTGCCTGAAAACAAGCTGCTCCATCCCAGCCGATCAGCTGAGACGCGGGGGATTTGCGAAGTTTTCCCCTCTCCCTCATGCCCTCCCCAGCCTTTTTTTTTACTTCCTGGTTTTCACTGCATGGCTCAGAGCTCGAGGTTGGTTTTATTTTGCTGCTGGTTGCTTAAATTTTATCTTTCCTGCCGTCTCTCTGCAGCCTCATTGCTCTGTTTAGAGAGAGCGCAGACCTTTGCAAGCGTCTCTCCCTCCCGTGTAAGCGGCTGCTGCCGGCTTTGCTGCTATGGCTCTCCTTCCCTCCCTCCTTCCTGGCTCCAGGTCGCTTTAAAGAAAGCAAAGTGAGAGCCTCGTAGAGCGTGTAAGTGGCTCCCGCTTTGCCTGACTGACGGCAGCCATGGCTCTGATCCGTGCATTCGCTCCTTAACACGCACAGGCATTTTCCCTTACTTTCTCGGAGCAAAAAAGTGCGTGTTTTGGAGCGAAATTTACGGTAATATGTAATTCACATAAGTGAAATATTGGGATGGTAAAATGTGGGGAAGACCCGTAAGGATAAAGAATGGGTTACCTAAAAGGACATAAATTTAAACACACAGATTATGATTGGAGAAATATGCTTGGCCAAGCAATTTAAAATCCTGTTTTACAACTCCAAATGCTTCATAGATGTGTGTGAAATAGTATAGTCTGCTAGAAAGAAAACCTTTGCAGTAAATGTGTAGTTCTGTGTTTCTGTGAAGCCCATTTTAATTGAGGGGCAGAGGAGAGTGTTGGTTAGAATTGGAGTTTGCGGGAGGCACAAGTTGTGCATTTCCACACAATAAGTGCAATCTGCTAGTTCACTTTTCCATAATAGAATGGAAATAATTGTTACATATGCATGCACACATGTTACCTATGGTCTGTTTTCATTTTTTATGTCATTAGTCAATAACTGTTGTGGCTGAGGAATCAGATTGAGTACCACTGTTGAGCAGGAAGCCAAGTCCCAGGACTCTCCTATCTTCTGTGCTTCTTCTCTGCCTTTGCATTCCTTTCTTAGTGCATGTGTCTTTCACTGTGCTGCCCCTTCATGTTCCATATAGAATTTCTTTCTCTATTACTTCATGGACAACTAAAAAGGGCAAAATATGGGGGGGGGGATAATATCCGTTCTTTAAAAATTCTGAGCATAATAAATACACAAGACCATATGGCCTTTGTATTTTATTGTGATCCCCTCTTCTGAAAAAGGGAGACTGGAGAGCAAAAGTGAAACAGTGCCAGGAGCAGGTCAGAAATAATTCACATGGCTTCAGTGAAGTTAACTCTTTAGTCAGAGAAACAAGGCAGCTTAGGAGGTCAGGCCTAGAGAGCACAGCAACACTCAGACGAAAGAAGGAGCTAATTTATAAGTTAGAGGGTGATTTTTAAATGATTATATAAGATAAAGAAGTGATTATAGAAATGTGAGAAATATGTTAATGTTATAGGAAAGTCAGAAAAGGGAGGGAAGGAGGTCGTTGCTCTTTTTGAGTAAAAATGTAAGCTTTGGATATGTATTGTGAAATGAAATATGGAAAACTCAATAAAAATCATTATAATAAAAAAAGAAAATTCCAAGGATGCAGGTTCGATCCCCTTAAGAGACAGCTGCATATTCCTGCATTGCAAGGAGCTGGACTAGATGATTCTCAGGGTCCCTTCCAACTCTTGTTATTATGATTATCCTTCCTCATAGAACTTGCCCCTATTTGCAAGGACCGAAGGTCTCCTTCACATCTCCTTTTGTCTCCTCTTCCCCCAGTTCCTTTCCAAGCAATCTGAGGCTCCTTTGTCTTCAGCCTAGCTTCCTAACCAGCCTGACTCATTGCTGCCCCTATGCCCCCCTCCTCTCCAGCCTCCTTTTCTGCCTCTTGTTCTGGACTGCTCTCTGTCACAGACTCTTCCGTCTCACTAAACCCTGTTAACTCTTCAGCTTCCGACACCTCCTCCTCCTAGTCTGCTCCCTCTGACTACTCAGCATTGTTGCACCACCAGTCCCCTGGCTCTGAGCCTTCTTCCCTTGGGGGTTCCCCAGCTGATGCCTCTCATCACTCCTCTGCATCCAGTCAGTCTAATCCAGACAGGTGGTACCCTGAACTGCTATTTGCTGGCCATTTAAACCTTGAATGTAGTAGTTGAATGAATGTAGTTCATCATTAGGATCCAATAAATCCTCTCACCTTCTCATCATACGTGAGTGCCTTTTTCCATCTGGTGAGCACCCATGCTTCAACTCAAAGCCCTGCTTTTCAGAAACTACCTTTCCATTCCCACTTGTAGGTGCATTATCTCCTACAAGTTGAGCTTTTGTATTTTAAAATAAAAAAGTGCTTTAAAATTAAAAAAGTGCCAACAGCACATTGCTGCTGCTTTCTTCAAAAATCTGATGGGAATGGATAGATGTTTGTCAAAGAAACAAGACATAGTCCATTCCTCTTACCTTTTTGCAAGCAACAGGGAGAAGGTGCTGCTTTCTCCCAAATGCCAACCCACAGGGAGAAAGTCCGCACTGGTTCTCTGCTGCCCCAAGCACAGGAAGGAAAGGTGGTTTCACTCTGTGTTGGGGCTTTTGCAGAAAACCCCAGCTTTGCCTCTTTGTTGCCTCTTGTAAAAACCTAAGGGGAAGAGAGTAAAGTTGCCTTTTTCATTAACTGACCTCCATTGCAAAAAGAGCCAATAGTTGCTTTCTCTTTCATTTTTTCACAAAGAATGGGGGAAAGTGAGAAGTGGCTTCCCACCTGCAGATTGTGCTTTTGCAGAATATGCAAAGCATTGTCTTGCTTCTTCTGCCTCCTGGAAACTCGTAACAGAAAGCAAAGAAATGAGATCTTGTCTTGGCAGAGGAGAAGGGAGGGTTTCTCTTGCTTCCTATTGAGCTTATAGAGGTGGTAGCAGCACAGACGACGTTCTGCTGGTGTTTTCTGCAAAACCACAGCTTGCAAGATGGAAACCTCTCCTTTCTCTACCCCCACCCCCAGTCAGCACAAAGAAAAGTAGTGTTTTTTTCTCTTTCCCCTTTGTGCTTTTGGAGGAGGCAGCACTAGGGCTGCTCAATACCCTTCTTTTCTCTGAGTTAAGGAAAGGAGGGTTCAGTACAAACACAGTAATAGTAAGCCAGCCAAAACATGTCACCACTGTTCAAAGTGCCCTTTTCACCATATGAAACAGAAAATATGGGTATAGTAGTTCATTGAGAATAGATAGCCATGATATGGCTCCTACTGGGTCTGATTACCAAATCTTTTGAAGTTTTACCGTGTTCAGAGTAGGCCAGAATGGTATGGTGAGCTGCTTACTGATATGTTAGTATATGGATCAAATATGCTCCCCTGTTAGCACCCATTGAGTCCTGAAAGGTTATTTTGCATGTAGGAGACCTTTATTAATCATACTCGTTCAGAGAATTGGAGCTTCCCACAAGGTACTGTTTTGGAGGCATGTTGATGTAGGCGCAGCCTAGCAATGTGTAGCTGAGGAGCAGACGTGTATTCCCAATCCTTTTCCTTTTAAGAGATGAATTACATAGTTAGAAGCAGTGGTATGCATACATATAACACTAAACTATAGTTTGATATTACAGGAATGATCCTGCTTCAACTCAAGTTATTCCATCTCCCATTCCTCCTCCCAGGCACGGCTAAGGAGATTTGAAGCATTCAATTCCGGTTTAAATGAACTGTAGCTTCTTATTGCCTTCACTATGATTTATTGAAACAAGCACGGATCAAACCATGGCTTCTCACCCTGGCTTGTTTAAATAAATGATAGTTGAAACCACGGTAATTACAGTTTGCTTTTATGACCCACAGTGACAAACTGCTGTCACTTTAAAACAACTCATCCTGGTTGTGTGCCTGGTTGTGTGGTGGGCTTATTGGGCATGCTCATTCCCATAATTTAGGGGAGAGATAATTTAAAGACTTATTTCAGGGACATGTTTTTCATGCTTCTTTCTTAGGATCTGTTGAAAGTTCTAAATCCTGTAGTTCAGTTCTTTATATGTGACAACAGTACGTTTATGGGTGAATGCTAGCACTGTCAGTCTAAATGTTATTTAGTATTTGTGTAGTTGTAGCCTGCATATAGAGTCAGTGAGTTTCTAGCCTTAATATGTTTGTAGCTTATGGAAGAGAAGTAAGGTAGCATCAGATTGGTTCATGTTTCCAAGCAAGACTTGGCTAAGCCGTAACAGATCCTTGGTGTTTCAAACCCTTGGCTAGACTGTCCATCTACATATTCTTCCTACTGGTCACAGGAAGTGTTATCTTTATTTTGTACTAATCTGTTTTAAAAATTGTTTCATAAATTTTTAACAGCTAGGTGACTTCAAATACGTTGTATATCTATTGCTCATGCCCCGCAGGAGTCTGACAAAGGGTTCCAACAACAAGGATGAAGCATTAGAAGATTGCAGAGTGTGATGCCCTTGACCCACATCCCAGAAGATGGAATTCTCAGGAAATGTCCCCCCACTAGTTGGTGAACTACTAAACCTGAATCGCCAGCTATCAGGCCTTCATGTCCCCAAATGACTTGAACTTGTGGAGCAAGGTCCCTGAGATCTCCTCTTTCCTTCCACAGGGCAAGCAGGAGGACTTCAAGACGACAGTTCTGGAGGGTATGGAGACTGCCAAGCATCAGGTGAGGGTGGCGTTTGATGCTTGCCACTTTGTAGCAAGAGCCCCCAAAATCAGGGATTGATGCTTGCAAGTGCATGTGTGGGGTGGTGGTCAGGTTTTAGCATGAGGCGCAGGAGGAATGCATTTGCCCACTGAAAAGGAGGGATTTCTATTGCAGCTGGAGAACATGATGGGAAATTAAAAGAACTCTGAAATTCATTGGACAGATTTCATAGCTTCACCCCCCCCTTCCCTGTGTTTGGTAGAGAAAACAGAGTCACTTTACAAGTTGAAGGGGGAGTTAGACTCCCTCCTTTCAGAGCTGTAGGACTTTTTGCACAGTGTGACTCTGAGTGGGATTCCAAGGAATGATATTGAAAGGAATATCTTTTTTCTAGGTAGTTGCTGTATGTTTACATAGAATTAGGGAGGAAAGCCCCATGAACTTTGTGAGATTTAATTCTCAGTAAACATGCATGAGGACTTCAAGTGGATAGTTCTGGAAGGCATGTGGACTCTCCTTCCTTGGAGGTTTTCAAGCAGAGGTTGGATGGCCATCTGTCAGAGATGCTTTAGCTGAGATTCCTGCATTGCAGGAGTTGGACTAGATGACCCTTGGGTCCCTTTCAACTTTACGATTCTATGATTCTATGCATAGGATTGTATTGTAAGTGATATAATAACCTCAGGGTATGCAGACTGTTTTAGTGTGGTTTCTTTAAGAACACCTCAGATAGTTCCAGTTGATGCACATGGACTAGAATTTATGTCTAAGAAACCACAATTTTGAAGGCTCTTTTTGGTTCATGAAACGAAATCTATGGAGTTGGCTCTAGGTACATTTGAAATTGTAAAACCAGTGCCGATAAGATGTGGTTTCTAGATACGGTAGATTTAGGGGTGCATAGTTTTCAATTTTTTCTTCAATTCATTTGCAAACCAATGCATGTTTTAGATATATGACTTCTTCAGCTTCACTGATTTGTGTGAGTGGTGGAGCAAGAGAGCAAGAGGTAAATGATTAGAAATTCAGCCTGAAATCTCCATGGTAGATATGTCAGTAGTCAGACAGTTCTTACTTTGAAATGTATTTAAGCATTTTAAGTACTGCTTGAAAGGTCTGCAGTGTTGTCTTTTGAAAGAGTGGGCAGGGAAAATGATTGGCTGCATTTCTGATGCAGTTTGATGAAGCTTTAAAGATTTAAGGTTTGTGTACAAATATTTCAATGGGTTGTGTTTTTTTTAATGTCTCAACAAGGTGTCATATTTGTATGTGCGATTATTTTGAGTCCTTAAGTGGAGACTGCCCTAAATCATTTTTTCTGAATTTGGGGTGAGTGGGTCATTTGCTTGTTAAATTGTATCCTGCTTTTCTTTCATAGAGGAGGGAGATCCAACATATTTGGGTTTCCCGGGCAGGCTGCTATTCAGTGCTTGCCTGGCACACCGCTAAGCGTCAGACTTCAAAAATGGAACTGTGTCAGTACGTTTGTTTTGTTTTCTGGGCAATCTTTTGGAAGGCAGGAGTTAACACACATAAGCCAGATATGCACCTTGATTCAGGCCACATGATGGTATCATTTCCAAGTCATGCATTAGAAGTGGATTTCTGTCATTGCCAGAGATTGGTGTGACTAATTCCTACCCTCAAACTTTAGGAACCAGCCAGAGATGGAAAAACTCAAGCTCAAGGGCCAGCCAAATGGTGATCTCCACGCCCTTGGGTTTCTGCCCAGACCACAGCCCTCACTGCTCTACAGTGATCCAGTGATTTTACCTGGCTGGAATGTATGTTTGATCTGTGATAATACCTTTTGCTTTCCTGGATGGAGAGTATTGTGCATCTAGCCGCACCTACACTTCGGCCATACCCAACCACTTGTGTGTAGCCCGCAGAAGATCACGCATGGAGTGTTGTCCTCAGGCAGAAAAGGTGCCCCGGTTCTACTTCAGACCCATGGGACCCTGCTAGCATTTTCTTTTTCATATACAGTACTTGTATTTTGGTTGAATGCTGCTAGGGTATATTTTTGTCTTTGGCATAACTGCGCACATTGACATAGAGGAGCTTGCTTTATGAATTGCTATTCCAAACAAAACATTTGAAAATAGTTTCACCTGTATCAGGATTTATTTAGCTGGCTCCACAGCAGGAAGACTTTCTTAAGTGAAATCTGAAAGCTGTTCATCATATTGATCTATATTAAAATGTGCACTGTGCTGCTGATTATATTCTACACACTTTTGACTTGATTTACAAGTCACTTCCTCAGTGTACAATGAGTTCCTGAGCAAGATAAAGCAGACAAGTCTCTAACATAGGGACTTAGAAACTAGTTCTTTGTTGTTACACTGAACTGTGTGTTGATAGCTGCTCTGTGCTAAAGCACCCATGCTAAAATAAACTGCAAGTTTGCACGCTTCCTTATTTTGTGTGTTTCTGCCATACAATTTTAAGCTTAACTGCAGGTATAAGGCCTAGAGATCTGATTACTTAAAATAAAATTGAAACATCTCAAGATACTGAATTATGTGGCAGAAACCAAATTTCAGCAATTGCACTCTGTGGCAGCAAATAATTGAACATTGCATTGTAACAAATACCTTTCCAAAATATGTAACCATAATGCTCTTGCAGCTGAAAGAGACTGGTTTTCATCGAGGAGAACACGATGCTGGACTTAGATGGGAAGATCTAGCACAACTCTTTTCTCTTTAATTTGGGTAACTAGTAGACTGCAGCTTCTCAAATCTCCTGGCTGGATTTATATGTTTTTAAAATATAAATTTGCTCTTGGGAGCTTGCCGTGTTATGAATATTTATGTAGTGAATGTGTTAACCACCCTTCATGACAAAACTGCCGGTGTCTTACGTGGCTACAGCAGGCGGTTGCCAATGTGCCTGCATGCCCTCCTCTGGCACCTATGAAGGGTCTAAATAAATATCCCCTCAAAAATCCACAATGCACGGGAGACGGTGTTCCTCTTGGCACTAGCTTGACCTCATAAACATGCTCCCATTTCTTGGATGGCAGTGTTAGTCACCCACTTCTGTTTCATTCTGAACAGAGGAGAAGTACAAAGTGCTTCTCTCTGTAAAGCTGGTGTACGTTTCATTTCCCCATCGATGTGGGGCATGCCGGTACCGTTGTGTTGTCCTGTCTTTATTCTGTTCTTTTAGATGTGGCAGCCATTTTGTGTTCTGCTACCACCACCACCACAATTTTGTACTATGCCATGCCCTACTGAAGACATTTTCTGACTGGTGCCCTTGGCACTTCCTCAAAATTCCAAATGTGCTCTGTAGATTTAGTTGGCAAAGGCAATTGCTCCATCCTCAGGATGCCCACTGCAAAGTTCTTTCCTGATTTTCCAGCATATTTGAGAGAAAATGAGGAGGAAGGGAGTTCCCCTCCCCTCTCATGTTGTGGTTTTCCAGAAAGCAGAAGCTTTGAGGGCAAACTGTGCAGGAAATGAGATAAGACCCTGTTCCTTGACCAAGTCTATACAGCACAGGCAGAAGACAACTGGGATTGGGGGCTGTCAGGGTGGCAAGGAAGGGACTGGTGACTACTATGAAGTCAATGCTTCAGTGTGGATATATGTTTGAAGGTACAAGGTTGGAATGTAGTTACCTGAAGCAAGCTTTAAAAGGTACAGAAAACTTGCAAGAAGGAAAGGTACCCCTGGGAGAAACAGTTACCAAGGGAAAGGAAGGTGAAGCAAAGCTTGTGGCGAGCAGGAAAAGGAAAGTTTGCTTACCCAGCCACAACTACAACCCAACATTATGGCCATATTTGCAGGCACATTCCTACCATTGGTGGAGATCTTGCTAAGAATATTTATAATATCTGTATTCAGTTATCTGAAAGGTAGGGAGGGCTGCCATACTTTATCTAACCAACTGAGCTAACTGAGTCCTATTGTTTTAGATTTCCATTCTGTTGTTCCCCACAGAAGATTAGGTTAATCAGTGGGGTATAACACCTGTCACTTCAGTCACATTTCTTCCTTAGTTGACTCATTTTCTCCCAGGTTTAGTTTGTCCTCTGAATGTGTTTTCAGCAATGCCAAACTGAAATGCGTTTTCAGTTGTCTTGTGTCAGTCTGAAGAGCGTGGTCTGTTTATCCCTAACTCATCATTTAGAGCTGTCGTTATTGCTCTTCCAGGAGACATTTATCAGTGCATTTGTCACTACATGCCTGCCATCATTTCTTGGGATTGTTCTTCACACATATTAGCCAGTAGCCTTTACACAAGGCTTGTTCTTAGTCCTGCAGGTGTTGCTTATTGTCCAGATCACTCATTGTATAAAGGCACAGAGTATTTGGGCAGAATTCAGTAACTTAGCTACTGAAATTTGAGTTAAAGCTATTTTGTTTTTGAGAAACTTGCACAAGTTAAATTTAGCTTTAATGGCATAATATGTATTAGAAAAGCAATTTATTTCACTCATCACATTACAACTTGTAAGTCCATACTGTGTTCCTAATATTGTTAAGATGCCAAGTTTTTCCATTTTCAGTGTAGTGCAAATACTTAGGCTGTCATTATAAGTTAGCATATTCAGCCTGAATTCCTAGAAATACTTAATAGGGAATACAATGAACCTTACTTGGATTCAGTGGACCTTACTTTTGAATAAGCATGCATAGGAGTTTGCTTTCAGTTATATTCCTATTGATTACAGTGGATAATGATCTACATTCAACTGCCTCAATGAACATTTGAGCAATCATGTAAATTATTTGTAGGATTTTAATCTTATGCACTCAGGTCTGTGTTGAAGCATCAGTGTAGAACCAATGACTAGATCTGTATTTTGTGACCTTTTAGCACTTTAGCTATTTTTATTTCTGAAGAACTTAATACCTAAATAATGCTCATTCTTGCAATAGGAATGAGTGTTATTTTTAGGGCATTTTATGAATTCAGAGAAGCCGTCTGTTAATTGCACATGAAGTTGTTGCAGAGTTTTAGCCCACCCACTTTTTGGTAAAAGGTAAAGGTACCCCTGCCCGTACGGGCCAGTCTTGACAGACTCTAGGGTTGTGCGCCCATCTCACTCAAGAGGCCGGGGGCCAGCGCTGTCTGGAGACACTTCCGGGTCACGTGGCCAGCGTGACATCGCTGCTCTGGCGAGCCAGAGCCGCACACGGAAACGCCATTTACCTTCCCGCTAGTAAGCGGTCCCTATTTATCTACTTGCACCCGAGGGTGCTTTCGAACTGCTAGGTTGGCAGGCGCTGGGACCGAACAACGGGAGCGCACCCTGCCGCGGGGATTCGAACCGCCGACCTTTCGATCGGCAAACCCTAGGCGCTGAGGCTTTTACCCACAGCACCACCCGCGTCCCACACCCACTTTTTGGTAGGTGACATTAAAAACAAAAAACATTTCAATATAAACCTGCAGTTGTTTTTACTTCAGTCTTTATTTCAGTCAATCAGCTTCTCGGCCTTACTAATATCTGGAAATGTCAATGAGAGCTTAACTGTTTTTGACATTGTGAAATTGGAAATGAGAAATTTTGTGCACTCAGCACAAGTTGTTGTAGAAGAGAAGGGCTTCTGCCATAGAGACATTAAGAACTCAGTCCTAAATCCACTTATCTGTGGGTGAGCCCCATTGAACTTTCTGTGACTTGCATGTGGGTAAATTTACAAGAGTTCCCCATAAAAGGTGGGATTTGGTAGGGCTGTGTCCTGATATTTAGAAAAAAATGATAAAAATTGTAAGTAAATCAAATTAATATTTGTGAACATTTGCATATGATTAAACAGATGTTGGATGACCATCTGTCACAGATGCTTTACTTGAGATTCCTGTTTCACAGAGGGTTGGACTAGATGATCCTCAGGGTCTCTTCCAACTCTGATTTTATGATAAATTAATATTTTTAATAGAAAAAGTATACTTTGGGTGGTTGTCAGCTAAATTAGAATAATCCCACTGAAATTAATGAACATGAGTTAGGGACATTAATTTCATTGGGTCTACTCTGAGTAGAACTTTGTTGGCTACAATCCATAGCTGTCGGTTTTTTGTTTTTAAACGATTGCCCAGTTACAGATGCCCATTGCATGTATTGAAAAAAAAAATTAATTGGTTAATCTTCTAGATTAATCAATGAAGGATTGCATTCCTAGATTTTATTGAAGATGAGTTTCATTGCCTCCTTTCATTCCAATCCAAAATGCCTGTAAAATGCAATGGTGTAAAAGTGAAATGCCTGGGTATGGGATTAGTGTTGCAGTGTTGCCCTCAGATTAATAGTCAAAAACCTGTTTGAGGGACTTGGGTGGTGTTGTGACGAAAATAACCTTGCTAATGTAAACTAGAATCCCCCCTCTAAGTAATCATGTGTAACAAATACATTTTGGCATTCTCGATTAGATTGTTGAATTGATGCTTCTTGCAAATCGCTTGGGTTTCTAGGTTAACCATTAAGATGCACCTTGACGTGATAGCCTTCCTTCCTCAGTCTTCCTGATCCTGGAGTCTGACCCCTTTTTTTACTTCCTCCATTCTGTCTTCTCCCTATTCCTACAGATGTACCAGACAACTTAGCCTCTCCTGAGGTCTGTGATTGCCTCCTGGTCTCAGTGGGTTGCTGCTGTTGACCGAACTGCCCCACACTCCATGCCCTTTTGTGCTCCTTGCCTCCTGCCATCCCATACCTGGTCATGCCTGACCTGATTCCTTTGTTCATCTGTGTCCTTGCTGTTCCTGAGAGGCAGCTGTGCACTCACACAATGAAGATAACTTCTCCTATCCACTATTGACAGCAGAAGTGCTCTGCTTTCTGCACAAAGCACTTTGGTAGTTGCCTGCTGTTAGGCTGGCTGTATGAATGCTTGCCCAATACCCCCCACCGCACCCTGTTCCACAGTTGTCCACAGTGGTTAACTTTTAAATGGGCAATTACTGCATTCTGCACTTTACAGTATATAAATCAAGAACTTTGCCATCGGTTGATCTGCCTAACTGCACTATGACACCGTGAATGTGTTCATACACATTTGAGTGCTAGCCTGTTAAGTTGTGTCTTGCGTTAATATATCAAAGAACTAAGTTTTTAAAAGTAAAGAGGTCCAAATATTTTGCAGGCAGACACAGTTTGAGGTGACACACTTGCACCTCTTAGGCAGGGATGAAAGTGTCTCCTGGGTTGCAGCATCCTGGCTTCCCAGGTGTTTCGGCAGTACTTGTCACATGTGGGTTCTTTCATTGTAGGTGTGGAAGGTGCAGCTTTCCAGAGCAGACTTCCACATGATCGGATGACATCACAAGAAGCTGCTTGTTTTCCGGATATCATCAGTGGGCCACAGCAGACTCAGAAGGTGTTCCTTTACATCCGAAATCGGACGGTATGTTGATTGTTAAAAGTTTGATGGAATATTCTCAGTGGTCTTTGGTACTGAGGTCTTTAGTTTTAGATGGTGGTTGTTGTTGTTAATTGAATTTATATAACACCCTATACCAGGAGGTCTCAGGGCGATTCACAGAAAAGATTCACAGAAAAGGTTGTGTATGCACTATATCTTCAAAGCACAATCTCTCCCTCAAAGAATTCGGGGCACTGCAGTTTGTTAAGGGTTACTATGAATGGTAATTCAGGGAGGGTTAAACCACAGTGCCCAAAATTCTTTGAGGGAAAGAAGTTTCTTTGTTTTTGTTTTAATGTGCTTTAAACGCATAGCGTTTACACAGACTAAGACTCCAGAGTGAGGAAGCCACACACAGTCCTCAGGGCCAAATATTCAGATGCACCAGCTTCTTAACAACAACAACCAACCAGTCTCAGGAGGTCTGGATAAAGGAATCTGGTAGGCATGGAGATGAGTTATGACACTGCAGGAATTAAAATGTTGAAAATATTTCAGATTCTTTAAAGAAGCCCATTCTGCTCCAAACCCAGCTGTCCAAATACTGATTCTTGTGGCACATCCTGACAAACATTCATTTTATTAAGAACAGAATTTGTAGCCTTCCATGGCATTTGCATTTTAGGGCTTGACTACTCAGATCAACTATGCAGCCCAATTAACTTCTGTTTCATTAGCCATATTCTTTTCTGCACGTCACTGGGGAAGCATGCCAGTCTTTTCACTTCATTAAGAACCAGGGGTCAGCACACTTTTTCAGCAGGGGGCCAGTCCACTGTCCCTCAGACCTTGTGGGGGGCCGGACTATATATATATTTTAAAATGAACGAATTCCTATGCCCCACAAATAACCTGGAGATGCATTTTAAATAAAAGGGCACATTCTACTCATGTAAATACATGCTGGCCGGATTTAGAAGGCAATTAGGCTGGATCCAGTGCCCGGGCCTTAGTTTGCCTACCCATGATTAAGAAAGTTACCCATAGGCAGCATAATCACTACACATTAGAATTCTTAAGTGGCCACAAAGCATATATATGAAGGGTTTCCCCCCTCAAAGCTTTCTAGTAATTACTAGCTCAGTTACAGAATTTACAACAGTTTTGTATGTTTGTGTCATTCAAATAGTTGCAGCTTTGGTTGGATAACCCAAAGATTCAGTTGACGTTTGAAGCAACACTACAACAGTTGGAAACACCCTATAATAGTAAGTTGCCATTCTTACCTTGCGCATAATTGTAAGCTCCTTGGGATGCTTGACTAGTAAAGCTGAATAAAGAAAATAATAACAGTAACCCTTTTCATGTACAGCCGTGCCTTGGTTTTCGAACAGCTTAGTTCTTGAACGTTTAGACTCCTAAACGCCACAAACTTGGAAGTGACTGTTCCGGTTTGCAAACTATTTTTGGAAGCTGAACGTATGACAGGGCTTCCGTGGCTTCCAGTTGGCTGCAGGAGCTTCCATCGTTTTCAAACGTTTTGGAAGTCAAACGGACTTTCAGAACTGATTCCGTTTGACTTCCAAGGTACAACTGTAAATCCAAACTGCTGTTACAAATAGACATTTGTACAGTCAAGTCTCTTCTTCAGCTGCTGAGCAGCAAAAGCCTCTTGTGACTACTAAAAACATATTTTGCTTGAGGTTATTTCTAGGAAAGGAGTTTCCCAATTTGTGTGTGCCTTGGGGAAATTCGCTCTGAAAATGCCTTGTTTATGTACATGCCATTCAGAGCCCATGACTTCCCCATCCAGTAGATCAATATGCGAGCTATTACTGCAGGGAGATATCTAAGGATATGAATTCAAACTTAAGCATGGTATTTCAGAATAAGCTTTGCCCCCACTACAGTGAAACTAGCAGTATTGTAGGCCTGCTCTTCAGCAGTTTGTATATTAAGGGACTTTTCTATTTTGTAGGTGATACTGTACTAGTTCACAGAGTCCACAGCTATCTGGAACGTCATGGCTTGATCAATTTTGGCATCTACAAAAGAGTGAAGCCCCTACCAAGTAAGGAGTTCAAGTCAACACTTGTTCTTTGAATCAGAATGTGTCATTTGCTTCATCATTACAATAAAGATTTGGCAGTGGGTGGGATGGTTAATTGTTCATTTTCAGGCTTGATCTGTCATACATCGCTGTCTGGAGTGCAGACTCACCTTTGTGGTTTATGCCATATATAAATTCAGTTTGAAGCCCAGTGCATTTTCCGCAGCCCAGCATGTCTGTTTGCCTCCTATGTTGCAGCCCTTCATCTGAAGCTGTTTGAAGACAGTTTTGAGACTAGACTGAACCCTTCAGCTGCTAGTTCTCATCCCTAATATATTGCCCACTCATTTATTGTGTTTACATCTTGCCTTTCTTTCACTAGAGAAATTCAAGGCAGTTAACTATAAAATCAAAATGGTTCAAAGCAGTCCCGTGGAAGGAGCCTCATCCTTTCTTTTCTCCTGCAAAATAGCCACTGACAAAGCAAGAGAGGGGAGGGTTTGGAAGGCAAGCAGGCAAATGCCCTTTCTGATAAGCTGCATCATCTGGCTACTGTGTCCTTCTGTAGATCTGAGTGCCTGGCCTTGTGGTGCTGTATGCCTGTCAAGTTCAGAGGGTTACTATTTATGGAATTCTGCCCCTTTGGAATAGTTACTTTTCTGTCAGGGTTCCAGGTTTGATCCAAGAGTTCTTTCCTGGTTGCTGATTTGCTGATACTTTCTGATGCATCTGAAAACTTAGTTCAGGGGTTTGTTCAGACAGGGGCTTGGTTTGCTTTCCCTCCTAGTGCTAGCATGCAGTGTTAAGCAAATTTCTTAATCTTGTAGCCTAAAAATATTTTCCCAGCTGACAGAGAGGGAGAAAGAGAAAGAAACAGAAACAGTGATCATAGCTCATATTGGTCCTAGCCTTGCTTATTTTGCCAGAACCTAGCCTGGGCTAATCAGTTCCCTAACATACCATTGTTTATCCATGCATTTCTGCTTTTAGCTAAGAAAACTGGCAAGGTGATCATTATTGGTTCTGGGGTCTCCGGCTTAGCAGCAGCTCGCCAGCTACAGAGCTTCGGAATGGATGTCACACTTCTAGAAGCAAGAGTGAGTGTCTTGCGCAGTATGTCTCAGCCTTGTAATTAAGTCCAGAGGTTACTGGTCTACAGTATTTTTTACTAGGAGCCTGCTTACCTACACATACCTGTACAAATCATTTGTGGCTTACTGACAGTTCACATGATGGCACCACACATCAAAACCAGTAGAAAACCTCTGCTGAATGAGAAGGAGGCTAAGATATCCCTGGAAACTGCCTGAACATCTTTACATCGCGTTTCGGTCCCTGTCACATGTACCTTTGAGCATGGCCTCTTCTGCACATCTATGTTCTGTCTTTTGCAAAAGTGTAAGATGCAAGGGTTATGAGGACAGACTTTCTCTGCAGTGGCATTTGCAATCTGTGGTCCTCTCAGGTACACTAGGGGGTCCTTGCTGATCATTTTTCATCACTACGTAAAAACCTGGCTTTTTGAAAAAGCCTTCTATGCAGACTGATCTATGCTGTTGTAAAACAGTAATACCCACCAGCTTGGATGGTTTTGATTAGACAAATCCATGTGGTATAAGGCTATAAGCAGCAACTAGCCACGATGGCTGTGCTCTGCCTCCATGATTTGAGGCACTATGCTTCTGAATACCAGTTGCTGGAAACAGCAGGAAGGGAGAGTGCTATTGTGCCCATGTCCTTGAAGGTTTCCCACAGGCATCTGCCTGGTTGGTCACCATGGCAACAGGATGCTGGACCAGATGGGACATTGGCCTCACCCAGCAGCCTCTTCTTGTGTTCTTAAATGGCTGTGTAGCACTTTAATAAGTCTTATTACCTGTTTTATTTTACTGTAGATGGTTTACCATTTTTATTGTAATATATATTTTATTTTTTTAGATATTTTATTTTGCAAGCTGCTTTGGGGGCTGTGTGAAGAAGAGAATGAGGCACAATAATAATTTGAATAAGCACATGAAAAACTTGTTTGTTCTTATGCAGACCTGTTTCTTGTTTACAAGCCTCTTCATTTCCCCACACAGGATGCTACAGGGCCTGAGAGATGGATTTGATTAGACACAAATTACAATGAATTCAGGCAAGAGATGAGAAATGTAGAATGATTTTGTCAAACCCCAAAAGTCTTCTGATTCCCTGGCCTTTTATAATTGCTTCATGTTTTTAAGATACACACCTAAAATACTTTCTGTATATCTAAAAGTGTAGCTTGTATAACATGGAGTTTGGATTGACAGTGGCTCCCAATAGTGGTTTTAGGCATTGGAACTTGACTTTGCCACTGAAAAAACTGTGAAGCAGCCCACATTAACATTCATTTTTATGACTGAAGAATATCAGTGTTAAGCTTTAACCAATAACGTGGCCTTGAGCCCTCTTGTTCAGTGTCCTCTTATCCTTGACCATACCTGATTCTTCCCATGCCAGAGCACTATTGCCAGTCTAGGGTAGACAATACTGAACTAGATAGACCAATAGTTTGAAATACAGGCAACTCTGTAACTGCTTCCGGCAGTGCATTTGAAGTTAGATAAATATTTACTCTTAATTAATACTGAAATGGAGCTCCCAGATAGTTTTCCTATTCATGCACTGACCACACTGAGACTTAGTTGTATTACGTGCCTTCAGATCATGATTGGGATTCATGAGAAGTTCAGAGTGTGGCCGCAGGGACATAGTTACCGCACTTTTCTCTCTATTACACGCATATTTTTTTCTCCTAAAAAGTAAGGGGAAATGTCTGTGCATGTTATTGAGCGAATGTGTGGTTCCTGGAGCTGACTCGCCCGAGCGCAGGGGCAAAAATCAGGCAAAAATCTGTTCAGATCGGGCGAGAGAGGAAGCTGTTGCTTTCCTGCATTCTGCCTCAGGATCCTACTGCCCACCCTCTTCTGTTTCGTTTGCTGTTTGCTCAAACGGAACAAAGAGCAGGGAAAGCCCCTCCCCTCCAGGTGTCCTTCCTTCTAATTCCACTCCGTGCTCCGGTGCTGCTGCGTCCAGGGAAGCATTTTAGGGACTCGCAGGCAGCCGGAAAACATGCAGGTGGGAGAGAGAGGGGGCTGGCTTGGGTGGCTGGGTGGGGGGAAACTTTTGCCTTCCTTTCCTCCCTCCCGTTAAACTCCTCTCCTGCATTCTTAGCCAGCTGCTTCTCTGCACACCCCTCTCGTGCTCCTTGTCCCTTCTGTGTTTTTCCTTCCCTCCCCACTTGAAACGTGGTTACAAAGCACGGATCCACATGGATCCTCAGGATTTTTGCATTGGGTCACCCCAAATTCACCATCAGATCACATAGCATGTCCATGGCTACAGCTTGCACCAAAAAAATCACACACCCACTGTTGCCTGGGGCCACAATGGTGCAAAAATGTGGTTACAAAGCACAGATCCACAGGGTTTCTCAGGATTTTTGCATTGGGTCACCCCAAATTCACAATCAGATCACATGTCTGTGGCCACAGCATGAGGCACAAAAATGATACACCCACTGTTTCATTCAGAATCCCCCCCCCCTTGTTTTCCTCCTCTAAAAACGATGTGCGTGTTATGGTCAGGTGCGTGTTCTAGAGCGAAAAATACTGTAATAAAGAGAAAATTAAGACAGGTGTCAGGGTAATACTTTACAGGTACAATTCTCCATCAAGCTGCTGCAGTCTGTTTCCTCTCAAGGGGCTTCCTGTTTAGTTTTAAACATATTTGGATTTACTAACCTGTTAGCCAGTTTCAACACTCTTGTTTCCTATTCGGTTTTTTGGTTTCTTTTACAAGAGGGTTGAGTTTTATTTAAAATTCACTGTCCAACGCTTTTTGAAAAATAAAGCATTATTGCTAGTGTTTCAAAGGGTTTACTAAAATTAGCATATTGTTTCAGTGAAAGCCCTGTAAATGTAACCCCTGGAATTTTTCTCTCTTAAAGGATCGTGTAGGGGGCAGAGTTGCCACTTTTCGCAAAGGAAACTACGTTGCAGACCTAGGAGCCATGGTGGTAACAGGACTTGGTGAGTCTTAAAAACAAGTCTGAATTCAAACTCTGCATCTATGGGCTAATTACTGAGTAGTTTTGCACATTCCTTGGCACCCATTTTTTATGATTAGCAATAGCAGTACTCCATGGCTTCCCCATGAATATTTTTTCTCCTTTTTTCTATCTGGCCTTACTTGGTGGGCCTGTGCCCTGATTCAGATTTTTAGTTTATTTCATCAGACAGTTGATCAGTCCTAGATCATTCTCTCTCCGAAAGGGAATGGTGAGAGAAAGCAAAACTAGAAGGAGAGAAGGAGGGCCCTTCCCAGTCTCACTACTGGGACTCAGAGTAAACTATCCAATATTTGTGATTAGTTTTATCTAGCTGTATTTTAAGAATGAGATGTGTTCCTTCTGCAAGTTTCAGTTCCTTCCATTTGCTAGATACAATCCCTCTGGAAATGGGAATTGAAACGATTATATTCTTCTCTGTACAATCTCTCTCTCTCTCTCTTTTTAGGAGGAAACCCAATGGCTGTGGTGAGCAAGCAAGTAAATATGGAACTGGCCAAAATAAAACAGAAGTGTCCACTCTATGAAGCCAATGGACAAGCGGTAAGTTTGATGTTTCTTGGAAACATTCACTTGAGAGAATAGTTTGGAGCAAAATTACATACTGGCTTGAAAATATAAGTCTGTGGCTAAGCTGTTGTTATATTAGATAATATTTTCTTACTGTTTAATCAAACTCTTCCTCCTACAACTTAACGCCTTTAGCTGTTCTGTCCACATTTTAAAAGGGCTGGGTGGTATATAGTGTGTGAGTGGAAAGTGCTTCTTGAGCTTTTGTTGCTGTTTTACTTAGGATTAACTTCAAGGATCCTTCTTGCAGGTTCCAAAGGAGAAAGATGAAATGGTAGAGCAAGAGTTCAATCGTTTGCTGGAAGCTACTTCATATCTCAGCCACCAGCTGGACTTCAATGTCCTTAATAACAAGCCTGTCTCCCTGGGTCAGGCTTTAGAAGTCGTCATACAGTAAGTGATGTTACTTTTCATTGATAACTCTGAAAATGTCCTCAGTTGCTGCTGCTGCTGCTGCTGGTGAAATTTATCTGTGTGAAGAAAGAAACCTAGATTAAATTCAGTGGACCTGACCACTGTGTGTTAAGTATATTTTGCTGGAACATGTCTTCAGGTTTGTAGTATATTAACTCTCAAATCTCACTTTTGCCTGCATGCCTTCAGAGAAGCCTTGTATAAGCAATGACAGTGACCATTTCACGTGGGGCTTCCATTCCAGGCCCCCGTGCGTGTCGGCAAAGTGGGTAGCAGCATGCTCCGCTCCTTTACACCCCACCTCCCTTCTGCTGCCTTAAGGGTCCAAAAGGACCTGTGCATTGATGATCACATGTCAATTTGATGCACCTAGAATGGTTGCCACTTGTATTCATGTTTGATTCTGCCTTGAACCAAGGAGGAGACTGCCCAGTCAGTGGGCTTTACAGCTTTCCTTGAGTGTTAAATACGGGTTTCTTGTGTTTTTGAAATGCTTGCCAAATGTTTCTCTATCCTCCACCACTTCATCTGGGAATTTGATGGAGTTGGCTGCTGACGGAAGGCAGTTTCACACGTGACCTGAACAGTACTTTGAGGCAGCTGATTGAACTGCTGCCTAGCAAGTGTTGCAATATGGCCTAAGCCATGAGTGGAGAACTTCATACCCAGGGGCCAAATGCAGCTCTCAGGGGTCTCTCTTTCTGGCCCTTGGGGCTTTCCCAGACCATCCCCCTCACCGGCTCTGCTTTGCACCCTCCTTGAGTGTTTTTTTTTGTTGGTAGAATACATCCTTGAACTCTGGGAATGCCTCTTGCTTGTTTGTATGGAGGATAGGAATGGGTGGGTGGGTGGGTGTGTGTAGAAACTACCTGATACAAAGGTAATATTTGAATTTGTCGCTCAAACCACTTTTGCCTTTGGATCTGCCCACAAGAGGCATGTGCCTTGTAGAAGGTTTGCAGAAGGGAATGTGGATCTTGGGCTGAAAAATGTTTCCCTATCTCTGGTCTAGGCCCTAGATACTGCTGCAGCCTGAAATCCTTACTCTACCTCTTGTTTTGCCATCTGCCATTCTTTCTCCTTTCCTTACGTAGATTGCAAGAGAAGCATGTGAAAGATGAACAGATTGAACACTGGAAGAAGATAGTGAAAACTCAAGAAGAGCTTAAAGACCTTCTTAATAAGGTCAGATGCTTATCCCAGCTTGAGACACGCACAGCTCCGTTCACTTTACGTACAACTTACTTCTTGGTCTAGGAAGGTTTTGGCCCCATTTTGGGGCCAGTGCAGTAGCTTGAAAGAGTCATTTATCTGTGCAGTCCTACATAGAAGAATACAATACGCCATTGCTGTAGAACAGAGCTTTCCAAACTTTTCAGGTTGGTGACACACTTTTTAGACATGCATCATTTCGCGACACAGTAATTCAGTTTTACTAGCAAACCGGAGGTTAAACTGACCTCCTTCCAGCCCTGGGCAGTGCGTGGGGAGCATTTGCCCAACAAACCTACAGTACACCTTGCAGCCGACACACTAACGTGTCACGACACACAGTTCAGTAAGCTCTTCTGCAGAGTCCTGAAAGGTACAAAGGGGCTTTCCCCCTCTCTTCCTGCTAAGTGTTTTTTCTCTCTACCCCACCCGCCTTTATAGATGGTGAACTTGAAAGAGAAGATAAAGGAGCTCCACCAGCAGTACAAGGAGGCATCTGAAGTAAAACCGCCTCGAGATATCACTGCAGAGTTCCTTGTGAAGAGTAAGCATAGAGATCTTACTGCTCTCTGTAAGGTAAGGATCAATGTGAAAATGGCTTTGCCTACTGAATACATTTTTTTTTGAAAAAGAGTCCTCCAGCTGCTTTATATCACAGCTCATGTAGTTTGCACTGCTACATGTGACTGAATTTTACATCTCATTTTTGGATTGGTGCATAAAAAATTTCACTTCATGAATGTGTGTGTGTCAAGGCAAGTTACAAAGATGTCATAGAAGATAGTTAAGCATCGTTTCAAAAAACTGCTTCAAAAATAACTGAATGTAGCGTTAAGAACAATACAAAATGAACAACTGAGGCAGAATTCTTTTTATCCAGCTGAAGAAGCCTGTTGAAACAAAAAATGTTTCCAGAAACTGCAAATGGTGGGCTGTGCAGCCCTGCTGGTCAGTGCTAAAAGTTATAGTAGAGAAGGAAGATTATCTCCTATCCTCCTCGATTGTAATAATTACAGAGACCTTACTGGCTTCAACCAGAAATCAGACAATTTAGTGTTGCCAGTCCCATGCTATGGAACACTCTTCAAGCAGAGATTCAGCAGCACTCTTGCTTTTGACTCTCAGAGGTCTCTTAAATACTTTTTTATACTGACAACACCTATGCAGCTATTTAAAACCTCTTTACCCACCAATCATTTTAATAATTATTTTGATCTGTTTTTAATGTTTTTATATTGCCATGTATTCATATGGCTGTATACCAGCCCAATATTTTATCAGAGGGTAAATACTATTATAAACACTAAATAATAAGAGATTTCTTCAACATTGCCCTTCAGTAATGTTCTCTTTATCTATGCACTTATCAGGAGTATGATGAGCTGGCTGAAACACAAGCAAAGCTGGAAGAGAAGCTTCAGGAGCTAGAAGCCAATCCTCCAAGGTATAAAAATGTAGACGCACTCATCTGAGTGGCTGGATGCTAGTGAAGGTGCTCTCCCCCCCCCTTTTAGTTACGTCTTCCTTGAGTTCTGCTTGTCAAAGAGATGCAGTGGAATAGTTCAGGTGATGAAGAATAAGCCAGTGGTTCTTGAACGGTGTTCTGAAGACCAGAGGGTTTTGTCGTATTCACAGCTAGTCCCCAAGTTCATGGTGAAAGTAGCATTCTGAAGAGTTGGTGGTTTCTTGGAGGCTCCCACCGCATGTCGAAGAGGAAATTCGCTTCTCAGCCTAATGTTAGTTTTAACCAAAAGTGGTTTGCAGTGGTGGAAGCATCAAAGAAAGCTTTGCAGTGTGCACAGTTCTCTCCTGTGTGCACATAGCACTTAGTTCAGTTGCAGCAGAAGGCAAATGCAGCACTTGAGCTCTAATTCATACTGCCTTTCAAGCATCACCTTTCACAATTGTTTTATTTATTTCATAAAATTTGTACACAACTTGATTGTAAAAAAACACACACCCAAAACCTCAAAGTGGCTTTAAGGGGAGTAAACGTGGTCCTTGATAGAGCCATGTTTAAGAAAAACTCTCAGTAAATTTATTGTAAAGCGAAAAGCCTTCACGGTTGAAGCAAGCTGCCATGGGATATAAAATCTGGAAGCTAGAAGTAGATATTGAGTGAACAAGTGTGTAGGTGAATAAGTGCACCTTAAAATGTTGACAACTTAAGAGGAGGATGAACAATGGGGAAAGGTGGTCAGGGGGAGGGTACCCTTAAGGATAGGGATAATTTCATTTGGCTGATCACTAGGATAGTGTGGAAGCTATAGGACTAGATGTGAAAACGAAAAGAGGACAAAGGTATGAAATAGTGAATTGTACATGGGAGAGAGGATTTTGGCTGCTCTTCAAGGGACTGGATGAGTCCATACTTCACCTTCTTTCCTCCCCCCCCCCCCGTGGCATATGCTCTTATGAGCCTTCAAGGCAGAGACCAGTCTCTTCCTGTTTATAGACCCACTCTGAGCTGATAGGTTACTATGCAGTGCAATAAAATTGATAAAAAACTGGGTGCTGTCATCAGCAACATTGGATAAAATCTGAATGATTCTTCGATCAGTAACTTTTCAGCCTTAAGGTGAAAAAGGAGTGAATGAGTTCGTGTCAAATGTGGCTGTAAGCACAAGGGATATTCAGTTGTGTTGAAGGGCAAGAGGTTTGCAAACCACCTGATACAGGGCCATGCACTGGTAGCATCCCCCTAACAGCATGTTTTGTTTTTCTCTTTGTCAAATTTCTTTGCAGTGATGTTTATTTATCATCAAGGGACAGACAGATCCTTGACTGGCATTTTGCAAATCTTGAATTCGCCAACGCCACACCACTCTCTACTTTGTCATTGAAACATTGGGACCAGGTAACTCCATGTTTTCTCCAGACTGACATTTAAGTGAGTGTTTCAGAAGAAGTTTGAATTTATCCGTATGGAAAGGTGGGATTGTGGAGCAACTCATGGCCAAGATTGTGTATATTCTGCCCTGAACACAAATCTGCTCCAGGGTAACACAAATTCTGTACCTCCGAAGAGCCTGAATGTTGATTTTGCAAAATTCTTTTTTTAAAGTTATTTTGCAAATAATTATGTAAAGCACTGAAGTCCCAACCTTTGATCACTGAAAATGCTATGTATATGCTCTTTCCAAGCCTTTCCTCACAGACACACACACTTTCTATGGCTTAGCAGTATGATTGCAGAATATACACAGCCCTGGCACCGTTTCTAAAATTCAGCTTTGAGACACAGGACACACTCAAATACAGACTGAAAACTCCAACTGCACTTTATTGGTTTCTTTTGCAACGTTGCCAACCATAGCAGATTAGATGCTACTTGGATTTATTACTTCAGCATTCTGGTTTCCTCTGGGCTGGATGGGATGTTGCCTGGATCAGCTCCCCTATGCACACATGGTGGGAAATGAGAGAGCACCTTCCTCCCCACTTATCTGGTGCACCTTCAACACTACTGGATGTCCATGGTATAACATTCTTAAAAGGGATATATCCCAATAAAATCCAATAAGGAATATATCCAATAAAATCTAACGCACACAGGCCTAATCATGCAAATGTTATTCCAAATAAATTATATGAACCAAGTATACAATCTGGGTACGGGAATTTATACTTGGTATGTCTTTTAAGAACGTTGTTCCCTTGTGTAGATGCTCACAGGTGAGACAAGGACGCTGGGTGGGTGGGTAGGAAGGAAAGACATGCATGCTCTTAGCTGCTTCCGCCTTCCTAGGATATTCTTCCCTGATCTGGCTCAGCTTAGGCAATTTCCACTCTTTTCAGAATGCCCCCTGCTTCCCCCCAGAGAGACCCGTTCACTGCAAGTAGCAAAATGTTCTGTTTCACATAAGCAGTAGCCTTTCGTCATTGCCATCCGTGGGAATTTGTCACCACTTTTTGTCCATGGGCAGCGTGAGGGGAATTCACCAGGACCAATTAATTGCCTTACAAATTCACTAATGGGACATCTGAATCTCCCCCTCTCCATTTCAGGATGATGATTTTGAGTTCACAGGCAGTCATCTGACTGTGAGAAATGGTTATTCCTGTGTGCCCGTGGCTCTGGCCGAAGGATTGGACATTAAACTTAACACAGCCGTTCGGCAGGTTCGCTACACAGCCTCAGGTGAGCAAAACTTGCAGTCATCTTTGATGGTCCCGTAGTTTTAAGGCTGCTGTTTGCTCCCTACCTCCAGGGAAAGCCAGTGGATGGTGTTGCACCCACTAGTCATGTGCCTTCCGTCACTGTTTGGTGATGAAGGATATTGGAATGCTGACAAGGTCTCAGGATGTGATGTACGTACGTAGACAATGAAAGGGAAAACCAGAGCTTGAAAGTGGGTGTGGCAAGGGTGGGTGAGGTTTGTGGTGGACAAAGACACAAAGAGACCACAAATATTGTGGTTTGGGGGGGGAGTATATAGAGAAGAGAGGCAGTTGAAACTGAGAAAGGGTGACAATTCAGGTATGAGGAGTCATGTCCAAAGATGTGAAGATAAATAGGGGCTACTGTGGATGAGCTTGCATGGAATGAAGACAGCCAAAATTGGGAATAAGGGGAGATGTGCGAAAAAAGTATAACTGGCTGTCATTCAATGGCTTCAGGGCAAAGACAATACAGTGCCAGTAGGAGAGTTTGGTTTGGAGAAGGAAGAGGCAGATTTGAATCCCAAGTTAGCTCTAATGTCCTAAGGTGGCATTGAGCAAGCAATTTTGCAGTGATTTTTGAGGCTCTTGGAGATGAGGATTGTGAAACAGGTTGTACACTGGAAAGACCAATAGACATGATGCTAGGATTGTGAGCCGGCAGAATCTCAATCTACCTAATATTCAGGAACTAAAAAAATTGTTATTAGTACTTTAAGATGTCTGAGCAGCCATTCTTTCCCCCCTATAAACCTACCCAACAATACTAGCAATTTTCTTTCATGGCATTCTCTTCTCTTTCCCCCCTCCCTTCCTTTTTCATTTTCCCAGGATGTGAAGTGATAGCTGTCAACACCCGGTCCACTAGCCAGACATTTATTTATAAGTGTGATGCTGTTCTCTGTACCCTTCCCTTGGGAGTGCTGAAGCAGCAGCCTCCTGCTGTACAGTTTGTTCCTCCTCTTCCGGAGTGGAAGACATCTGCTGTGCAGAGAATGGGATTTGGAAACCTTAACAAGGTAGCTTGAAATGTACAAAAGTGGAGCAGCGGGGGGTGGGGTGGGCAGGAGAGAGCAATTACAGTAGCTATACCCTGACCTGCTGTGGATAGGTGGAAGCTTTCTTCCTCAATTCATTTCGGTGTTCCATAGCTGAGAATAGAGCACAAAACCATTCATATGTAGCTTTGCCTTTTTTGCTTCAGGCGGGGCCTGAGTAGTGCAATGTATACCACATGCTGAAGAAAATCATGCCCTAGAAGAGATGAATCAATTCCAGCAGCATTGAATCAGAAAGCTTACCTTGCTTTCCACTTACACTTGATAGCGTACTGGGGGTGTCAATGAACATTGGCTGGAAATGGGAGAAACACTTCCTGAAGCAAATGTATCTTACTCTTATAGTCTGTTTCATATATATTAATTCATACGTGTATGTCAGGGTCTGAAGTATTTTCTGAGTTTATTTTGTGAAAACACAAAACTTGTATATAGATTTCTTGTGATATGAAAGAAGAAGGGAAAATTATTTAAAGCACAGCTTAGAACTGGTGAGAAATGTAAAGTGCCCCCCTTCCCTTGTGATCCATGTGAAAAAGACAAGCGGCAGCAAATCTTAAAACGCTGAACCAGACCAGAGTCTTTCCTGAATCTTAACGTTTCCTTCCTTTTTAGGTTGTGCTGTGTTTTGACCGTGTGTTCTGGGATCCCAGTGTAAATTTGTTTGGTCACGTTGGCAGCACAACAGCCAGCCGAGGAGAGCTTTTCCTGTTTTGGAATCTTTACAAAGGTAGTTGGCACCAAAGCATGTAACTATTTTCATAGGCGCCTTTGGCTGAAATCCAAACTGTGTTCCACCTCTGTGGTGGTGGAGTTGGATGGAGTGGGACTCTGCCCAGCTCAAAAAAGCTCTGCCAGCCCTCAGGGGGACACCAGTGTTCTGCCGTCAAAATTGTGTGCTGAAGTACAGAAATCCCCCGTTCTGGGATAGGGCTGAGGTTGCCTGGCACACACTGAATCCTGAGCCAGTCCTGTTGCTGTTAGCTGACTGCATTTGATCTGATCCAGCCCCCTGCCCCCTTGCTATGCCAGCTTCTGGTTGCATGTCTCACCATAGAAACTAAAAAAACTATAAATCCACCTTGCTCAGTGTTGCTCAATGTCACCGGCAGCAGCTCAGCTGGGCAGTGAGAAGTCTTTGCCTAAGCGATTTTGGTTAAAGTGAGCTCCTTTTTCTCACTTCCCAGCTGGAGACACTGCGTTTATTGTCAGAAGCAATATGCATAACTTAAGAAATTCCTAAGTGGTTAGAAATGACTCCTACTTGGCACCATCTTTGCCTTCTGTGCCCTCTTAAGATGATAAACTCTGTCTCCTTAAGAAACAAAAGCCACCAGTTTTTGTTTGGGTCTTTATCTCAGTGAGAAATCTTGTTATTTAGGCTGTTTGCCAGAGAACCTTAATAAAGCACATTCCTGTGCAGGATGAAACTAAAGCTATTTGGCTAGCGCTTGCGTTCTGCTCATGTCCCAATAATCTTTTCCACAGCACCAATTCTTCTGGCCTTGGTGGCAGGTGAAGCAGCCGGAATAATGGAGAACATCAGTGATGATGTCATTGTCGGGCGCTGTCTTGCAATTCTCAAGGGCATTTTTGGCAGCAGTGCTGTCCCTCAGGTATCACGTTGAGCTCTTTACAGTTCCCTATTCAAGTAGGTAGCCGTGTTGGTCTGACACAGTCGAGATATATATATATATATATATATATATATATATATATATATATATATATGCTTTCGTAGATTTTCACGGGTACAGGAATGCAGGTTTTGGTGTCTTCGGGTGTCTTCCCGTGTAAGAGTCGGGGTGTCTGTGCGACGTTTCGACGAGGTCTCACTCGTCATCTTCAGGCTGGTGCTTTCGGCTTCTTGTTACTGGAACAGAGCTCTGTTCCAGTAACAAGAAGCCGAAAGCACCAGCCTGAAGATGACGAGTGAGACCTCGTCGAAACGTCGCACAGACACCCCGACTCTTACACGGGAAGACACCCGAAGACACCAAAACCTGCATATATATATATATATATATATATATATATATATATATATATATATGTCCAGTAGCACCTTAGAGACCTACCAAGTTTGTTCTTGGTATAAGCTTTCATGTGCATGCACACTTCTTCAGTTCCATATGTTCAGGATCCTAGCCAACCTTACCTTTATCAGTGTGCGGCACAATATGAGCCTCTAGATACCACCTATAGCATGATCAAATTTTCCAGCTTCCTTAAAGGGATTTATGATTAGAAAAAGCCTTCCAACAGAGAAGGGCCATTTCTAAAATGAGGAAAAAGCCTAAACCCTGTAGGTTAGGATTGCGTACTTTAGGCTGGCTATTGGCTGCAAAGAGAATCACTTCCTTAGGCTTTGTTTTCACCACCTGCTGCCCTCAGCTAGAACTGCTTGGACTCCCTTCCCTCACTCTGGATGCTCCTGCTTTCCATTCTGCAGACATGGGCCAACCTTGAAAGCATAGCTGACAGGAGAATAATTGGGCATTGCTTCCAGGCTTTTCAGGGCTTTCTGTTACTTGCAGTTTTCCTCAGCCTAGGAAAAAAAACATGCGAGTATGTGTGCCTGCACACATCCTCCTAGTATCAGGGACTTCACGAAACGTTACACACTTGAGTAACCTTCCTCCCCCCCCTTCTTTGTCCTCAGCCTAAGGAAACAGTAGTATCTCGTTGGAGGGCAGACCCCTGGGCCAGAGGATCCTATTCCTATGTAGCAGCTGGATCTTCAGGAAATGATTATGACTTGATGGCTCAGCCAATTACTCCGGGACCAGCCATTCCAGGAGCTCCCCAGGTGAGAACTGCATTCAGATTAGCACCAAGAAGCAGCAGGAACCTTTGACTTTGTACCACAATTTTTTCCTGGAACATTTCTTTATATTTATAAATTTATTTTTATTATTAATCTCATCCCACTTGGCTTCCTTGTCTAGCATGGGAGGGAACTGGTTTTTTTCTTAATTACAAGTATCAGTACAGCTCCTCATGAAAGCAACCTTTTTACTTTTCTTCGGCATTGGGGGGGGAATCAAAAGGGAAGATCAAAAAAACCTGGCAACTTTGCTGGTTGTTAACATTGACTAGGAGCAACCCATAGCTGGGTGCTATTCAGGCCATAGAAGGATCTGATGTCTGCCCTTTGGGCTCACTCTGCAGTAGGTGTAAGGAATTATGAATAATGGGAATGAAGTAACAGTTCCCTCTTGCCACTCCCCACCCACCAAATGTGTTTGTTTGCAAACTCTAGAAAGGGGGACGTGAGACTAAATTTAAGGTGCAACTTGGGAATTGGTCCTGCTATTTGCTTCTGAAACCAAGCAAGCGGCCTTACCCCAGTGCACTTGGGTCATTCAATTCAAGCACACACACAGTAGTAAGTTTAAACCAGCTTGAGATGCTGAATATGTTTTTCAAGTTCACGACAACCTGTGGCTAAATTTGCACTCTGCTTCCCTTTAGACCACAGGGAGGAAAACTGGTCCTCTGCCACATTGAAATGCTGAACACATTTCTTCTACTTTCTCTGTGGGCAATCCATATGGGATGCTTGATTCTGGGGGGGGGAGAACGATAAAATTACAGTGGTACCTCAGGTTACAGACGCTTCATGTTAGACTCCACTAATCCAGAAATAGTACCTCGGGTTAAGAACTTTGCTTCAGGATAAGAACAGAAATCGCACGGTAGTGGCGCGGCGGCAGTGGGAGGCCCCATTAGGTAAAGTGGTGCTTCAGGTTAAGAACAGTTTCAGGTTAAGAACGGACCTCCAGAACGAATTAAGTTCTTAACCTGAGGTACCACTGTATTCCCAGGCGTCACTTGGAGTGACAATTTTTAGGACACCTTCCTTGTTTTGCAGGTATGCTATATTCAGCAGGTAAACTGGGCCTCTTGCAACATTGCCAATCTCTCATTTCTTTTCCAGCCAATTCCCCGCCTGTTCTTTGCAGGAGAACATACAATTCGCAACTACCCAGCGACTGTTCACGGAGCTCTGCTGAGTGGACTGAGAGAAGCTGGACGCATTGCAGACCAGTTTCTCGGTGCAATGTACACACTGCCTCGCCAAGCTACTCCTGTTGCAGCTGCACAGCAGGCTCCTGCCATGTAACAATTCAGTGGGTTATGAATGCCTTGCATGGACTCGTGATTAGAAGTGGCCTTCCTGGTCTGTAGCACTACCAATTATAAGGCATTACCAGGAGTCAAAAGCATTGCCCCTGTTGAGCGGCCTTCTTAGACTTCAGTCATCCAAGAATGCAGTTCCTGACTGCCACAGCAGCCTCGATTCTCTGGAGCGGTGCACCTTCTCCCCCAAATCCAGACTTCTGGTCTCTCTTGACAGAGATCTCTTTTGGTACAGATGCATTTTTGTTTGTTTCTTTCCAGGGTTTAGAACTCTTGTAAGTTAGCTGCTGTTAGTCACTAAGGTAAGATTGTCTTATGTGGGTTTTGTTTTGGGAAGCAAAAATAAAACTTCCTTTTTTATAAAAACACGGACAACAGAAACACAGTTTCCTTTCATTTTGAGTATGATGCAGGATGCAATGCCCTACTCTCTGCTATATGCAAGTAAAGTTAGATTAGATGCCATTTAAGGATCCTCAGAGATGTGAGGGGAAATGGCTGAGTAACTCAAAGTGCTTAGAATAATGGGTACATTGAATCTGGGACAGTTACAGATAAATGCTGGTCCTTGCTCGGAAGCTAAAGGGGTAGAATCGGTTTTGCTGCAGGCAAAGTATGTGCTGGGATTTGATGCTAAGTAAGGGGATATTCAAAGGCCAGGACAAGAAAGAACAAAATTGGAGGACACTAAGGACTGAGAAACTATATTTATACTTGTTTTGTAGTGAGATTCCACTCTCCTGGCCAGGCTCTGAATCCTGCGTTTCATGGCCCAGTGTCTCATCCAGTCCTGCCTTCATTTGACAGAGTTGCCAGAGGCCAGTGGCAAGAGGTACCTGATATGCACAAAGGCAGGTTTTCTTGTAAATCCTATTCTATTATTGGGCTTAATTTCAGGGACAAAAATGTATTGTGCAGGTCCAAAAAAATGACTGAAAAAGTGCTAGCCATTTAGCAACCATGTGGATCTTGAACAAGTCAATGCAGTTCTCTGTACTTAGAGCTGTTGCCAAAACACTGTGGGTGGGGTATGCAAAATTGGCTTTATTCTTCTTCACAAGAAGCTAAAGGTTCTTTCCATCTCAAAGCAATTCACACATTTGAGTAACATACAAATAGTTTTATTGATTAAGTACTGTAGAACAGACAGCATTAGTCAGAAGATAACATGCAGACAAATGTTTGCATTTAAACATAGCATGCAGACTTGTTGCTCTGTGACTAGCAGGCTAGCACCACCTGCTGTCCCGTGTGCAGGCAGATTTGGGAGGTGAAAGAGCAGGGCCTTTCCCCAGCTGAACATACTAGCACCACAGTGCTTCCTTTTGAGTCAGGAGTGGAGTGATTGGGACAGTGCTGGTAGCTTCCTGGGTTCTGGAGGGCTGGCAAATGAGGCTCTCTGAACACATTTTGCTAAAAATTGCACTTGCTTTCTCTTAACCTGAAAGCGAGGGAATGTTAAGGCAGGAGATGCTCATCTGCCTGCAAGCACACCATGTCAGGATTCGACAATCCCTTTCCACCCAGTCTTTAACATTAGCAAGTAGAAAAAATATATTTTCATCTCTTAAAAATACATTCCACACAATCTGAAGGATTCTCAAGTGTTTATAAATGGCAGGAAGACCGGCGTGCCTTCCCCCTTGTGCAGACGTGGAAGGAGTAGACTGTACTCCCAACAGCCACAGAAAGGTTGAGCAAATCCTTTGGTCTCTAGCCAAGAGGAAAGAGAAAGGGGAGGAAGGATGTGGGCCCTGCACTGCAGTACCTTCACCACTTTATCCCTCTTTGGATATAAAGTTGGGGTTTCAACTGAAGCAGCAAGATCTTTTGTGGGGTTGTCTTCTACTGATGCCCAGGGTAGAGGGGTGGCATCATGTAAGCCTCTCTCATCTCATATACACATTTTGAGAAGGGGAAATGTCAATTCCAAAAAGCCTGTGAGACAATAAATGTCGTGGCTGCTTGCATACGTATGTGTCCCTTCTGAAAAATCTATGGCTAAAACTCTAGGTTCTTGGCACTCTTGACATCTTGTCGTAAAACCAGAGATGCACTAATGGCCTGAGGAAGTATGGCGTTAACCCTACACTGGGCTGGCCTACCCAAGTATTGTCAGTGGACTGTCTGCATGCAAATCATCTGCTCTACCACTGAGCTATGGTCTCTCTCTGGCTTTTCATCGGAGAAGCGGTTCTGCTTTTTGCAATGAAGGGAGGTGAAGGAGCAGATCTTACTAGGCTATGCAACGTTGTACATGAGGGCAATTCTGACCTCCAGGTGGAAGAAGTTGCTTTTTTTTGTTGTTTCTTGACATAAAAAGGAATAATCACATGCAGCACATATAATTACAACACTGGAATTGTTTTTTGTTTTGTTTTTTTACACACAAATTTTCAGCATTAGAAAGTCCCTGGGGGATTCCTACTGTATTTATATGCTACAGTTAAAACAAAAATTAACTTGCCAAAATGCTGGCAAATATTTACAAATACACTTTACAGTTGTTTATTTTCAAAGTGTGCAACTTGAGCCAAACCGTCTCTTGTTTCCTGAACTCACCACTGCTAGTTCAATAATACAATCAGCTCCTATTGCACTCAGGGTTAAGGTCTCCTTAGGGTTTTGTCATCCTTTTTTTATGGGGCCATCAATAAAATAACCCCCAACCGATACTGTGACGGATATTTACATTCATTCCTTATGCTTAGTGAAATGTAAGACTATCAACAGACCCCAGGCCTGAAAAACATAAAAAGGGGGGGGGTGTCCTCTGCCCTGAAGCAATAAACTAGCTAAAATAACTCAGGGCAAATTCATTTCTCTTTTATGGGTAGGTGGGGGATCCATAACGTGCCTTCAGAAAGGAGGCAGCAACCTCATCCATCAAGCCCTATTGCCGAAGCTGAGGCAGATTCCTTGGTTAAGCAAGGCCAGGTGTTACGGTTATAAAAGCTTCCTATCTAATCTGAAGGGGGGGGGGGGACTTGTATTCTTCCTCTTCCCAGCTGCTCAAGTATGTTCTAGGAATGTGGAACCTGTGGCCTTCCAGCAATAGTTGACTCGCAATTCCCCATCAGCCACACCCAGGATGGTGGTCAAACTCTAGCTGGAGGGCTCACAAGGCTCCCCATCTAGGGAACAAAGGCCTAAGACACAGATAACTGGTTCCTTTTAAGTTTTCCCTTTTTGTAAAAATCTGGACTGCCACTGGGTCATTTCTTCCCCAGCAAAGATGAAGAGGACTTTGCTATGTCCACTTGGCAAGGGAAAGGTATCAGTGCAGCTTTCAGAGGTGCTATCAGCCTAGGAACAAGGGACACTTGCCCTCATCCTTCTGTGTATGGCTCAAATGCCCAAACCCTTTATTCTTGGGCGACTTTTACTTGGACCCAGATACCTAGCTTTCTGACCCTGAGCACTCAGTCCTAGAGAAAGCGTTCAGAACGATCTTTTGCGCCAGTGCGTGTATGGTTAAATTTGTGAACGCATTAGTCATGCAGAAAATAGTTTCAAATTCAAGTGAATAATCTCTAGCTCTTATGGTAAATGGAGTGCTCAGAGGGGGTGGAGCATTTTCCAGGTCCTGTGAGAAGTTTGCAGTGTTGAATGTGGACAAGCCAGCTTTCCAACAGGGGGGGAAATTACCTGGGTTGTCGTATGCATGGTGTGGCTTCTTTTGCACCAGAAAATCAGGCAGGCGTTCTAAGGGCCCTCAAAGTGTCACTGCTTTGAACAGGCACAATGAAAATGGCTCCGATTTCATCATGCAGAGGAAGAGAAATGTCCATTAAGGCTGCATTCCCAAGTATAATTACAGACAAACAAGTCCAAGAGGAACTTATTTTCATATAAATAAGTTTCAGTAAGGGGCTATTTTATCACTTTATGAACTAGTGGTCTTGGAGCTGGTGCACGTCACAGGAAATTCTAAGCATTTATGACCCAGCCAAACAAATGGCTCAGATAGCAACACCCCCCTCCCCGTTGGTTGGTGGCTTGCTTTAATTTTCAAGTAGGCTGAGATCCAACATCAGCGTTGAATCGAACTTTTCAGGTGCTAAAGTGCTTTCTTGAATCAACTACGTCATGGCTTTAATTTTTTTTTTTAGCAAAAACAATCACCATCCTACTTTGGATTAAATCACAGCCCCCCGTTGAACGCTAGACAGGCACCATCTGAGCATAACGGGGTGCGCCAGTTCAAAATGGCTGCTTACAGATCAGTTATTGCTGAGACCTTTATGTAAACAGACTACCCATCAATGGAAGCAAGCTAAAATCTGTGAATTGGCCCCCCAGTGAGAGGCCTGTAATTGGTGAATGAAAGTGGGACCACAGATATGCTGTGATTACATCACAAAGAGACGGGAGCATGAAACACAAGGTTCTAGACCTCAACACTGAAAATATGCGTGAAAGAGCATGGGCAATACTTGAGATGATCTCATTGTTTGGCTTCTGTGCCTTCCCCAGTCCACTGACCAGCAGGAGAGCACGTGAAAATGTGAATGATGCATACAAGTTGCAGAAGTTAACTTTTGTTAGCACAGTTCGGGTAATAATTATTTTTAAAAGATGGTGCAAACCCTTCTGCCCACCTCTGCGAGAAATCAGTACGGAACAATGGTGCCTTTTATAGCATTGCTAGCCAAAACCAGGGGCATGTAAACTTATTCTTAGAACACTCATGCTTCAAGGTCCTCCTGAAGCTTGTGAACACTTAACCACTTGGTCCGAAAAATGGCACCATTGTCCGCGTTCTGTGCCTCTCACATCTGAATCAGTTAAAATACGTTTTTTAAAACCTTATCTGAATTAAAAACTGTCGGGTAAAGGATAGAGTAGGAACCACAGCAAACCTCAGTTATTTCTAAAGGTTCACAATGTGTGTGTGTGTGTTTTTAAAAAAAGGCAAAGTAGCGAATTTGGGGTGTTTTTTTCCTAAGCCAGGTTTTCCATCTGAAACCCTGGAAGCCTAGCCTGATGCTCTTGGCTTTTCAACAGTCATAGGCCTCACCTAACTGTGCATGTGTGAACTCCGGACAGAATGAATGCACTTCATGCACCAAACCCATGTGGCGATGCATTGCTAATGCACATTAAACTCTATCTAACTTTTAAAACATTGTTTTGTTCCCAATTCATTTTCACGGGGAGTGAAACTGAGCTGCCTCCTTCTTAAGTCTGAATGGATTACCTCTGCTTGGAGAGTGGCGGGGGCACTGTTCCTTGTGGGAACAGTGCTGTCCAATCTGCCACCAAATGGATACCTAGAAAGGCCTGGCAGGGGAGGTGGGTACAAAACACTTACGTTTACAGCAGCATCTAAGCCTTATGTGCCAAATGCATGGGGGAAGACTGGGAAGACTAGGCCAAGGTGAGCAGCTGCCGTGGCACTGGTGGGGTCCAACGTTCTGTCTGCTGACTCGGGTGCAGAAGAGCGCAAGCGCTGTGTCTCTGGATGAGTCTCCGCTGGTCCCTTTGCCCATGCAAGTGAAGAGTGAGGTAGCAGAAATAAAGGAATAACACACACCCCCCAAGATATGTTGAGGTGCTGAACAAAGGAGCCTCTTCCTCCCCACTTCTCTGAGCAGGCTGTGCCAAATGCCCAGTGGCTGCCCCAGTCCTGAGATGTGGTGCAGCCCACACTGAGGCCTCAGGCTGTTAGTTCAAGTAATGCGCCACAGGCTCTTCCAAGCAAGCAAGGCCCCACGGAGCACTCCGCCTCCTTTGGCTGGGATGACATTGGGCTCGGGGTGTCGGCGAGGTTTCTTGCTCCGCCTGATTTTAGTCTAGCCAGAGTTTGGATCCTGCGAGGCTTGCGGGTGAGGAAGGAAGCGAAGGCAAGAACTCAAGCGTTTGGGGAGGGAAGGGGCTGCTTCCTCAGCACCCGGCCTGCAGAGCGGGAGATGGGTGAAAATCTTGGATGTCATGCTTATTGCTTATGTGTCAGGCTCAGGCAGAAGTACTTGCAAATGGCCAAGCCACTGCAGTGCAGGTATGCTGCAAGAGAGCTATGGCTGGTGGGAAGCAATGGCCTTGGAGTGGGGTTCCTGGAACTGCGTCATTCCCCTCCCCGCACCATCCTTTCCGGAGCGGCATCTCAGAGAGTACTTGCGGCACACGGAAACCAGCTTCAATGTAAACTTCTTTCAGAAGATGGAACAGCAAAAATCCGGCAAGGAATGGAAATTCTCAACGTGCCGTTCTGGGCTCTTGAGATCCGGCAAGCAGGTGTGTCTGGGGCAGTTCTCGCTTCTTGCCGTGGTTACCAACACCCACCCGCACACACAAAAACACCTCTTGCTTCTCCAGGAAAAAGCACGGCAGATGGCAGAGGTCAAGGCTGTTCGCCTCAAAGGTTTGTCCAACCTGATCCAAAGTTATTGGGTACCTCCTAGAGAGATGCAGAGCCATTCACCAGCCATAGGTTACCATTGATTCAAGCTCAATAAGATTTCAGAGTGGGATTCCCCTGAGCGAAGTGTCTGCGGCCTCCTCCAGGGAGGAGAAGGAAAACACAAAGCCACCTTTTAAAAAATAATAAAATCCACCCAAGGCTAGTGGGCAGAAAGGACCTTGAGCACTGAAGGGGTTAAAAGTCAGGCACTGTACATGTCCCTGTGTTGGACTGGCTGCAGGGAAGAGACCAGTGTAGGGATGAAGAATGAAGCTCAGCTTCTGGAGGTCATGCAACTGGAGGGGGAAAGACCCTAGGAAGAGAGAGAAGAAGAAAAGGTCACCACATTAAGCCATCAGACAATAATTCTTTTTCACAGATCACTACTGCTTTGCTCTTCCTCGTCTGCGCAGTCACACCTACGGGCGTCAGAAGAAGAGTACTGCAGGGTCAGATCAAATCCCCATCTAGTGCATCTAGTGTCGTTTTCACAATGGCCAACCAGAAGGGAAACCTGGAAGCAGGACCTGAACACAACAGCACTCTCCACACTTGTGACTCCCAGTAAATATGGGTCGTGGGTGGTACTGTGGTCTATACCACTGAGCCTCTTGGGCTTGCTGATCAGAAGGTCAGCGGTTCAAATCCCTCGACAGGGTGAGCTCCCATTGCTCTGTCCCAGCTCCTGCCAACCTGGCAGTTTGAAAGCACACCAGTGCAAGTAGATAAATAGGTGGGAAGATAAACGGTGTTTCCATGCACTCTGGTTTCCATCATGGTGTTCTGTTGCGCCAGAAGCGGTTTAGTCATGCTGGCCACATGACCTGAAAAGCTGTCTGTGGACAAACGACGGCTCCCACGGCCTGAAAGCGAGAGGAGCGCTGCAACCCCATAGTTGCCTTTGACTGGACTTAACTGTCCAGGGGTCCTTTACCTCCTCCCCCTTTTTTTTACTCCCAGTAAATGTTATACATAGACAGAATGCATACATTTGCAGACCCAATTCAAAGTTCCAGTTCTAAACTACAAAGCCTTTTTACAGATTGGGATCCCAATATGCATCAACCTCTTGGACCCTTATGTTATCTGAGCCTTCCTCTTCATGTCTACTCCAGGAGAAGTACAGAAGGCTGCCAAGAAAGAGGGTCTTGCCAGGAGTGGCCCCTCTGACTGTGGATTGCTCTCCCCCGGAGGCCCACCTGGCATCAACCTTGTAATTCTTTTCAGTGGTAGGTTAAGATTTACCTCTAGGTGGTTTGCTAGTTTTTGTTACTAGCTGTTTTGATGGTGATTATGCTAATGTTTGTGTGGGTGGTTGGAGGTTTTCAGTAATTTGAAGTTGTGGTCAGTTTGTTCTTGGTTTCCTGAAATGGAATCCATTTTTATACACCTTCTGTCCTACACAAACCACCTTGAGATCGTACGGCATGAAGCCATACATGGAGCAATACATTATCATTCATTATCGTCACCATTCATGGAAAGCCTGTGACATTTTTGCACATGCAGGGAGACTTCGATCAGATGCTTTCAAGCAAGTGATTTGCACGTTGCTCCGTCCAACTTAAGCACATGGCTGAGATGGGCACTACCCATAAGATGACAAAGTGGGAACAAGGACCTCTTGTTTAAAACAACACAAACATACCTCAACATCAGCAGGCTCAGTTGTCTTCTGAGCAGCCTTTGGTCCAACGCCTCCGCTCCTCGGCCTTGCTGTCCGACAGCTGGCGTGTCGCCTCCAGCCTGGCGTCTGGCCTCTTCCTCGGTGTGTCGGCCCGGGCAAGCTGCTCAGAGGAGCCAAACGGTTTTCTTCTGGAACTGGGAACAAAATCTTTGTTTTCCTCCTGTACCAGAACCGGGAAAAAGGTTGGGTGCTTTAATATGATGGAGCCCCGCAGGAGATGCTTCCAGACACAGAGCCCTGCCCTCTCACTTCCCCCCAGGGTGAGTTTTCCCTCCCCAAAGCGCGACTCCATGGCTTGGTAGGAAGGCTGTGAGCTTTCTAAAAACATAAGCCACACAGTCCCCAAGTCTCCCTCTCCAGCCCTGCTTTCCCTTTCGGTCAGCCACAGGGCTCTCTCATTTCCTTTCTTCTCCTTGCAGCTAGGATATCAATAGTGGGAAAGTGAGAAACATCCTCAGCCCCCTCCACCGAAAACTGGTACCAGCCGTATTTGATGTCTGGCTTTGATGGAGAAATTACTCATAATTTGAGACTGGCCAAAGGCCAAGCTAAACCAGACACGTTGGAAAATGTGCAGTTTCCATTTCTGACTTTTATTAATTCCACCTCCAAAGGTCTGAAGCCCTCTGCTCTGTATGCTGGCTTTGCGAGAGACTCTGTGCATTTGCATGACTGGTTCACCCTTTTTCTTGTTCTGTATTTGGCACACTGGCTTTGTAGCCCCACCTGCCATGTATCTTAATTCACCGGGGGGGGGGGGAGAATGATATGAGATCTGCATTTGTTCAATTGTACTTTACTGTTCTTTTGTTGATCTTGGATGAAAAATTGCTAAAATGCCTTAAAAAGAAAAAGAAACAAAGAAGGGTAGCTGTGGCCAGTAAGCAGCCCTCCTCTCATTGCCTCCAGTGGATTTAGAAATGCCTATCTGCGCAAATGCAATGTTGAGACACGGAAGTTAAGAACTGCTGCAGCACTCACAAAGTCCTGGGCCAGCAAATAGGAGAGAAATAGGAAGATCAAAACATAATAATAATAATAATAATAATAATAATAATAATAATAATTCTCAACACTGGCTCCGGCCTGGTGGAACGCTCTGTCTCATGAGACCAGGGCCCTGCAGGATCTGATTTCTTTCCGCAGGGCCTGTAAGACAGTGTTGTTCCGCCTGGCCTTTGGCTTAGAATCAGTTTGATTCCCTCCCCCTCTTTCTTTTTCCTTTCTCCTCCTGTGAAGAGGCTGCATCCTAATGTTTTAATGTTGTATTTTAATCTTTTTTAAAAAATTGTATTTTAATCAACATGTTTTTATTATCGGTTGTTAGCTGCCCTGAGCCTGGTCTTGGTTGGGGAGGGCGGGGTATAAATTAAAGTTGTTGTTGTTGCTGCTGTTGTTGTTGCGTGTATATCCCACTTTTTTCTCCAAGGTGCTGAAGGTGGCAAACTTTTTTCTCCCCTCACCTCATTTAATCAACCAGAACCCTGTGAGGCTGGTTGGGTTGGGAGGTAGTGACTGGCCCCAAATCACCCAGCCAGTTTCATGGCCGCATGGGGATTTGAACCCTAGTCTCTCAGGCACTAGTCCAACCAGCGTACCAATGAACCACTCTGGGCATAACAGTCTGACAACTTACAATTTATTAGGTGGTCCAATATTTCCCTCCCTCCCTCTCTTTCTTTTTTCTAAATCATCTTCAACTTCCTTGGAGCACCACATGCAGAAAATGCCTTTTAAAATGCTCTAGGAAGCCAAAATTTTCCAAAGTTTTGAAATTTTGGAATCTAAAGGGGTATAATTATATGTTTTTATTGGATAGGTTGCTTGGTAATAATTATAAAAATTGGGAAACTCGTGAAAGGGAACTTGGGTCGACCTTAGAAAAAGGGGTAAATGTTATGTATTAAAATGAGGTTTAGAAGTCTAAATTCGGTTAATTAAGATGATCTAAGTAAAATGTTAATAAGGGATAATTTGGGGATAAGAACTTGCTGAGTTAATTATTGGAATAGGGATGCAAGAAGGGGAGGTGGGGGAAGTCTGGGAAAGTGGTTAAGAAATTAAGGATTTAAAATTATACTTGTTATTTGTGTGTTGTGTCTGTATGTGGTTGTTTATGTTTTTGTGTTTGTCTAAAAAAAATTCTGAAAACCCTAATAAAATTTTTATAAAAAAAATAAACACAATGCTCTAGGAAGCAACCGCACATCATATTAGGCAGGCCCCCTCCTGGGGTATCATAAGGAGAAAAAGATGTACAGTACCTTTTAGGGGCATTGTATTGAGGGGGAAAGGTGGCTGCCTCCATAAGTTCAAAAGGGGCAGCAATCTTTTTCTCAGGAGGGGACTGCACTTTTGACATCTGCCAGGAGGGCATTCTGCAGGGTGGGTAACAACAAGCAAAATTTCCCTGCAATTTCGCTTCTCACAAAAGACAGAACTGCCAGAAGGCCCTCAAAGCTAGTGCCCAGGCTGAATGATGGAGGTAGAGATGCACCTTCAGGTATACTGGCCCAAAGCCATTTAGGGCTTTAAAGGTCAGCACCAGCACTTTGAATTGAGCTCGGAAATGTACTGGGAGCCAATGTAGATCTTGTAGCACTGGTGTTAGATGGTTCCAGCAGCCACTCCCAGTCACCTGTCTAGCAGCCACATTCTGGATTAGCTGTAGTTTCCAAATCACCTTCAAAGGCAGCCTCATGTAGAGCGCACTGCAGTAATCCAAATGGGACTTCATTGGCGTGTGTGTTTAAAAATAATAATAATAATAATACTGCACTTGCAGGCTACCACCAGCAGAGGGAACTACAGCACAAGGCCGAGCTTTAATTTCAAGCTGGTATTATTCAAGTAGGGGCAGTAGCCAAACCCAGAAACGTTCAAAAATCATTCCGTATGCGTCCCTCAGAATCACATGTCCTTTAAAACAAAAAGTGCATGCACGCACGCACTTTTAATTGTTGCCTTCTGCTTCCTCGAGCATTCGGAAGGCTGTGCGCTTGAGGTCTGCTAAGTCTTCCCTCTACCTGAAATGTTATGAATGTTTCGCTGATTATATTATTTGAACAAATGGCTATCACCAGAAAGGGAAGACCCTCCCTAATGTCAGGGCTTTCCCATTTCCAATTTTTCCTGCACACACGCACACAGGTGGGCAAAATCAACAGGATTTGATTCTCATCTTCCAAGTGTTCAAGAGACAGCTGTGAAACAAGAGATCGTCACTTACGAACACAGGAAGCTGCCTGATACTGATTCAGGCCAGTATCCCCAGGTTTTTAGGGGAAGCGGACATTCTCAGCAGTACCTGGAGGTGCTGGGGACTGAACCCGGGACCTTCTGCATGCAAAGCATGTGTTCTACCACTGAGCTATGGCTCCTCTGCTAAAAGCTTTTGTTTAGGGAAATGGCATAGGAGTGAGTGGAACTACGCGGCCTTTTGATTACAATCAAACTATTTCACTGGAATGTGATTTGTCAAGCTGCCTGGTCTTAGTACTCTGCGCTACCTGTGACAGTACTTTAAAAGGTCATGATTTCCACCAAAGCATCTTGAGAGCTGTAGTTTGTTTAGGATGGAGGGGGTTCTTAAAAGGTAAAGGGACCCCTGACCATTAGGTCCAGTCGCGGACGACTCTGGGGTTGCGGTGCTCATCTTGCTTTATTGGCTGAGGGAGCCGGCGTACAGCTTCCGGATCATGTGGCCAGCATGACTAATCTGCTTCTGGCAAACCAGAGCAGTGCACGGAAATTACGTTTACCTTCCCGCCGGAGTGGTACCTATTTATCTACTTGCACTTTGACGTGCTTTCAAACTGCTAGGTTGGCAGGAGCAGGGACCGAGCAACGGGAGCTCACCCCGTCATGGGGATTTGAACCGCCAACCTTCTGATTGGCAAGCCCTAGGCTCTGTGGTTTAACCCACAGTGCCACCTGTGTTCTTAGGAGACCTCTATTCCCCTCCCTCATAGAGCTACAATTCCCAGAGTTCCCTGGGAAGAGGGACTGTTAAACCACACTGAAAATTGTAGCTTTGTGAAGGGAAAAGGGATATTTCCTAACAAGGGAGTCAGCAAGAGATTCCCCTGCTTCTTAAGATCTTCCAAAAAAACTTTTGGCATATCTCAGTGTCTTCTGCAGCTCCTAAGATACAAATTTCTTAAAAAGTGATAAAACTCAACAAATAAATCCCAGGGCATGACTCTGGTACGGAAGCTGTACTACCCAGGACAGGATGGGGTTGTGCAGGGTTGTTAAGGCAGCAGAGAGCATTGTTGGCTGCCCACTCTCCACCTTAGAGCAGATTTATGCCACAAGGTGCCATAGGAAGGCACTGGACATAGTAAAAGATCCATCGCATCCTGGTCACTGTCTCTTCGAGCTCTTGCCGTCAGGACGGAGATACAGGACGATGAAGACAAGAACGAGCCGTCTTAAGAACAGCTTCTTCTCCAGAGCGATCTCGGCCCTGAATGGGAAGCCCGGACTTTGAAAGTCATCTAATCTCCCTTGATGTATTATACTGTATTATTTAATTAGTGTTTTTATGGAGCAGTCAAGTAATTTCATTGTCCCCAAAGGGGGCAATGACAATAAAGATATTATTATTATTATTATTATTATTATTATTATTATTATTATTATTATTATTGGATACGATGCAGCAACTTCGCTGGTGCTAAGCAGGGCTGGGTCTGGATGAAAGACCGCCGTGGATCACAGAATCGTGGATCACAGAATCGTGGCGTTGGAAGGGACCCTAAGGGTAATCTAGTTCAGCTCCCTGCAGTGCAGGAATCTCAACACAAGCATCCGTGGCAGAAAGAAAGGAAAGCTATAAATGAAATACCGTATTGGCCCGAATATAAGCTGCTCCCGAATGTAAGCCGCACCTTTAAAATTGGAGGGGGGGGGGAGAAAAAAATAAAAAATACCCGTAAGGTTGTGAAAGAAGCCACACTTTAACTTTTCAGTGTTGGAATTTGAGGGAAAAGTGAGGCTTATATTCAGGCCAATATGGTAAATGAAATCCTTCAGTAGCCAATGCTGATTGCGCTTTATGCTCATGATTCAAGCTGTTCTGAGATTGATCAGTTTCCTGTCGAGCTATATAATGCACTGTCGTTAGACCCATTTTCCTATCGTTGATTAATCCGCAGATAACGCCCTTGTAAGCCGGGCGATTAAGACTCTTGTTACACTGTATTTGCTAATGATTTTGAAATACATTTACTTTTGTATCAGTGTATCCTTAATGCATTTATATTTGTGTGCACTTTTTTTTTTGTCCATGCATTATGTATATATGAGGTGTCACTGTGGTTGTTTTTCATTTCCACTGTCAGCAGGTGTTTAAGTCTGAGAAACGATATATATCTCCTACCTGTGACAGTATTGGGGCAATGGAAGGAACTGCCTAGGAGAGTCACAGGATATTTATAGCGCAGGTGTAAAAGAGCACAGAGAGGCAGCAGAGCTGATTTGGGTGGAATAAGTGCTTCCTGCCTTGCTGCATTCTAAATTTAAGGTGCCAAAAGTGTAAGAAGGGTTTAAAATTTCATTTCTCACTGACATGGTTCCTATTAGCACTGTAAATACTGCCTACATAATTTATTTTTAACAGATGGGATGGGAAGTGCTGCAGTCTGGAATGCTCTGTACAGTTACGCCCTCTTCCAGGAAACTCCATTCCACACACAAACACACCCCCAGTTTTGTGTGAACACCCAACAAACAGCCGGTCGTTATTCTGTGCCCAGTGGTGGGGTGTTTTTTTTTCATTCTTTTCTTCTTCAATTAAACTTATAACCCCAAGGCCCATTGATTTCAGTGAAACCTAGGCACACTTTGGGCTGGTTAAGACAAGCCTGCCTTCACACATTAGTCACATGATGGGAGATCACGTGATTACAGGGCCTTGGGACTGCACTGCCACCACTGCTGAAGCAAGGCTCCCCTTGGGTCTACCTGGCTGAAGCAAGAAAGCCTATATGAATAAAAGTCTACATTTTGAATACCATTCTGATCGCCTCGCCTCAAAAAGGATATATTTAGAGTTGGAAAAGGTTCAGGAAAGAGCAACTAGAATTATCAAGGGGATGGAGCAACTCTTCTGGGCTGCATCAACAGAAGTATAGTGTCCAGATCAAAAGAAGTAAGAGTCCCACTCTATTCTGCCTTGGTCAGACCACACCTGGAATACTGTGTCCAGTTCTAGGCACCACAATTGAAGAAGGATGTTGACAAGCTGCAACGTGTGCAGACGAGGGCAACCAAGATGACCAAGGGTCTGGAAACCATGCCTTATGAGGAACGGTTGAAGGAGCTGGGTATGTTTAGCCCGGAGAAGAGGAGACTAGGAGGAGATATGATAGTCATCTTCAAATATATTAAGGACTGCCATATGGAGGAGGGAGCATGCTTGTTTTCTCCTGCTCTGGAGGGTAGGACTTGAACCAATGGCTTCAGGTTGCAAGAAAGGAGATTCTGACTAAACATTCGGGGGGAAATTTCTGATGGGAAGAGCTGTTTGGCAGGGGAACAGACTCCCACGAGAGGTGGTAGACTCTCCTTCCTTGGAGGTTTTTAAACAGAGGTTGGATGGCCATCTGTCAGAGATGCTTTAGCTGAGTTTCCTGCAGTGCAGGGGTTGGACTAGATGACCATTGGGTCTGGGTCAAAAACACTACCAAGCTGGAGTTCCCACGAGTGAAAGGAAAATATGAAGAGGAGCTGCGAAAGGGACATGGAAGAGATTTGAAGGCCTCGGATATAAGATCACCAGGTTAATGTGCCAGACTAATGGGATAAAAAAAAAGGACTGACAATCCTGGGACTGGGGGGAGGGGACGCTGGAAGAAGATTGGATTGTTTTTATTTTCTCTTTTTTTATCATCAGAAATGTTTTATAAATGTTGGAAAAATGTTGAAATGAAATTACTTGGCTCTTGTAAAAATGTTTAAAGAATCAAGTAAAAAGGTTATGGTTATGAGAAGCTGGTAAAAATAAGACTTAAGTTTTAAGGTTTTTTATAAGATAAGATGAAAATAGAGTAAGGTAATGCAATGACAGAATACTATGAATTATGGAAAGGATTTGCTGTGACAATTATTAATCAAGATACAAGAGATGGGAGGAGGAGGAGGTCATGGAAAGAAGGTAATGAAATTGGAGAATTTGAAAATGATGGTCTTATTTTTTCTTTTTCTTTTTCTATTTTTGTCTTTTTTCTTTGTAATTTTGTCTTTTTATTCTTTTGTAATTTTAAAAAAATTCTTTTTTCAATAAATATCATTAAAAAAAAAAGATGACCATTGGGTCTAAGATTCTATGCTCCTATGCATTTGGGCGAGGGGTTTTTTCCCCATTTAGCAGCGGTTCTCAACCTGTGGGTCCCCAGATGTTGTTGGACTGCAACTCCCATCATCCCTGAGCTCTGCCCTTGCTAGCTAGGGGTGATGGGAGTTGTAGTTCAACAACATCTGGGGACCCACAGCTTGAGAAAGGCTGATATAGAGGAAAGGCAAGCAAGAGGTGACACGATAGAATTTTATAAAAATTATGCATACTGTGGAGAAAGTGGGCAGAGGAGAGTTTACTTTGCTCCCTCCTAACACTAGAACTCAAGCGCCAATTAGTTATCTAAATATCGACAAGAATCTCTCCACTAGATTAGATGCTACGCTGATACCACATCCCCAATGAACTGCACACAGAGAATATAAAGCAACTGACTGGATAGGGAGGGCCTGGGGTATTTTGGTGCCTGAGATAAACAATCTGAGTAGAGCTCATTCCCCACCTCCTCCACAGAGCACAATCACTGTATGATGAAGAAAACAACTCATTTCAGTTCATCAAATAAATGTGAAACTCTGTGAAATAGTAAGAATTATTTAAAAGTGCACCCATCTCTCTCTCTCTCTCTCTCTCATTAGCATGGATTATGCTGGAAAGTTCCCCAAGGACCGTGCCCCAACAGGTCAGACATGTTAAGAGTACAGTTCTATAAATGTCTATGCAGAAGAAAATCTCACAAGAATTCACTGAAGCTTAGTCTCAGGTGAATTGGTACAAAACTGTGGCCACAGTCTCTCTCACTTGGCCATCGATGATGACATCCTGGGTTTGTGCTTAGCCAGGCTTCCTCAAACTCGGCCCTCCAGATGTTCTGAGACTACCATTCCCATCATCCCTGACCACTGGTCCTGCTAGCTAGGGATCATGGGAGTTGTAGGCCCAAAACATATGGAGGGCCAAGGCTGAGGAAGCCTGTGCTTAGCTAAGGGATGGGGACAGGTCAGTACAGCACCTGATCCAATGAAGAGGTATGGGTTGCTGGTACTTAAATACATATTTGGTGTTTATTAGAATCTGGGTGACTCTGCTGTTTGGGGTGAGGTAAGGTGGGTAGTGACAGGGCAGGGGGCCTTTTTCAGACGTGGCAACCCATTTACAGAATTCTGTAGCCAAACAGGCTTGCCTTACACACACTTTGTTGTCTTTTGAGAACCAGGCAAACCCAAGAAGTTTCCTTTCCACTGGATTTTTTTTTTTGCGCAAGAAAGGAACAACAGGGCTCCCTTCCGAGCAGTGGGAGCAACTCCCTCTATTTCTTTCATCTCCCATATCCCACGGAAATGAGAAAAGCCCCCGTCTCCCCGATGCCAAATAATGCAGGGAAGGAAAATTACGACAAACACAAGTGACAGCTGGCTCATAAGCCAAGTCAAGATTTGCGGAGCCCTGCCCAAGGTCATGTACAGTGGTACCTCGGGTTACATACGCTTCAGGTTACAGACAGAAACAGTGCTTAAGGTTAAGAACTTTGCTTCAGGATAAGAACAGAAATCAGGCTCCGGTGGCGCGGCGGCAGCAGGAGGCCCCATTAGCTAAAGTGGTGCTTCAGGTTAAAAACAGTTTCAGGTTAAGTACAGACCTCCGGAACAAATTAAGTACCGTATTTTTCGCTCTATAACACGCATCTGACCATAACACGCATGTAGTTTTTAGAGGAGGAAAACAAGGAAAAAATATTCTAAATGAAACAGTGGATGTATGATTTTTATGGTTCATGCTGTGGCCACAGACATGTGATCTGACAGTGAGTTTGGGGTAGCCCAATGCAAAAATCCTGAGGATCCATGTGGATCCGTGCTTTATAACCACGTTTTAAGTGGGGAGGGAAGGAAAAGAACTCAAGGGACAAGGAGCTTTTCCGCGGGGAGGAGGGAGGGAGGGAAAGAGCACTGTTGCTTTAAAGGTATACTTAAGGTATTTGCCCTGTGCCTGTGTTTTTTTTCCATGTAACAGTTTGCAGCCTTTTCCTTCCGCTCCTTGTTTTGAGGCGGAATAGATTTGAGCAAGTGAGGAGGACTTGGATTGCAGGGGATTCGCCATTAGCTGTGTAAAAAGCGCTCCTCCTTGCAGCCTGAACGATAAGCAGCCACCAGCAGCAATAGAATGGAGCACAAAAAAGCGGTAGGGGCACTAGGACCCAGACAATGCTCAAATCTATCCTGCCTGAAAACAAGCTGCTCCATCCCAGCCGATCAGCTGAGACACGGGGATTTGCGAAGTTTTCCCCTCTCCCTCATGCCCTCCCCAGCCTTTTTTTTTACTTCCTGGTTTTCACTGCGCTGGCTCAGAGCTCGAGGTTGGTTTTATTTTGCTGCTGGTTGCTTAAATTTTATCTTTCCTGCCGTCTCTCTGCAGCCTCATTGCTCTGTTTAGAGAGCGCGCAGACCTTTGCTAGCGTCTGTCCCTCCTCCCGTGTAAGCGGCTGCTGCCGGCTTTGCTGCTATGGCTCTCCTTCCCTCCCTCCTTCCTGGCTCCAGGTCGCTTTAAAGAAAGCAAAGTGAGAGCCTCGTAGAGCGTGTAAGTGGCTCCCGCTTTGCCTGACTGACGGCAGCCATGGCTCTGATCCGTGCATTCGCTCCTTAACACGCACAGGCATTTTCCCTTACTTTCTCGGAGCAAAAAAGTGCGTGTTTTGGAGCGAAATTTACGGTACTTAACTTGAGGTACCACTGTATTTTATATTTTACTATTTGACCGTTTTTATAATATAAAAAGAACTCTGCAAGCGGCCTTCTATGAAGCTGCAAAAGGCAAATATATTATACAAATAAACACATACATAAAATATGCCAATGTTATTATTGTATTATTACATATCGAGGGAGGTGGGGAGGCCAAGACTGAGACAGATTCCGACTTTCCTAGCAAGTGTAGCCCATGCCCTCAAAAATGTTTCATCTTCCCCTTGATTTTTTTTTAAAAAGATATTTCCCCACCTGTCTTGATTTAGGAATGCAAAAGTTTTACAGTAAAAGTTCGGAGCACACTTACCGGTAATACTGTGCAGCTCCAAGGGGAAGCAGTCGCAGGATCACTAATGCTGCTCTTCTGGCCAAGCATCTCGGATGCAGTTAAGCTACTTTTGGTCCTTCTAGAGTCTAATTCCAGAGCATTCCAAGAGTTTATACCAGCGCTGGCCCTTCTGGAATTCTGCTCAATTGCATATATGCGTGCACTAGTCCCTTCTGGTTTGTGGGGGTCCGTAGATGACCTATATGGATTTCGAGGGGTTGCATTTGCAACCGCCTTCGTCGCAGAGTCCTCCGAAGATTGCAAGCCCCGTCGCGTTCGCCACGCACTTCTCACCGTGACGTGTTTGGTGTCGGGTGAGTTGGCCTCTGAAGCCCCGTGGCTCTTCCAGTTGATTGTCTCCATGGGCGGCTCGCTGTTCTTCTCGCCGAATTCAGAAGGTTTTATCGTGATGCTGCTTTTCGAGACGACCGTTTCCACCCTGCTCCTAGGAGCAGGGTCCCCGTTCTTCTCAGCCTCGGGTAACTTCAGGGTTATATTGCTCTTGTTAATCGGTATCTCGTAAGGTGTGCTGGTTGCGCTTGTCCCCGGTGAAAGCTCGTTCGGAAGCACTCGGATGTTGCTGGCAGATATGTGCTGCTGCTCTTTTGTGGCATCGCTCACGCTGGTCCTTTGAGTCACAGGCTCAGATGGGTAAATGGTGATGCTGCTCGTCATTTTGTGCGACACCGTCTTAAAGACAGGCTGCTGCTTTTCAGAGCTGGCTTCTGGCCCTGTGCCACCCATGATTTCCTTCACGTCCTTTTCCACAATTGCAGGCTTGATGACGGCTTTAGACCTCAGTGCTTCTCTGGGACTGAACTGCCTTCTCGATTTCGTCCCTGTAAGGGCAGTGGCTGAAGAAGCCCGGGAGGACCTGCTGAGCTCTTCCTCGCTGCTAGTACTTTTATCGTTTTCAAAAGGAGATGTTCGAATACCCCTCTTGGAGCTCGCGAACTCTCTAGATGCAGGTTCCCTTTTCAGCCCTATGTCAGCAATAGCAGAAGCGGTTGCCATTTTACTTGTCTCTTCACTGGTGCTAAATTTTTCATGGCTGTTGGTGTTGATAGCTCTGGCCCTTGCAGAAGTGGGTTTTAGGCCCCCATTGTTAGAGTTTGTGGCTGAGGCGGCGGCCTGATCCATTTCTTCCTTCTGAGGATCTGAGGGACTCTGCAAGAGATCTTCCTGACTTCTTGAAATGAGCCAAGATTTTGCTAAAGGTGAGGGCTTTACCATTTCGTGCGGAGGGTCTCTTTCCTGGGAGTTGACTGCCTTCGGAGAGCTCTCTTCCAAGTGCTGCCTGCGAGATGAGACCAAAGCGGTTTCCATCTTTGAGGTGGTAGGTTCAGCAGCTAACGTTTCCGTAGAGAGGTAATTCCTATAGGACAAAGCAGCTCCATTGGAGGCCCCGCGGTGTGTTTTTGAGATGCGAGTCTCTGTCGAAAGAGCGGGTTGCTCTGCAATGTGCGTCTTAATTCCCTTTTCAGAAGGCAATGTGGAGGTTTCTGTTTTGCTGGGCTTCTCTTCAAGTTCGTCAGACTTACAGTGATGAGCGTCGTTTGGTGATTGGGAGATTTTTTCCGCTTTGCTCCTCAACGCACTCTCGTTCTTGGGTTTCGAAGAGGCTTTCCAAGACTTGTGCTCCTGTGCTGCAGGTGGGTAACGACTAAGCACAGATGGCTGCTCTCTAGATTTCTTTACTTCCGCTGGTGGGTTTCCACTGTCTTTCTGCGAGGAAAAGTGCGTGCCCAGCGTGGATTTGTCTTCTGTCCGTTTAGCATCGGTTGCTAAGGTGTCCAATAACGCTGATGTGCTCGATGCTTTGGCTGCTCTCCTGCTATTCAGGTTAGGGCTTGTGACCCTCTTGCCGCCTTGGCTCTCGCTATTAAATGAGAATTCTCGGTTGCGTATTCTCTCCCGCCTGTGCTGAGGAGAAAGTTCCCGAGACTTATGCTTAGAAATAGCTGACTCCGCTGTGACAGCTCTGTGTTTGGGTCTGTCGTGCTTCACTCGGCTAGGTAAGTTAATTTCCTCTGTTTCTGCCTCACCGTTCTCCAGCTCTTTCTGCTTCTTCATCTGCGCTTTTATTTCTTCAAGTTGGCCTATGAGGAGCTTGTTTTTGTTTTGCTCGCTCAAGTAGCTGTCATGCAGGTCATTATTCTTTGCTCTCAGGGTTTTGAGCTCCTCTTCTAAAGACTCAAAGTGTTTGATTTGAGTCTTTAGCTTCTCAATTTCTTGGTTGAGGTCCTTCACTTTGTTGTCTTCTTGATTCTTATTCTTCTGATTTTCTGATTTATTCCGAGTTTCGTTTTCCACAAGCTTCAGGTATTCCAAACTCCCTTTTCTCCTCGTTTCCTTTGAGGACAGCGCCGAAGTTGTCAAGTCAACTTCAATCCTCAGGTCATTTCTGTCCAGAATACTATTGGATGATCTTTCCAGCAGGTTAGATGTGTTTCGCGTTTGATCTGCCCGGTTCAGTTTATTATTTTGCTCAAGCTTTTGTGTCAGCTCTTGTATTATTTTCTCATTCTGCTTCTCCTTCTCAGTGAAGTGTTTCTTTTCGTTAACGAACGTGAGAGCTAGCGACTTAAGCTTTTCCAGTTCACTCACTAAGCTCTGCTCAGTTTTATCCAGCCTGTCTTCAGATTGCTCAAGTTCTTTCACTTTTGCCCTAAGAACTTCCAGTTCCGTCGAGATTTTCTTCGTCAAGTTTTTCTCCTCGTTGAGGCTGAGGCAGAGCTGAGTACAGTCATTCTTACTTCTGCCAAAAGCTTCCTCCAGTTTCTCCAGCTCTGCCATTCGCTTCTGAAGACGCTCGATTTCGGATTTCAGCTCCCGAGTGAGACTTTCCTCCTCCTCCAGTTTCTCCTTCATCAGCTGGCAAAGCTCTTCCGCTTTCCTGATCTCCTCATCCTTCCCTTCAATTTTCAAGACTCTTTTGCGCAAAACTTCCACATCGGCCAGCATGCTCGAGTTGCTGCCTTCTGCCTGGATAACTTTGTCCTGCAAGTCCAGCAACTCATCCTCAGCTTTCTGGAGGTTTTTCGTCGCTTCCTCTAATTCATCGAGACGGCGGCCGAGACTCTGGAGCTTGAAACGTAAGTGACGATTCGACGTCTCTTTATAAGCTGAATAGTCCGCCATGTTTGTTCTACCCCTCTGCTTTCAGTTTTTTTTTTTCCAAATGGGAGCGAGGAAATGGATTTTTATAGCTCTTTATTCTTCTACTTGTTTCATTAAGTTCCTTGGGATGATGACCAGCACCTGGAAAGAGAAAGCAGGTGGTAAGTATAATGGAAAGGATATTTCTAACTGCTTTTCTTTTCAAGAGCTGTGATTCAAATTGATCTGATTGGTAGAGGAAGGGCTCTTGCACAGTGGCAGAACCCAAGCTTTGCATGCAAAAGGACCCACGTCCAGTCCCTGCCATTTCGAGGCAGGACTGGGAAAGACTAATGTACACCCCCCCCCCAAAAACTGCTGCCGGTCAGTGTGTAGACAATGCCAAGCTAAGTAACAGTTTTCTGTCGCACATGCAGAACAGGTCCCGACGAGCCTGGATAGCTCAGTTGGTTAGAGCGTGGTGCTGATAATGCCAAGGTCACAGGTTTGATCCCTGTAAGCGGCATATTCCTGCATTGCAGGGGCTTAGACAAGATCCTCAGGGTCCCTTCTAAACCAGCAATTCTATGATTCAAGGTTTGCTATATTGTCACCAAGGATGCTGAACAAGGGCGATGCAGAAGCAGCCATCCCTTATGTGTTTATCCTCACAAGAGAAGACTGTCATGAGGCGCATTAAAGGCCATTGCGGCCCCTTTCTGCGAAGCCTGTTTAGAAATGACTCACATCCCGCAGGCAGAAGGTCATTTAGCAGCAACTTGGCCACCTGCGGCCTCTGCGAAAGCAGGCCACGCTCTTTTCCTGAAGTTGCCACTTTGAGCAGAAGGCATAGGCAGTGTTCCATGTCCAGAATTTAAAGATATAATGCAGCCCCTCGCCTCCCCAACTCAGCCTTGAAGGGGTGGGGTGGGCTATGTATTTGCAAAGGGATGCAACATTCTCAGCTCTGATTAATGAGTCCCGTTATGCCAAGGGGAAGGAGGAAAACAACAGAGAAAGCCCCCACAAAAGTGACAAAGGTGGGGGGAGAAGGGAATGCCCAATTTTATGATGACACAACATATACGAGCAAGCCAAAAATATACTCCTGTATCCTCCTTTTATCTGGCAGCAACCTTCCTTTCCAACGGTATCCTGATGCCATCTGTTTGCAAGGGCAGAAGTCTCTGTCCCAATTCCCACCTCAGGTGTGAGTCACAAGGTTATAATGCAGTTCTACAGTTTTTCAAAGGGGAGCTGCTGTTCTTCTCCCAAAAGGGTCGGGAATTTCCTCTTCTCTGCCCGTCACTCAGTACCTGGGGGCTGAGGAAGGTGCAAAAAGGGGGCCTGGAGGAAACGAGAAAGGGGTTGGAGCAATTTGCCTATTGGGAAAGGTTCCTTTTTAGTTTTAGGAACATGGGGAATGTGCTAGAGGTGCATATCATTACAGAAACGAACAGTGGTCTTTGATAGTCCAACTTGGCAGAAGACAACTCCCTATGTCCGTATGTCAGAAGGTGTGCAGCAGTCTTCTGTGACAGCTGAAACTTCCAAGTCATCTTCATGGGTAGCCCCATGTGAAACCAACTGCAGTAATCAAGGCTCAAAGTTTCAGAAGCATGGATTGGCACATAGCAAGGTCTCGCCTTGCCATAAAATGGCCTCCTAATTAGCCCAAGATGGGGGGGGGGGACACACACCTCCTGGCAACAGCTCTTAACGTGAAAACCAAGGATCACAAAAACTGTACTGGTCACCGGTAGGCTGATCCCCTCCAGACTAAGGCTATTTCTCAACTATCCCCACCTCTAGCTTGTCTAGGTTCAATTTTAACTTATTCACCCTCAGCCATTTGAACATGACATTCAGACCCTGGTTCAGGACAAAGATAAAGCTTGTTCACACATTACACTGAACCCAGGTACAAGCTGTCTCTGTACATGTTCAAGTCGTTGTGTGATAGAGTGTAGCTTGTTCATTTGTGCATTTCAACTATTTGTGTACAGTGGTACATCATGTTATGTACCATACTCCTTACGAATGCTTTGGGTTACGCCCTCCACTAACCCGGAAGTAGATGCCCCTTGTTGCGAACTTTGCCCCGGGATGCAAGCGGAAGTCGCGCTCCGGCAGTGCGGCAGGCGCCATTAGCGAAAGCGTACCTCATGTTACGAGCGTTTTCTGGTTACGAACGGACCTCCGGAACTAATTAAGTTCGTAACCAGAGGTACCAATGTACACAGATTGTGCACTCACTATCAGCTGTAAAACAACCCTGTAACTTGATCCTGAATGTTCTGTTATTTTTAACTGTTTCATTTATGGGTCACTTTACACATGAACAGTCCCAAAGCAAACTCAAAATATATTTAGAGTGAGGTCTCATCAGTGTAGCACTATATATTGATCACCCTCCTATCAATGTACATTGACAGATGAAATAAATTGGATAGTTCGGTTGAACTGCTAAAGCAAATCATTTGGAAGGCGTTCCCCTAAACACTTGTCAAATGTAGAAGGCAACGCAACAGAAGATCACGGTCTATGGTACCAAAAGCTACAGGCAGATCCAGCAAGACCAGAAAGGAAGGAATTTCCCTTAACAAGTTCATAGAATCATGAAACTGTAGAGTTGGAAGGGACTCCAAGGGTCATCTAGTCCAACCCCCTGAAATGCAGGAAACTCAGCTAAAGCACCCATGACAGATGGCCACCCAACCTCTGCTTAAAAACTTCCAAGGAGAGTCCACCGCCTCTCGTGGGAGTCTGTTCCACTGCCGAACAGCTCTTACTGTCAGAAAGTTTTTTTCTGAATCTCCTTTCTTCGAACTTGAAGCCATTGGTTCAAAACAAAGCTCAATACAAAGACCATACACTGGGTCAACTAACATCTTCTCCATCTCACAGACGGTGCAGAAACTACATGGGAAAGAATGACTTTCAAATGTGACCTAGAAGGACTCAGCACTTAACAGACACCATGGGGAATGTAACTGCAAGGACCTTTACTCCTAATGTGCTTCTTGACTGAACGCTCCTTCACACAGCTATCCCAGAGGGATCTACCAGGACTAGTCCTCTGCAGCAAATCCCCATTCATTCCTACATAATAAAAGGGGCCATGGCTAGCCTTGTGGTCTGATTAGCCCTGCTGAGATAGCCTTGCAACATTTTGCCTTCAGTTGCCAAAGAGCCAAGTGATGCTATCCCAATGAGCAATCTTGTGGCGCAAATGGCTATTTGTTGTTATTCACAGAGTTCCTTGTCTTTAAGCCGTATGACTACTCAAAATCATTGAGAGCAATTACTGTGTTTATCTTAAGAAACATGGGTAATGATGGCTGGCACCTGTGATTTTAGTAGGAGCCTGTCACAAGTCCATTGCTGTCTGGGCTGTTGTTTCCTTAGGACCTTTGATCTCTTCAAGTGCCAGACAGGGAAAATTCACAGCCAATGAAGGGAAGAAGAACAGAGGGAGAGGGGGCAGGTGATGGACTTGTGACATGCCCCCACTGACATCACCGCCTCTGGTAGAAGAAGAAGAAGAGGAGGAGGAGTTTGGATTTGATATCCTGCCTTTCACTCCCTTTAAGGAGTCTCAAAGCGGCTAACATTCTCCTTTCCCTTCCTCCCCCAAAACACTCTGTGAGGTGAGTGGGGCTGAGAGACTTCAGAGAAGTGTGACTGGCCCAAAGTCACCCAGCAGCTGCATGTGGAGGAGCGGAGACGCGAACCCGGTTCCCCAGATTACGAAACTACCGCTCTTAACCACCACACCACACTGACTCTCGCCAGTGGTACTTTAGGTTTGTGCATTTAAAGTAGATTGAAGCACGACAAATCCACTTTTAAAAAAAAAATACAAAGTGTGGTTTGGAAAGTGACATGGAAATGCATTGAACTAATGATTAACAGGATGGTATATAAACACCCCACAAGCAAATCAGGATGAATGAAAGATTGTAGAGTTGGAATAGAGACCCCAAGGGTCATCTAGTCCAACCCCCCTGCAAAGCAGGAATTTCAGCATGAGGTCTTGCATCCAATTTGAAACCATATCGGACCCTGCTTAAATTTGCAAATGCGCTAGCAGTTTTTGAATGCTTATTGTTATGTAAGTGCCCTGTAAACAAATCAGAACAAATGCTCAATAAAGACCAGACATAATCTAACCGCCATGTAAGCCTTGTGCAAGCAAACTAGGAGGAATACTAAATAAACAGGTCATCTTGAGAAGCCCTCTAAAAATAACCACCATCTGCACACCAACTCCACATTAGTTGAAGGCAGCGACTGATGTTTACACTCTATGAAGCATGAATGCTTTTTAGTGGTAAGAATTATTTCCAACTAAGTTTTACTCAAAGAAGTTCCATTGAAATTAATATGCCTTAGTCGTTAATTAATTTCAGTAGGTCTATGCAGACAAGGACTACCATTAAATATAACCCTAATATTCCCTCTCAAAAGGATCCCAGGATCATCAACATTGGGCTGCTCCCGTCAATATAAGTCACAGTTCTCCGGGGAAAAGGACAGAGTCTGGAAAGGCCCCCTGCACTAGGAAATCAGTGGCGGCAGCAGAACCGTCTTCCATTAGCCACACACCCAATTTCACTTGGAATATCCAGGGAATAAGCATATACTGTATTTTTCGCTCTATAAGACACACCAGACCACAAGATGCACCTAGTTTTTGGAGGAGGAAAACAAGAAAAAAAATATTCTGAATCTCAGAAGCCAGAACAGCAAGAGGGATCGCTGCGCATTGAAAGCAGCAATCCCTTTTGCTGTTCTGGCTTCTGTGGTAGCTGCACAGCCTGCATTCGCTCTGTAAGACGCACACACATATCCCTTTACCTTTTAGGAGGGAAAAGGTGAGTCTTATAGAGCAAAAAATATGGTATATATAGGCTTTGCAGCCACTTTTTTTGTTTGTAGTTCCTTTCACCCAAACAGCATTCTACCAATATTGATCTGCAAATTCTGCGCAATTGTGCAATATGCATCCCTGCAAATTTCGGTTTAATTACTCTTCTGGCCCCTTTTGAATTGATCAGGCACACCTTTCAAAGTTACCTATGCACCCTTAAAGGACAGAAAATAGACAATAATGCTGAGGATGCTGAATTCTTCACTAGCATGGTGTGGTCCCAGAACTGTGGAATACACACAGAGCCCCAATTTCTATAGAAAACTGTAGTGTTAAAGACGGTAGAACAGAGGTAGGGAAATGGGCCTTGGCTGCTCCCCTGTCAATCACCTGGCCACATAATAATGCCAGGTGAGTGTGCAGCTTGAAATCAAACCGTGTTGGCAGAACAGTGGGCAAAACACCAACCATCAACTAGCTGGCGGTGTGTGCAAAGCCCTTTGAGCAGCAGGTCTTCTTCAATGTCGAAGATCAGCTGACTGTCAGTGCGTGAGTAGCCTTACATTGCTTCCCAAGTTCTGAATGTCAGCTTATGCCTAAGGCAGTGTTGGCCAAACTTTGCCCTCCAGCAGTTTTTGGACTACAACTCCCATCTTCCCTAGCTAACAGGACCAGTGGTCAGGCATGATGGGAATTGTAGTCCCAAAACACTGGAGGGCCAAGTTTAGCCAACACTGGCCTAAGGAGTCTTTCAGGCACCGCCAATCAGCTGATTGGTGGTGCCTACAAAGTTCCTCTTGTCCAAGCCTCTTGTTACCTGCCCCACACCTACCGTCATATATGACACTAGGTGTTGTGCAGGTGGGAATGACTTGGTCATAGGACCATCTCAATTCTATGTAAAATACCTATTTGCTGTTTCTCTGTCCAGCAGCTGGTCTTTAAAGTAGCTGATGATAGCTCAGTTGGTTAGAGCATGGTGCTGATAAAGCTAAGGTTGTGTGTCTGATCTCCATCTGGGTCAGCTGCATATTCTGGCATTGCAGGGGGTTGGACTAGATGATCCTCAGGATCCCTTCCAACTCTACAAGTCTATGAGTCTAAGACACAATAAACTTAGCAAGATTTAAATTAAATATAAGGCAACAGTGATTGATGAAGGCAGGGGCGGGAATGGTAAAAAATGTCTTTCTCCCCAGCCCTTAGATGTTACTGCTGCTGCTCTTTAAAGATTCCATGAATTCCAGGGGGAAACAGACTTGGAAGGGTTCTATTTAACAATCCGGGCCATGTACCACCTGATCTTGTCATCCATGGAAGGTGGGGCTTCCCCTCACGAGTCTATGGCTCTTCCCTTAAGTTAAAGGCAGCTAGCAGAGACACCCCCAGCCCAATATTCCTTGTCTAGCTTTCTCTCTTATCCTGAGAACACCAGGAAAATTTGCAGTCACTTATGTCCTGCAAAGGGTGGCACTGTGGGTTAAACCACTGAGCCTAGGACTTGCCAATCAGAAGGTCGGCGGTTCAAATCCCCGCAACGTGGTGAGCTCCCGTTGCTCAGTCCCTGCTTCTGCCAACCTAGCAGTTCGGACGCATGTCAAAGTGCAAGTAGATAAATAGGTACCGTTCTGGCGGGAAGGTAAACGGCGTTTCCGTGCGCTGCTCTGGTTCGCCAGAAGCGGCTTAGTCATGCTGGCCACATGATTCGGAAGCTGTACGCTGGCTCCCTCGGCCAATAAAGTGAGATGAGCGCGCAACCCCCGAGTCGGTCACAACTGGACCTAATGTTCAGGGGTCCCTTTACCTTTATGTCCTGCAAACATAGGCTTAATTGCAGCAGCTTACAGATGATCCACGAAAAGCTAAGTTTTCCTGCTGATCTGATGCCGTTGTAAGGGGTGGGGGTGGGGAATAATAACTGCACCCAAGTTTTTTTTCCCCCAGCTATATGCACACAGCTGCAGCCAACATGGCTGGCTGCAGGAAGAATTTTGGTTAGGCATGTCAAGGTAAGCCAGACGTTTAAAAAGAGAAGGTACTTTCCCGACAATGGAAATAGCCAAGAGATATGCATCCAATCAAACGAAATTGACTGGGATGTTTCACAATGTCATCTCCTCTTAGCACATTCCTCCCATTGCTAAATATATTTCTTGTAAACACACACACACACACACACACACACACACACGGACTAGGAACTTGTTTACAAAACCAGCTTCCCTGCGATAACCTCTTCAATCTTCATTAGAAGGCAAAAGAGTTCAAAGGACTTTAAGGGCTATTTAGTCCAACCTGTGTCGCAAGCATAGCTATTGTCTTGTCTCACACCCCATAAAATCGCCCTTGCAGTGCAGGCTAGAGTATACAGTGGTACCTCGGGTTACATACGCTTCAGGTTACATACGCTTCAGGTTATAGACTCTGCTAACTCAGAAATAATGCTTCAGGTTAATGAGATGAGATGAGAACAGGATGAGAACAGAAATCGTGCTCCAGCGGCGCGGCAGCAGCAGGAGGCCCCATTAGCTAAAGTGTATCTCAGGTTAAGAACAGTTTCAGGTTAAGAAAGGACCTCCGGAACGAATTAAGTACTGTACTTAACCCGAGGTACCACTGTATCTAACACGAGCAGAGAGCAAGCACACCAGCAAAGAGAGGTTAACGGCTCCGCACACATTAAAACCAAGTGAGCTAAGCCAGTTTCCAAAGCAGTGAACTGCCTTGTGCTGACTCACTGGTCCACCTAGCTCAGTACTGTCCACACTAACTGGCAGCAACTGCCCAGTTTGAGGCAGCAGCTTTTCCCCTGCTCTCCCTGGGCTTGAACCGGGGACCTTCTAATACAAGGCAGACTCTCTGCCACTGAACTACACTATAACCAAGGAGAAGGGGGTTTACCAATCTGAGCGGCCAAAAACTGTGAGCGCGCACAGCACTCAGAATGGCTGGCAATGGTTGAAGAGGAGTGAGGGAGATAACCCAAGATGACCTCTAAACACAGAGCCAGCTCCTCTTTGTATGCCAAGTGCAAGCTCTGGGAGCTCGTAGCAGTAGAAGCGACAGAGCAGGTTGCTACTGACTTAAAAAGATGAGCCCAAGCAGCTTGAGAAAGGTGCCGGGGCAAAGAGAGCACCTGCTGGATCAGATTCAGGGCTCATCTAGCTGAGCCATGCACTTCCAACATGGCCAACCACAAACAGGGCACAGAGACAAAACATTTATGTTTGCTTTAGAAGCCACTTAATCTTTTTCAAAAACTCTCCAATGCTGTCCTCCCCGCCCCCGAGTATTCAGATGCTGACAGCAATTCAACATGGAAGTTCCATTAAGGGATCTAACAGCTGTTGACAAACCAATTCTACTCCATGGATAAGCAAACTAAGGCCCAGGGGCCGGATACAGCCCAATCGCCTTCTAAATCCGGCCCACAAGACAGTTCGAGAATCAGCGTGTTTTTACATGAGTAGAATGTGTCCTTTTATTTAAAATGCATCTCTGGGTTATTTGTGGGGCATAGGAATTCGTTCACTTTTTTCCCCCTCCAAAATATAGTCCGGCCCCCCACAAGGTCTGAGGGACAGTGGACCGGCCCCCTGCTGAAAAAGTTTGCTGACCCCTGGTCACTAATCCCTCAGTAAAGCCATCAAATGAATCAGGGTCCATTTTCACATCTCGGGGCACTTCAGCAAGCAATACATTATTCCGTCACCGGTCCAGCCTGGAACCTGAGACAGCCCTGACTTAGCCTAGAAGCCAAGTCAGGCACAGGCCGGTGTACTATGGTCTGGCCTTGAAGGATGTTGTTCTGTACTTTATGTGTTTGCACAGTGACTGGGTTGAAGCAGCCTTCCCCCTTCATGGCAGAGTGTGCTTTATGGCCGAGCTGGGATTTGAAGTCAGGTCTCCCCACTCCTAGTCCACCCCTGAAACAGGTGGGGGTGGGGAACCTGCCTCAGCTCGAGGGCCACATTTCCTTCTGGGAAACTTTCCGGGGGCCACATGCCAATGCTTAAAGTTGAACGCAGCAGCAAATGTGCATTTTACTCTTGCATTGTAGGCCTGTTTCTACACACATTCCCACAGCCCTCTCTATCCACCATTAAGGCAAGCAAGAGGTACGATCAGAGTTCAAGGACATATTCCCGCCAGGCAAAAACACTCAAGGAGCGTGTGAAGCAGGGCTTGTGAGGAAGCTGGCCTGAGGAGAAGGGGTGTGGTCTGAGGAAGGTCCTGGAGGCCAGATAGAGAAGCTTGGGGGCCACATTTGGCCCCTAGGCCTGAGGTTCCCTACTTCTGGTCTAATTCAACTTCAATTTTTGCTCTGTGTGATCCCAACTGCACAGAAGAAACACTTACAACGGGATCCTAGGCTTGCTGACTGAAAAGGGGGTTATACTGCATCTATTGGGGCTCATTCCCAAGTAAGCATGCATAAGACTGCAGCCTTTTGACAGAAACATGGGCTGTTAGCAAGAAGCGGTGTCAGGGTTTTTTGTCTTCAGAGAAAGCAGGACATTCAACAAATAGCGTTTGTCTCTGTGATGGATCATAAGTAGTTAATGCACCAGCTTTGAAAGATGAGGATGGAAGACGCTGGCTATTTGAGGTTTCTCAAACCTGAACTTTGATTTGTTCACATATTATCATCACTTTGGACTGGGCTCCATTGGCAACCTTCGTTCATTGGCTGCAGCCAATGAACGAAGGCCTATTGTCTATTGGCCTATTGTCACCTTACATTTCCCCTAAACCCAAAATATACTTTCAGAAAAGGGAAATACCCCGGTTTGTAACTGTAGTGATCTCACAACATTAAGCATGAGTCTTTCCTGTCCTCCAGGCCCAATTTGCATGTTCAGCCCCTCTGCAGGCTGTTTGAGAGGGCCCTTTGGCCCCTTATCTTTCTCCCCTCTAAAGTTTGTTGTGCTTCCGCAAAGCTTGGAGTTCCCCCCACAGCATGCTAATGCCTACTTTCTTCTGCAAGATAGTGTTTTGGCTACATAAGGATCCACACTTGGGGAAAGAACACATTGCTGGGATGGGGAAGCTGTGGCCTCCCCATCAGCCCTAACCGGAGTGACCAATGGCAAGAAATGATGGGAGTTGTAATACAACAACACAGGGATTGCAGGCGACTCTGGTTTTCTGCCCCTGGTATATGGGGTGACCACTAGAATTTCTCGGATACTACTGCTTACAATGCCTATTCTTATTATTTATTGCAAGAATGTCTAATCCACCTTTCTGCAATGAAATGCATTCAACGCAGTTCACAACAACAACAACCACTAAGTCAATTCAAAGATTTTAAAAGCCAGCACATGCATTTTACTAATTCGGCCTCTTTTATGTCTACTTCAATGGCTGCTATTTATATGTGACTGCTTGCAATTTTTGTCCTTTTAATATCTGCACCAGCTGCTTCAATTGTGTTTTGCTGCAGAAAGAGTGGGTAGAAATCCTGGCCCCAGATGAACTTCTCAAAACAAGCCGATCCAAGGTCTGAGTGCTGTAACTGCAAAGGCCAGCTCACTTGTTTGCTGTACTGCAAAAGCCACTCTTTAGCTGTACATTGAATCAAGGCCACAGCTCCCATCACCTGCATCAAAGCACTCTATATATTCATCATCAATATAAATCCTACCCTTCCTCCCGAATGAGCCAAGGGAGGCAAACAGATCCACAATTATTATTATTTTTGGGGGGACACACAAACATTCTAAAGCAGTTATAATATCTAAATGCAGTTTATGTGTTTGACTTTGACGAAGAGCCTGCTGCAAGTCTTGAAATTCTTTTAGGACAGGGATGGGGAACCTGTGGTCCTCAGGACGTGATTGGACTATAACTCCCATCATTGGCTGGGGCTGATGAGAGCTGAAATCCAGCAACATCTGAAGAGCCACTGGTTCCCCATTCCTGTCTTAGGGGCTTCTCACATGCAGCCATTGACAGGCAACAAGATTTCAGGCCTCTCTCTTCTCTTCTGAGCCCAGCTTGAACCCTTCTCCTTGTTTCATTCAGCAACCGGTTGCCACTGGGAGTGAAGGACAGGCCAAGGGGACAGGCAAGTCAAGTTATGATTTGCACGTCAGGAAGCCCTGTCGTCGAGTTAATCAGAATGACAGATACCCCACCCATTTCAGCCAGACACTGAGTCACAGCTAGGCACCTCGCTAGCTAAATGCCCTCCCGCAATTTCACTGGGACTGCATTTTCGTTAGGCCGGGGACCTAAAATTACCGTATTTTTCGCACCATAGGGCGCACCGGACCATAGGGCGCACCCAGTTTTTAGGGGGGGGGGGGGATCAAGAAAAAAAAATCCCCCCCCAGCCCCAAAGAGCAGCGTACAGGCTGCACACAGCCTCTCCCTGCCAGAGGGGTTGCGCGCAGCTATAGAACAAGCCAAGGCAGCGAGCGGGATGGATCCCGCTCGCTGTTTTGGCTTCCCCTTTAGCCCCGTGTAGCCTCTCCCTCCCGGGAGAGGCTGCGTGAGGCTAAAGAATCCATAGCCCCGTGCAGCCTCTCCTTGCCGGAGGGGTTGCGCACAGCTATGGAAGAAGGCAAGGCAGCGAGTGGGATGGATCCCGCTCACTGTTTTGGCTTCCCCTTTAGCCCCGTGCAGCCTCTCCTTGCCGGGAGACGCTGCGCAGGGCTAAAGAAGCCATAGCCCCGTGCAGCCTCCTTGCGGAGGGGTTGCACGCAGCTATGGAAGAAGGAAAGGCAGCGAGCGGGATGGATCCTGCTCACTGTTTTGGCTTCCCCTTTAGCCCCGTGCAGCCTCTCCTTGCCGGGAGACGCTGCGCAGGGCTAAAGAAGCCATAGCCCCGTGCAGCCTCCTTGCGGAGGGGTTGCACGCAGCTATGGAAGAAGGAAAGGCAGCGAGCGGGATGGATCCTGCTCACTGTTTTGGCTTCCCCTTTAGCCCCGTGCAGCCTCTCCTTGCCGGAGTGGTTGCACACGGCTATGGCACAAGCCTGCATTCGCTCCATAGGACGCACACACATTTCCCCTCAATTTTTGGAGGGGGAAAACTGCGTCCAATAGAGCGAAAAATACGGTATGTGCTATGGCAGGGTGAGTAAACTGCTGTATCCTTGACACTTTACTGCTACGCTCCGGAACTTGGTCGCTTGGCTCCCAGCCTCACACACTCTGCTTATTGTTCTTGTACTTCCTTGTGGCATTCGAATTCCTACTGCGAAAACAATGCCAGGCCCTTGCGATGCAGCTTTAGAAGATGCAGAATTCCTTTCTACAAGTTGCTCAGGGCTGGACGGCTGCAGGGGACACAGACCCACAAGGTTTCATACGGGCAGAAATGCAAATCACGAGCAATGTTGCCAGTGGAACAACAAGGTCTTTCGTTCGCTTTTGCCTACTTTTGGGTTGCCTGTGTGAACTAACCCAACAGATGCATGGAATTTAGTATCTGGAGCAAACGTCAACAACCTCAAAACACACAGCTCTTAGGTTTTGTTTCTTTAAGACCTGCTGGGATTCAGAACATTTGAAGTGCTCACAACTCAAGACCCCAGCCAGGAACCTGTTATACAAAACAGAAAAGACAAACCTAAGGTATCACAGCTCCATTTTTAGCCTTCCTTGCAGGCAGCAGGCAGTGGCTGAATGTGCTTTATTCACAGGACACATCAGAAGGTTGTAATGGCACCCTCACTAAATACCCAATATGTAGCTTTTTTATCTACCATACTGAAAACACATTTAATTATCCCACTGAAAAGGAAACATTACATAATTGAATGTTATATGTTAAAATTATTTTTTAACTGGTAAATGTCCTTAGCACATCACAGTTTTATCAATAGCTATAATTAATTGCAAATATTATAAGCCATGCTATGAAATACAAAGGGAAAGTGTTGCCCTAGTGAAGACATGTTAACTGCCAACTCATAACAAAGCTATGGATTTCAGTTCTTAATGCATTATAAACTGATACTTTACATTTGTCCACATCCGTATATATTTTTTGCTGTACAGTGGTACCTCCGGTTAAGAACTTAATTTGTTCTGGAGGTCCGTTCTTAACCTGAAATTGTTCTTAACCTGAGGTACCACTTTAGCTAATGGGGCCTCCCACTGCCACCACGTGATTTCTGTTTTCATCCTGAAGCAAAGTTCTTAACCTGAGGTACTATCTCTGGGTTAGCGGAGTCTGTAACCTGAAGCGTATATAACCCAAGGTACTACTGTACTTCGCTTTTTAAAATCCATCTTACCACAACGCTTTTGTACCTTTGTTTTTGTTCTCTCTATCTAAGATAATGAGTCGATTTAGCCAACGCAACGAATGCCCAAAGTTTCTCCATTCATTATTTTGATAGATGCATGCATTGCATGCTGCTTTTATTTAAATTGGCACCAAGCAGAGCAGTGAACAGTGGTGGGCCAGGGCATCTCATATTCCACCCTGTGCAATGCCAAAATCCTGTCCGCGCCCCAACCTGGAAGCTCTGCGTCTAGGGCCTAGATCTGCATTTGTGGTGAAAAAGCAGTGACAAGGTCTTGGGAGAACAGAACTCTGTGTGTCCTATGGCCTGCCCTGAGCCCGTGATAGTCTACTGCCCTAACATGTGGGTGGCTGGTGCTGTAGTGCACCAGTGTTGAATTAAGATTCAACGGCCAGGCCAGGCAGTTTCTGGGAGCGGCAGGAGCGCCATCTTGTCTTCCCCAGGCAACAAAATGACTTGGGCCAGCCCTGCAAATTGTCACATGAACCTCACTGCATGGCCCTTGACCACCTAATCATCTCTCAGTCCAGAGGGCTGCTGTGAGAGGGAAAAACAGAATGAGATCACCCACGTCCGCTGCCTTCAGTTCGTGGGAGGAAGGGCAGGGTAAGAACATAACTCCCAAAATCAGGTGGAGAGTGAGAGATGGGAATGGCTCTAATAACCCCGTGACACCTACTAGTTTAGAAATCCAGGGCCTACTTTATCTAGGTTTATAAAACTCTGACTAATCGGAATGGAAGGTAGTTGTTGAGAGCAGGAGCGTGGGCCTGGCCTGTTGTTCCTGTCTTACCATTCACTCTGTCTAACATGTCATTGTTGTTGACGTTGCTACTGCCCTAGGCCAGAAATGATGAGTCTGTAACCTTCTAGATTGTTGTTGGACTCCAACTTCCCGCAGCCCCAGCTGCCAGCATGGCCAACTGTGAGGGTTGAAGGGTGCTGCAGAAACCATCTGGAGAGTGACAAGATTCCCGTAGCTTGGTGTAGATCTGTACCCGGTAACCATCACTGAAATATCCAGGACTGGCAGAACATCACAAGAAGTGCATTCTTGTCTCCCTCTCTGTGGCCCTTCTCAGCACAAGTTGTAGGGCAGGGGTATGAGCTTTTTTTAGGATTTAACCCCGAAGTTGTTGAGCTTCTTTTTAGGATTTTACCCCAAGAAATAAACTGCCACAGGGGCCAGAATAAACCGACCAGTGGCCTGGAGTAAGCCCCCAAAATGGACTTTGGACATACCTGCTGTAGGGGCTTCAAGGTGAGAGAGCAGAAATCAAGGCAAGAGAAGCAAGCACTTGCATCCTCAACTTGGCATTGAGGGCAGAGCGGGGACAGGGAAACTATGGCCTTCCAAATGATAAATAAAAAAATTGTCCAGTAGCACCTTAGAGACCAAATAAGTTTGTTCTGGGTATAACCTTTTGTACGCATGCACACTTCATCGGATACATGCACACGAAATCTTATACCCAGAACAAACTTAGTTGGTCTCTAAGGCGCTACTGGACATTTTTATTTATTTATTTCGACTGCGTCAGACCAACACGGCTACCTACTTGAACCTCCAAATGATGTTTAACTACAACAGCCATCATCCCTGACCACTGGGTAAGCTAGCTGGGGCTGATGGGAACTGGAGCCCAGTAACACCTGGAGAGCCACAAATTCTCCATTCCTGGGTTAGCATGTTGGAGTAGCCCAAACACAAATCTCCTTGCAGCCACAAAACTCACAAATATACTTGAGCAAGTCACCCATCTCTCAGCCTCATCTGCTTCACAGGTTGTTGCAAGGATAAACTAAGGAAGAACAATGTCTACAGCCCTGAGCATCTGGGATGACTATAAATATAATAAATAACTACAAGTGAGTTGGAAGCCTATCATCACCCATCATCCAGCAGAACCAGTGAAACTGCCTGCAGAGACAGATATTCAGAAGTTTTCTGATGATTTCCAAAGTCATCATGTCTTTGCTAATGGAAGTTGCAAATCACGGAGCATGCAATATTTGCAATCCATAGAAACAGAGGTTAGTCCAGGGTTGTGTTTTGTTTTGGAAAGTGGGGTTCTCCTGAAAAGCAATCTCATATTAATTTACATTATTACTGCAAACGTGAAACATACTTGCCTCCAAAGCCAGCTAAAAACGCAGTTTAGATTTTGTTTCTATGTTTTTGCAATCATGCGCTTTGTTTTCTAAGTAGAAAAACTGCTTGTGGAGGAGTTGGATGTGATGACCCCAGCTGCTCAGAGCCAACTTCTTTCTGCAAACTGATACAACTACAGTGGTACCTCGGGTTACAGATGCTTCAGGTTACAGATGCTTCAGGTTACAGACTCTGTTAACCCAGAAATAGTACCTCAGAACTTTGCTTCAGGATGAGAACAGAAATCGCATGGCGGCAGCAGTGGGAGGCCCCATTAGCTAAAGTGGTACCTCAGGTTAAGAACAGTTTCAAGTTAAGAATGGACCTCCAGAACAAATTAAGTTCTTTACCAGAGGTACCACTGTAGTTTGTTTCTCTTGAGCTCAGTCCTCGAGATAATAGAATCACAGCAGTGGAGAAAGACTCATAGAATCACAGCATTGGAGAAAAACTCATCTGATCCAAACTCTCCCATCCCTCTCAATGCAGAAAACCTAGAGCTTGAGCATCCCCAAGAGTTGGTTCCCATGACGAAAAGCCCACAATGAGTTTTGTCCCTCCACAGAAGTCCTACTATTGCTCAAGTTATCTAGGTACACACCCCAAATTTATTTACACCAATTATGCAGCTCACATTGCTCTGGGCCGAATCAAAGAAGGGGACCTATTTGACTAAAAATAATATTTGATCAAAGCCCTTTAGCTTTGTCCTTGGAGCCTGCCACCTGCAAAAATCTAATTACATCCATCCTGTTACATTAGTCTTGACCTTTGAGAGCTTGGGGAAAAATGAAAGCTGTTAAAAATACAAGGGCAACAACAACAAAAAGGCTTATATCTACCAGCCATCAAAATCAGAATCTGATCAGTGTTTACATCTTCAGATCACCCTAGAGCAGTGTTTCCCAACCGGTGTTCCGCGGCACACTACTGTGCCGTGAGACGTTGGCTGGTGTGCCGTGGGAGGGAGGCGGGCGAGTCGGGCGGTGAGAGGCGGCGGCGGCGAGGATCCGCGTCGAGCCGGGGGCGGCTCCACGGTGGTGGTGCCGAGCGGCGGGGCAGCGCGTGCAAAAGGGAGGAGCGCGAGACAGCGGAGGAGGAGGAGGCCGGCATGTCCGGGCAGCAGCAGCAACAACAGCAGCAGCAACTCCCGCCGCCGCCCCCTCCTCCGCCCGCTATCGCCGCCACCACCACAACAGCCGCCGCCGCCTCAGTTGCCGCCGTCCCTCAGTCCCTCGCTCTGCTGCCTCCTCCCACCCCCAAAGCTTGGAGGTTCCCCGGCAAGGGGGAGGGAAAAAACTTTCACTTTCGTGCGTCCCTCCCGGCGTGACGCTGCGCGCTGACGTCACGGGGCTGTGCCGCGGTGGTGTGCCGCGAGATTTTTTCCTTAAACAGGTGTGCCGTTGCCCAAAAAAGTTTGGGAAACACTGCCCTAGAGCAGGAGTAGGGAAACATTTCCAGCCCTCATTCCCTCCTGGGCAAACTTCTGTGGGCCACATGCCACTGCTGGGTGGGGCCAGAGGCAGAATTGGGAAGAGCCATGCATGCAAATTTTACCTTTCTACAGGAAACCAGTTTCTACACACACTCTCTGGCCTCCATCCAGACAAGCCTGGAGCATTCAAAGAGGCTTTCTGACCAGGCATAAACAACTGGGGTGTGAAGAAGGGCCAGAGAGTGGCACGGCCTGTGAAGGGTTCAGAGGGCCAGGTAATGAAGCCTGGAGGGCCACTTTTGCACTCCAGGGTCTGAGGTGCTCCAACCCTACTCCACAGCGTGTGCTGCATTGTCAAAGATACTTGCGACTGAGCTAAACACCTGCCATTTCACATCTTGGCCAAGAACAATCTCCAGGAAGGCAAGACCGTGATTTTTTTTAATGGGGCAAGAGGGAGAGAAAATGAATTATTATTGCTTTCCCCCAACAAGCATCAGATATAGGTTTCAGGTGACTCGCCAAGGGTCCAGAAAACAAACAACAAAATCCCCTGCCCCTAGTAGCAGGAGGCAAGTTCAAGCAAGCTATCTGCAACCAGATAATGCCCCCTGCTGACTCATCAGAAAAGAAGTCCTCTTGTTTTCAGCAGGGACAGGCAGTCTATGGTTTCTGGCTGGAGGCAAAATACGTCTACAAAGCAAATTGCTCTTCCTGAAATGAGGAACGTTCGATCTTCAGTGGGACGGAAGAGCTTGGCTTCAGCTTTATTTCATATCTGTCAGATGCCTGCTATTCTCATCCAGATGAAATGATTAATCTCTTTTTTCCTTCTCAGGCCCACCTGATGGCATCAGGGATTCCCCCCAAAAATCAGAGGGACAGGCGAGACAGTGCAGCCCCTTCCCTCAGCCTGGCGAAGACCAATTGCCAGGTAGCTCCTCCTCTCCCAGAACTTGCCTTCAACTTCGACCATCTGAGTGGAAGTGAGACACTGAGGCCCTCTGCACAAACCTTCCTGGGTCCACGTGACATTTCTCTCCTTCCCTCCCATAACTTTCTTCCTCAGCAACCATTCCACAAGTCGTCATGTCACTTCATTATATAGCAGGATGAATGTTTTGGAAACCTACATTTGCTTATTTTGCCTCTTCCCTTCCAAGTCCTTTTCCCTTTCATGTCATGTCCCTTGGATTGTAAAGACATCATTTTATATTATACAATGCCTTGATTTCTGTGGCAGAAAGACAGCATATTAGTTATTCATTAATTCATTCATCCAGCCATCCAATTTACAGACTATATAATATTTTTTAAAGTCTCTGAGTGGCTCGCAAAGTAACAAAAACAGAAAATCAAGACTAGAATACAAATAAAATGAAAATACATGATGTCAATAAAAATCCAGAATCAAAATATTGAAACAAAATACAGAGCAAGCTAAGAATTAAGTCAGAACATCAGTCTAGAAAGTAAATAAACACTATGTGGCAGTCACACATATTCCAATCAGTAGAGCCTTACTACATAAATTTTAAGCAAGTCTACTAGCATGATTAGATTTATTTATACACACGACTTAATCCTAACCAGTCACATCCAGTATGTAAATGATGGTCTTGTAAGATAAAGCTGAAGCCTTTCTCTCAAATCTACCAATTTTTTAACAAAAACTGGCAATTTATTTAGGGGGGGGGGACAATTTACTTGTGCACAAGGTCAAGTGATGATGTTTATGTGCGCAATAGCCATTCTAGATTAAGCACAACTTCACTTCGAGCACAATGCTTTTCAACAGGGGCGGTTCACATCCGTGGCTGCGAGTCATCAAGTGGATGAGCCATTAACTGATGTACACTTATGTATGAATCAGTCCTTAATTACCAACAACTCAAGCTGTGGTTATTACGCCAATATACGGGTGGGCGGAAGCCACTCTCCTGTTCCTGGTTGAATGCACAAGTGATGCCACCCAAAAGTCAGGTCTGGCTGAACAAGGCAGGAAAGCCAGGCAACCAATAGATCAGGACACTGCCTGTAATCCTAAATGGTGGGTTGCCATTTGTATGGGCTATTGGCGAATTTCAAGAAAACTTACTTTGGCCAGAATTTGCCTAAAATTTAAGCTTTGCTTTGTTCAAAAGATGTTAAGGACACCTCCAACCAGAAACGTCAGGGCAGTCTACAATAGTTAGTGCCAAATACAAAACAGAATAGCAACTAAAATTCAGCAAAGCAGATTAGACTACCAGCCAGCAGCTCACACTAGGTGCTGCAATGCCTGGGGAAATAAAATGTGTCTTTGCCTGGGGCTAGAAAGACATCATGATTGGAACCAAGTAAGGCAAACCTCACAACAGAAGGCATTACATAAAATGAGTGCCATGTCACAGAAGGCCATCCCTGGTCGCAACTCATCTAACTTTAGGAGGTGGCGGGTTCTGGAAGAGAACCTCAAATGAGGTTGTGGTTGGGCAGAACCATGTAGCAATAGAAGGCAACCCCTTAGACACCCAGGGTCAGCAAGCCACTTAAGGCTTTTTAAGTAAGCACCAGCATTTTGAATTATGCTCACAACATTAAGTAGCCCGTATAGTTGCTTAAGACCTGGTAAGATAAACTGCTCCCTGTAAATAGCATAGTAGTTGCATTTTTTACGAACAGGTTTCGCTGTGGGTTAAACCACACAGCGTAGGACTTGCCGATCAGAAGGTCGGCGGTTCAAATCCCCGCGACGGGGTGAGCTCCCGTAGCTCGGTCCCTGCTCCTGCCAACCTAGCAGTTCAAAAGCACGCCAGTGCAAGTAGATAAATAGGTACTGCTCCGGCGGGAAGGTAAACGGTGTTTCTGTGCACTGCTTTGGTTTCGCCAGAAGTGGCTTAGTCATGCTGGCCACATGACCCGGAAGCTGTACGCCAGCTCCCTCGGCCAATAAAGCGAGATGAGCGCCACAACCCCAGAGTCGGTCATGACTGGACCTAATGGTCAGGGGCGCCTTTACCTTCTGGGAAGTCATCAAAGGCGGCCAGCCCCATGCACAATACATTGCAGTAGCCTAGCCTTGAGGTTACCAGGGCATGAAAAAGAGCAGCCAGGATCTCTTTGTGCTGTCATCCCATGAGCTGCCAGAGTTGGCTAAAAGTTAAGACAAAATGCTTGCATGTTCAATGGATTCTGCGGTTGAGAAGTGTGTGCACGGGGGTGGGAATTATTTGGCCCATACCAAGGAATACCTTGAAAGTGAATGAACAGAATACTTTCACAAACCAAAGCAGAACGATTTTTTCCCCCTGCCAGGAGGCGGGGGAAAGGCAACAATGAAATATCACTGACTTTCCAGCTCTCCTTTCTCCTCTGGTATGTTTTGCTAAGGATTACCACATGTAACAACAAGTTCACAAAGAAAATTCATCAGCTATGCGCGTGCACAAACACACACCACACACACACCTTCCAGGTTGCTTTGCACACTTCCATGAGAAAGGGGATGGGCTGGCAAGACATCAGCGAGCAGCTGAAAAGTACTGCAATGGAATCAGGTGACTTGCTTGCATTCCCAGTGTCTGCAATCACCTCTGCTGAGAAAGTCTTTCTCCCTCCCTCCCTCCCTCTCTCCCCGTCCCCCAACCCAGCAAATCACACATACGCAGGCATCCCTTGGCTTTTGGAAGACGGAGTGAATTAAAAGCTTTTAATACAACTGATGACTAAAAGGGAAATAAACAACAACAACAAACAACAAGGGCAGACCCTGGTGTAGGACACAACAAACTCGCGGCACTGCAGCAAAACCAGCTACCCAGAATGCTAAACTGTGTTGCTGAATGCAGTACAGCTACAGCCTGCTAGGAGACAGCTTTACTTGCACAGCCAGCTTGGGAGGAACTCTGCCTTTATATCTGCTGACATCTATACGAAATTTTGCCTTCAACAGTGAGGTGTAGTGACCGTGTCTGTGTCAGTGTCTTGGGTTGCAATTCCGACGCAGCTGTGAAGCTCGCTGGGGTGACCGTGGATCAGTCCCACCCTCTTAGCCTAACTGACTGAGCCTAATTTCGAGCAGATAAAAAGGTTGAAATAACATGTTTTTAAAGCTATCCGTGCACAAATAACTGAAATAAAAAATAGTTCCCACTTTTAATTTAAGGTGAAAGAATTGCCACTGGTGAACTGTGCTGCCATCTAAAGCTCTCCAGATGTTGCTGGACTCCAACTCCCATCATCCCTGATCATTGGCCACGCCAGCTGGGGCTGATGGGAACCGAAGTCCAACAAGATCTGGAGGGTCACATATCCTGCCCCCCTTCCCGGTCGGCCTGACTAGAGTGTTGGTCTATGACCAAGGAGTTCTGGGTTGAAATTCCTATAAAGATCACTCTGGATGACCTTAGTTGAGTTTCTTTTAGCAGCCTAATCTACCTCAAAGGGTTGTTGTGAGGAAAAAAGTGGTTTTAAGTTCATGGTAGGTAGGATGGGAGAGAAAAATGTCATTTATAAAGGCGGAACAATAAAATAAGCATAAAACTCTGGATGCAAAGGAATGGTTTAGAGACTACCTACACACGTTAATCCAGTATTGAATTGGTTTAACTATGGCCCTATTTGCTCCTAACCATTAAAGCAGTAGGTATAACATCACTTTAACAGTCATGGCACCCCAAAAAATCCTGGGAACTGTTTGTTAAGGTGCTCAGAGTTGTCAGGAATTCCCCTATTCCCATCACTGAACTATAATTCTCAGAGTCATTTAACAATCAATCCCTCTTCTCAGGGAACTCTGGGAATTGTAGCACTTTGTGATGGGAATAGGGGTCTTCTAACATGTCTCAAAACCCTTTACAAACCACAGTTCCTGTGATATTTGGGGGGAAGCCATGACTGTTAATAGTGGTGAAACACTCCTTTAAATGTAAGGTGCAGATGCAGAGTGTTTCGGATTCTCAACGCTGGAACCCTGGGAATGTCAAGTTCCCGTAAAGTCTTTTAAAGAAATCTTAGCGCCTATTCAAGGCTATAATTACTAGGGTCAAAGAAAACCACAGGCAGCGAGATGGGTTTCAAAGCAGTTTAAGATTGTAGGCTATAGACACATCCTCAAGATAAAACACATCAGCCCCAAAATAACAATTTTCTCCTGGTGCTTCCTGGAATGATGTGAATAAACCTTGCACCAGAATGGATTTCTTTTTCCCTGCATATTCCATTCTGGTGGTATGTTTATCCATATCATACCAAAAAGCATCCCCATGGATGATGGAAAGATAGATAGATAGATAGATATATAAATCCTGTCTCCCAAACACACACACCCTCTCCAAGCAAAGGCACTGACAACCTCTCCCTTCCTTCCCATTTGCCTTTGCCTGCTGCTTCCCAAACTAGACCAGTTCAAGGGATGCAGTTCAGTGGCTTTCCATGCAGAAGGGTGCAAGCTTCAACCCCAGGTAGGACTGTGAATGTCCCCTGCCTGAAACCTTGGACCGCTGCTGCCAGTCAGGGCAGACAATACTGAGGTAGATGGATAAGCTTCCTATGTTCCTTGTGTTCCTCTGTATCCCCCATCTGCTGAGATCCTGTTTGTTGCAATTTGGACTTCAAATTGGATTTCTCAGGCAAAAGAGCCATCCATGAACCGATCAAATGATGTGACTCACAGCTCAATACACGAAACTCCTTTTTTTTTTTACAAAATACTGCATGAGTATGTACGTATGTATGTGGGATGGGGACAGGAAGGCCTCTTGTCTGCAGCGTCTTATCTGTATCTCGCAAATGCAAGTCATCCCACAATGTGACAGTTACTGACCACATTCAGACAAACACATGAGTTTTCTAGCCACAAACACACACAACCCGTCCCATCCTCCCTTTGCATGTGTGTCTTCCATTCACCATAATTTCCCAGCTTATTATTGGAATAAACCAATATACTAAATCAACTTAAAAACCATGGTCTTACTATTCTGGCTTGTTTGGAAGTACAGTGGTACCTCGGGTTACATGCGCTTCAGGTTACAGACTCTGCTAACCCAGAAATAGTGCTTCAGGTTAAGAACTTTGCTTCAGGATGAGAACAGAAATTGTGCTCCGGCTGCGCAGCGGCAGCAGGAGGACCCATTAGCTAAAGTGGTGCTTCAGGTTAAGAACAGTTTCAGGTTAAGAACGGACCTCCGGAAGGAATTAAGTACTTAACCCAAGGTACCACTGTAGAGTAACCATAGTTTCCCAGCTCATATGAAACAGGAAACCATAGTTAATGGGAGACATCCCTGTTTAGTGGCTGGCTTGCGCAAAGGGGCTGTGTGATCAGCAAAAAAAGCTCCCTGTGAATTCTCCCACCAGTGATGAAGATGTAAATGGCTCAGCTTTCCTAATCTGCAAAAAAGAGAGGGTGGAAGGTGGCCCACCTCACAGGGTTACTCTGAAAGTGAATTATTATCACTCCATCTCCAAACCTCTAGGATAGGACCATCTGTAAGTCTAAATGAGTCATAACATTCCTGTGTCACTCCCTTGAGACAAACGCAGGGAACATCCTGTTCTCTGAAGGGAATGTTTGATTGATGTTGGATAGAATCTAAGTGGTTAACAGCTGTAATGATAAAGATAATTGGGGGAAAAAAGAAGAAAGAAAGGTGTAAAATTAAGTGAAAATTAAGGGTGAGGATTTGCTGAATGAATAATTTGAATTGGAATACAAAAAGGGGAGGTATGAGGAGGTCCGAGAAATAAGTCAAAAGAAAATAAGTGACTGAAATTATATGTTTTTAATTTTTGTATTTTTGTTTTTGGTCTTTTTTGTATAAACTTGGAAAAGTTAATAAATATATATATATATTTTTTTAAAAAGGAACATCCTGTTCTCTGCAGAGGTCAAGCAGGCAGGGCTTGATGCTGCTTAAAAAAAATTAACTGCCCCCTTCCCCAACTGAATGGCAAAGGCTGGTGCATTCTCTCCCCCACCCAAAGTCTCACTTGTCTGTGTGTGCTGAACTTTAAACTTGCTCTGAATAATGCAAAAAAAAAAGGAAAAGGGGGTTAGAGGTGTCACGATCCAACCAGTTTGAATTCCCCTTGATTTCAATGGGAAAGCTATAAAAGACACACACTGCTTCTTCAGTACGACTTCAAAGTGCTTAACTAGGGCTGAAGCATAAACCCACGTCATATTCTGGGTGTGTTTCAACCCACTCCCAATTTTCATGCCAATCAAACTAGCAAGTTGAACAACAACAACCTGGTAGCGGGAAGGCAGAGGAGCAAAAGCAAGGGACTAAGAATGGTACCCAAATTACTGGGTGGGGAGGAGGAGAACCAGAGGGGAAAGACCCCCTCAGCTGATGTTCTTGGAAGGTTACAGGAAGGCTAAGATTTGGCTTTAAAAAATGGAGGGACCACAGGGGGTCAAGAGGATGGGGTTTGTAGATTTCACTAAGCACCCCCTTTCCCCCATAAATGATGCACTGGCCTAGAGGATGGCAGGCATGTTGTGAACTGTATATTGCATGCACTGCACTAGGAATACACTGAATTAAAAACAGGGCACTGCAGTTCTGCAGGAGACAAGTTGCCTTAGCTCTCTCTAGTTCCTCCTGGGAAAGACCCACTGAGCTCAAGCTCAGGACTGGCGCACAAATGCAGAAGAGTGAAGTGAGGATAAGGCGACAGAAAGGGAGGGACAGACAAATCTAATGATTTTGGCTTCTCTCAGTTTCTCATTTCTCCATTCTTAGATTCAGATCTCCACATTTCTAGATCAGTTTGCAGTGTTTTTTTTTTTATTTAAAAAAAAGGCGTCATGACAATTCATCTGCATTTTAATGAAAACTTCTACTACTTTCGGAATGCTACTTTGCCTAATATACACATTTTTGCAAGGTGATTTTCTGTAATGTAATCATGCTTTTGCATGCTATCTTCATTCATATACACACTCCCAAGAATGTGAAATTTTGTTTACATTACTTGGATGGAGAACTGTGCTGCAAAAGTCAGAGAAGTGTGAACTTTGAAGTGTGGCTGCATTTTGGTTTGCGTATTTTTTCAGAGAGTGCAAATTAGGTAGGTTGAACTTTAAATGCAAACTGAACCGAATGTCTCTCCCATCCCTACACAATGGGCCGCTACAAGTGGAAGAAAGCATTTTTCAATACTACACACACACAGGCACGCAAATTAAAAAAACCAAGCACAGTGGGGAAAAGCCTGGGAAATAACCTTCCTCCCTGATATCCTAGTTTTCTCTTTGCAAGGAGTTTATTATGCACAGAAAACCACTGAGACGCTAAACGCTTTCTGCCTTCCAGAGTACACAACATATGGCTAGATGGACAAATATGTCACTCTTCCCCCAGCACAAGCAACAAGCTACTATTCCTGACTCAGTTATGCCCAAAATGGGGATCATTGTTTATTTCACTCCAAACAAACCACAATGTTAAGCCAAGGTTTACTCTTGGCTTGCCAACAGCGGTTTGAGCTAAACAAACCACACACTTCAATTCGGACTTAACGCTAAGTTGGGGATTGGGGGTTTGATGGAGGTGTGAACTCCAGCCTTGTGGAAAACGGTTTGCTATGGTTTCCTATGGCGTGTGAACTGTGCCACTGCCTTGCCTTGAGGAATGGCCACAGCTCAGTGGCAGCACACACGTTTTGCATGCAAACTGTAATCTGGCATCCTCAGCCTGGGCTGGGAAATACTGTCTGAAACCCTGGAGAGCCACTAACTGGAGAGCTGGTTAGCCAAGGCACTTCTATTTTGTTATATCGTCGTATACCTCCAGCTGTGAAACCCAGGAAGTCCCCATCTAATGGGGTAAACCTACAGCAGCACCACAAGTAACAAGTTCAGCCACTGAATCATGAAGCTCGCCACCTCTGAATGCTTTCTGATCCAGCTGTGTCTGCACCACTGCTCACATTTTGGGTTGAGCTGAAACGTTTGGGTTACGTGCTCCTAAAACTGCACATAGTCGCCGGGACAATCCATGCTTGTGTCCTTCCTTTGATTTTTGCAGGAACCTCCATTCAGCCAAGCAAATGCCTCAAATCTTCGCCAGCTGTTGTGTTGCAGAAGCCTAATTAAGAGCAAATGCTCACATGGATCCACCATGCTTGCAAGGCTGTTAGAAATGCATTTTTGTTTTCTGCTGGGGGGGGGGAGACTGGGGTGAAGCTCCAAGCAGATAATTAAAACTCAACTTTATAAGATTACATTACAACATAAGCCTGATATAGCCTATTAAAATCCATTGAGATATATTACACCACAAAGCGCACACATAATCCTCCATCCAGCTTCCAAGCAGCAACAAATTTACCTGGCGAAATGACATCCTAGTGCAACATGGAAGGCACAAAGGCCAAATGACTATGGTGGGACCTTAGTGGAAGAACCAGGGCACCCTATTGCTTTCTCCTAAACTGCAGTCAACAGCAAAAAGAAATGTCTGTGCACAAAAAGACAAAGACTTCCACTCTATAGAATGGATGGCACAAACATACAGTGGTTTATGAACCAGCAAGGCGATACAGGGGTTAGAGTTTTGAACTGGGAGATCCAGGTTCAAATCCCCACTCAACCATGAAGTTCAGATTTGGTCTCTCCTTTCCCCTTTTTCTCTTTTATTGAAGAACAACAGGATATTTTAATGCCATCATCATCACAGAGGTGTCTGTGGAGGGGATATATTCACTGAAAATGTTATCTTGTTTTTCTTTTAGTTTTTTTTAAAAAGGAACCTGTTTGTTAAGTCTGGCACCAGACTTCTATATATATCCCTGCCACTCTGTAGGTTTTCTTAATAATAATTACTATTGTTTATATGCCGCCACCTGACTGGGTTGCCCAGAGAGCCATGTTTTTGACATATTTTTTTATATATATATATATATATATATATATATATATATATATATATATATAAGGTAAAGGTACCCCTGCCCGAACGGGCCAGTCTTGACAGACTCTGGGGTTTGTGCGCCCATCTCACTCAAGAGGCCGGGGGCCAGCGCTGTCCGGAGACACTTCCGGGTCACGTGGCCAGCGTGACAAAGCTGCATCTGGCGAGCCAGCACAGCACACGGAACGCCGTTTACCTTCCCGCTGGTAAGCGGTACCTATTTATCTACTTGCACCCGGGGGTGCTTTCGAACTGCTAGGTTGGCAGGCGCTGGGACCGAGCAGCGGGAGCGCACCCCGCCACGGGGATTCGAACTGCCGACCTTTCGATCGGCAAGCCCTAGGCGCTGAGGCTTTAACCCACAGCGCCACCCGCGTCCCATATATATATATATATATATATATATATATATATATATATATGCAGGTTTTGGTGTCTTCGGGTGTCTTCCCGTGTAAGAGTCGGGGTGTCTGTGCGACGTTTCGACGAGGTCTCACTCGTCATCTTCAGGCTGGTGCTTTCGGCTTCTTGTTACTGGAACAGAGCAGAGTCTGGTGTTTGAGTTCCTATAAATACTGTTGAGGGGTGTGGTGTATAGCCTCCAACGTTCTGGGCAGAGAGGAAGTTCCTAGATTAGTGTGCCTTTTCTTCTTTTGTTCCTTAATTACTTGAGGGATATCTTGAGTGATTTCATGAGTGATATTCTGAATACCACTGGGTGGGTCATTAAGTGTAGATTAGTTGCTAAAGCTTTCGTGTCTTGACCTCTTGAGCTTGTGAAGAGTTTTTCTGAGAAGATGGCTGTGCTGCATTTAGTTGTGCTCTGGCTTGGCTTCGTGTATAGGGGCGAGCTGTGGTTTTGTGCCTTGTGCCAGCCAGATCTGTGTAGGGATTGCAGGGGGGTGCAGCATCCGGAGGTGCCACTATAGTTTGGCTACTGGATGGAGTCTGTAATATGTCTGTGGAGAGGGTCTGGGTTTGGGTCTGGTGTGGTTGATTGGTGACGGCGTTCTGTGTGCCTCTGGTTCTGGTGTCGGTTTTTGTGGGGAGGGCTAATTTCCAGATGTCTGGCAGGCGGGACGTGTCGTCACGCTTGTTCATGTTGTGAGGGTGTTTCTCTATCTCGATGGCTTCCATGATTATTCTCTTGTGGTGATGTTCCATGTTAAAGAGCAATTTGGAATCTGCAAAATTAATTTCGTGTCCTGTTTCTTTCATGTGTTGGAAAAGAGAGGAAGTTTTTTCTTCTTTTTTGACGGCATTCTTGTGTTCTGCGATACGTGCATTTATTCGTCTGTTTGTTTGTCCAATGTACGTGGCTGGGCAGACTTTGCAGGGTATTTCATAGACCCCTTGGTTTTCCAGCTGGATTTTGTCTTTTGGGTTTCTGAGGATATTGGCTATTTTTTGGTTGGTGCAGAAGGCTGTTTTGATATTGTGTTTATGGAGGATTTTGCTGATTTTGTCTGTAGTGCCCTTGATATAAGGAAGGAGGGCCATGCCATTGTTTTCTTCTGTGTCTTGGTTTTTGGGGGGTGTTTCTTTTTGGATTAGCTTTGTAACCCTGTTTTTCTGGTATCCATTGGCGATTAACACATTTGAGAGATTCTGTAACTCAGTTGTCAAGTGGTCTTTGTCAGCCAGGCGTTTGGTTCTGGAGATGAGAGTCTTGGCTACGGAGTTTATTTGTGCAGGGTGGTGGTGTGATTGTGCATGTAAGTAGCGGTTGGTGTGTGTTTTTTTCTGGTAGATAGTGTGTCCTAGGGAGCCATCAATACCTACATCCCGATGACCTACTTGTGAGCTTCGATGTTGTATCTCTCTTCACTCAAGTGCCCATTAATGAAGCCTTGACAGCCATTCAAAACAAATACAACCCCCCCAAATACATCCTGGACCTGACCAACCACTGCCTAACCAACACATACTTCATCCACAATGGACAAAGATACAAACAGATAGAAGGAGCACCTATGGGATCACCCCTCTCACCGGTCATCGCAAATTTGTACATGGAACACTTTGAAACCAATGCTTTAGACAAGTCAGAACACAAACCCAAACTTTGGCTCAGATATGTTGACGACACCTTTGTAATTTGGCCACACGGGAAAGAAAAACTAGATAGCTTCCTCACACATCTCAACAGCCTACACCCCAAAATACAATTCACTATGGAAATAGAAGACAACAACCAACTCCCCTTTCTTGACGTCCTAATCTACAAAAAACCTGATGGCTCCCTAGGACACACTATCTACCAGAAAAAAACACACACCAACCGCTACTTACATGCACAATCACACCACCACCCTGCACAAATAAACTCCGTAGCCAAGACTCTCATCTCCAGAACCAAACGCCCGGCTGACAAAGACCACTTGACAACTGAGTTACAGAATCTCTCAAATGTGTTTTTTTTTTTTATAATCATATTTATTAAAATTTAACAGAGTAGAAAAGATAAAAAAGATAAAGAAAAGAAAGAAAAAGAGAGACTAGCTTAGACCCTTCTTTTCATAACCTTCTTTCTGGGACTTCCTCCTTCCCCTCCCGACTGTATTCCCCTTTCCCTAAGTTGGTTCCACAAGTTCTCATCCCCAAATTTAAGCCTAATATATATTACTCATAAACCAATTTAAATTTACACAATCTTAACATCACTCCTCGTCTTATAATAAAACAAATTTTTCCCCCAAGATCAGCTCTCATTCCTTCCACGAGTTCCCCCTTTCTAAAAAAGGAAAAAACGAAAACATATTAGATCAAAGTTATAAAGAATATAAGATAGAATATATAGAAAAGTTCAAAAAATTGGTTACAAAGCCTTTGGATTCTAGGGTTCCCCCTCCCTTCCCCGGTTTTGATTCCCCATGTCCATTTGTCTGTATGTTGTCGGCCTGGAGATCTTAAGTCCACAGCCAAATTTTTCTCAGTCCATCTTGCCGGTTTCTTCAGATTTGGTTGTTTTAATAATATTTAACTTCATAAATCCAGTCTAATAGAGGCCTTTAATTTTCCTTAATCTTTTGTTGCTCCTCCCGTTGTTCTTTCCGTGTCGTATTTAGTCATTTACTCTTTTGCTTCTTGTTTTCTCCGGTTTCTGTCTTGTTCAGCTGTCAAAACATTCTTGTTTCAAAACTTAGTGTCTCTACAGAGGTTTGTTATTCAGGGACAAGGACTTACGTCCAGTTCCTTTCTTGCTTCAATAGAAGATTCTATTGTATTATGGTCACCTCTGTAGACAAAATAATATTTCAGTTCTGCAGCTTTCCCAAGAGATAAGACCTATGCACATCCCAGAGTAGTTTTCCACATACGACACTTGTAATGTCCCGAAACCCCTCTAGGGGGATTGCAATAACTTTGTATCCTCTAATCCAAAAGTCAATTTGTTGTTTCTTTTTCCCCGACAGTTTATATCCATATTTATATCAAATTGTAGCAAAATTAACCAGCAAAGAAAAACTTGTAGCAAAGTCCTCTTTATATTTTCCAGCTTTGACAGCTCCTTTGGCAGCTGTCAAATTCTCCATCTCTCTTCGCCAGGCTCTCCGAATCGCCCCGGTTCCCAGGGGGGGGGGTTGTCTTTTTCCTCTCACCCTCAACTCTTCTCCTCCAGCACAGTTCTTATAGTTCACATCGTGGAGTTAATAATTTTTGTCATCAATAAACTTCTGAATCGATCTTGGTTTCTCAGTCCTTGTTTTAGCATGTTTACAATCAGGGAGGGGACTGACTTCCTTTTTGGATCCCCTCCCGCTCGTGCCAAATCCGGAAAAAATTTTCTTTTTTCCTCCTTTTATGCCCGGTTACCCAATTACTCACGGGTTGTTGTTAATTGTCCGAATTTTCTTTGGAAGAAGCCAGCGCTCTCCGCCGGATGGCATGCGGCTGCGCCCGGCAGGGGAAGCGGAGGACTCAAAGCACCACGCCACTCCCCGGCGCCCGATCCGTAGCCTTTAAAAAGGCTCCTTCACAAGCCGGGAGGGCGATAACGGTGCCAGCCGAGTCACCATGTCCACGGGATCCGTTCCCGTGGTTTTTGAGGGTCCCCGCGTCGCCGGCGCGGTAGGACCCAACCCCTGCCGAGCCGACTCCCTCCGGAGCTCGGAGGGAGTCCGCCATTCGGCGATGGCGCTAACCCGGAAGTCTCGAATCTCTCAAATGTGTTAATCGCCAATGGATACCAGAAAAACAGGGTTACGAAGCTAATCCAAAAAGAAACACCCCCCAAAAACCAAGACACAGAAGAAAACAATGGCATGGCCCTCCTTCCTTATATCAAGGGCACTACAGACAAAATCAGCAAAATCCTCCATAAACACAATATCAAAACAGCCTTCTGCACCAACCAAAAAATAGCCAATATCCTCAGAAACCCAAAAGACAAAATCCAGCTGGAAAACCAAGGGGTCTATGAAATACCCTGCAAAGTCTGCCCAGCCACGTACATTGGACAAACAAACAGACGAATAAATGCACGTATCGCAGAACACAAGAATGCCGTCAAAAAAGAAGAAAAAACTTCCTCTCTTTTCCAACACATGAAAGAAACAGGACACGAAATTAATTTTGCAGATTCCAAATTGCTCTTTAACATGGAACATCACCACAAGAGAATAATCATGGAAGCCATCGAGATAGAGAAACACCCTCACAACATGAACAAGCGTGACGACACGTCCCGCCTGCCAGACATCTGGAAATTAGCCCTCCCCACAAAAACCGACACCAGAACCAGAGGCACACAGAACGCCATCACCAATCAACCACACCAGACCCAAACCCAGACCCTCTCCACAGACATATTACAGACTCCATCCAGTAGCCAAACTATAGTGGCACCTCCGGATGCTGCACCCCCCTGCAATCCCTACACAGATCTGGCTGGCACAAGGCACAAAACCACAGCTCGCCCCTATACACGAAGCCAAGCCAGAGCACAACTAAATGCAGCACAGCCATCTTCTCAGAAAAACTCTTCACAAGCTCAAGAGGTCAAGACACGAAAGCTTTAGCAACTAATCTACACTTAATGACCCACCCAGTGGTATTCAGAATATCACTCATGAAATCACCCAAGATATCCCTCAAGTAATTAAGGAACAAAAGAAGAAAAGGCACACTAATCTAGGAACTTCCTCTCTGCCCAGAACGTTGGAGGCTATATACCACACCCCTCCACAGTATTTATAGGAACTCAAACACCAGATTCTGCTCTGTTCCAGTAACAAGAAGCCGAAAGCACCAGCCTGAAGATGACGAGTGAGACCTCGTCGAAACGTCGCACAGACACCCCGACTCTTACACGGGAAGACACCCGAAGACACCAAAACCTGCATTCCTGTACCCGTGAAAATCTACGAAAGCAAATATATATATATATATATATATATATATATATATATATATATATATATATATATATATATCCCACCCAGGATTTTAACTGATACCTGCTGCTTTTTGTATTTTTACTGTTGCTACGATAACTGCTTTTGTTTCTGATGTTTCTAATCTGCTTTATATTTGTTTTATGTTTCTATTTAATTAAAAATTTATTTATTTTTAAAGTTCAGCAGCTGATATTGTGGCAGTCACTATCTCAGCCTTATTTTCCTCACAGGAGACAAAATCTTGTGGAGACAAAACGGAGTATCCCTTTATTTAATTTAGCACAGAGATTTCTTGGCTTGTGGAAATTCCTGACCAGGCTCAGATCACATGTAAGCTACCTGGTGTTGCCCTGCGATTAACAACTGGTGCACACAAGGTATGTTATGCCTTCCACATAGCTGGTCCAGCCCATCCGTTACTGCACACATGAATGAAGAAAGCGAAAGGTGGACATATTCAGGTGCCTATATCCAGTGATAAGGAACCTCTGGCCCAACTGGCCTCCCCACTTAGCTTGCAAGTTCCTATGCCTGATGACATTTATAATGGCAAGTTGGGGGAGCAGAGAAATATGCAGCTCCCCCAAGAACAGATTGGCAAGCACTGCTGATCATCAGCAACTGCAAAGGAATATGGGTTGCTTGATATCATTGTGACATCATGTGACTGACAGGTGCGTAACCCTACCCAATGGTCAAACGTGGCCTGTGGGAGTGGCCTACCAGTTGGACCCCATTCCACTCCCTGCATTCTTCTGAATCAGATTATCTGGCCTGTCTAGCTCAGCATTCACTTTTCTGACAGGCAGAAACTCTTTCACCTGATCCTCTTATAGCTAGAGATGCCAGCGGCTGAACCTGGGACATTCAGCATGGATGGCTTTGAGTTACTGGGGGACCAACAATGGGATAGGTCAGTTGGCTTAATGTCCCACAACCCCCACTAAATTCTCTGAACACCTGCATGCCAGCCCTATAAAATTCATCCGATGCAGCATTCTCACTTCCAAGTTAATAATAATAATTTTTATTCGATTGTGGTGTCAAGTTTGGTTTCCTAGAATAAACAAAAGTACGACTTCAACTCTGGCGACTTCCATATGCAACAGCAGTTAAGTGCTCTTTCACTCCACTGAATAGAATTTGCTGTTCTGAATGAAGCTGACTTCTGCCTGATCATGCGAATGAGGACTGAACACAAGAAGTGACCGGAAATAAACACAAAGGAGTCAATGATTGCACCAACAGAGCTCTGAAGAATTACAAGGAGGGTATAAGCGTAGCTCACTTTAATGAAAGTGTAGGTAAATCTAATTAAATAGTTGTGATTGAGAATCTCCCAGCATGCACACACATTATTATTATTATTATTATTATACTATGGTGCCATATGGCTTGAGTTCACATTTACTAGGGCAAAAAGTCTCACCACTCAATCTCCTGAAATTTCAAATACATCCACCTCTCCACAAAAACATCTGATATTCAGTTTCTAGGGGGAAAGACTGAGTTCCCCACTGTGAAGAAAAGGTTACTAAACTGGATGGTTCATTGGTCTGATCTTATGTTCTTACAAATTATGGCTTCTCCCCAGTACTGATGTCTTGGTCTGCATTCTGTTTTTCTCTAAAACATTTCTTTCGACTGAGGATTCCAAGGCAGCTTGTAGATGATTCTGAGTGGCTGAGTCCAGGCCCAAATGCCTTTTGTGAAATACACACTTTTAAGAAAATAAACTATTTGATTTACTACCGTATTTACTCGAGCCTAATGTGCACCTCAATTTTCAGAACCTCGAAACAAAAAGGAAGTATTTGCTGACAAATGTAAATGTGCCTTCGAATCTAATGTGCACCTTACTTTTTGCAACCTAATTTGACCAAAAAAATGTGAGCATTCGATTCGAGTAAATGCAGTATATTTTTAGCCCACTTTCCACCCCATTAATCAAGAAAGGATATAGGAACACAGGAAGCTGCCTTACACTGAGTCATTGGTCCACCTAGCTGAGTATTTTCTACAATGACTGGCAGTTGCTCTCCTGGATTTCAGACAGGAATGTTACCCAACCAACCCTACCAGGAGATGCCAAGGTATAAACTACGAAGGATCTAATGTCTGCTAAAATCACTGACTGAGTGGCCTTCAGCAAGCTAATCTGCCCCTACCCTAGCCTGCAGTACAGTCATCCCTCATGTTGTATCCAGGTTTTGCCACTCGCACCTGCGCAGATGCAGCACTTCGAGTTGTGGGCATTTCACGTTATGGATGGGCCTCCAGAATGGACCCCGTCCATAACATGAGGTACCACTGTATGTAAGGTAAAGGTAAAGGGACCCCTGACCATTAGGTCCAGTCGTGGCCAACTCTGGGGTTGCAGCGCTCATCTCGCTTTATTGGCTGAGGGAGCCAACATACAGCTTCCGGGTCATGTGGCCAGCATGACTAAGCCACTTCTGGCGAACCAGAGCAGCGCACAGAAACACCGTTTACCTTCCCGCCGGAGCGATACCTATTTATCTACTTGCACTTTGACGTGCTTTCGAACTACTAGGTTGGCAGGAGCAGGGACCGAGCAACAGGAGCTCACCCCGTCACGGGGATTCAAACTGCCAACCTTCTGATCGGAAAGTCCTAGGCTCTGTGGTTTAACCCACAACTCCACCCGCGTCCATCCACTGTATGTGGATGGTAGTAATAGCAGCCTACTTGTTGTAAGAACATGAAACCCTGCATTACATACCAATATGACCATTCTAAACACATCTGGCCACCTCCCCACAACCAAACGGTAGATTTTAAAGCAAAACCCTCACGCCAGTGAAGCACATTTATAGTGTAACTACTCTGTAGTTTCTGCTTTGCATTTGCCCCGAGACGTGTTCAGTTATATACAATCTTCGCTCTTATGCAACAAATACCAGAAATATTATATTACCCATATTACTGCAGACAGGAGTGAAAAGAAATAAAAGCGAAAAGGGGGAGAGTGTTGCAGAACGAGGGTGCTGTAGAGATGAAACGCATTAGAAAACAGGGAGCCCACAAAGTCTCCTAAGCCAGGCATGAAAAGTCATGCAAGAGCATGGTTCTGTGCCATTTGCACAGAGTGCATGTTGGAGACATAAGAGACATCACAAGAGAGCATTAGCTGTGATTACCTCTTTGCTGGCCACACAGACCTGCAAAAAATGCATCTCAAAGAGTTTTTAAAAAAGGAGGGACTGTAATGACTCTTGAAGGATTTAGGGCCCAGGCAGAAGACAAACTCCAGGTGGGGGATGGACCACATCATGTAAATTCATGGAGGATTATGCAGATAAAGGTATCCTCACCCAATATCAGGAATGCTTCTATTTAGGGGGGCGGCCAGCCAGCCATGCCTTCCTCTGGTTTCCAAAGGGGGCTCAAGCTTTCAACTCACTGTTCACCCACCTCCATCCAGATAGTCTTTTTCAACGGAGGGCTGGTCTGCACTTCTGCTTGTCCCGTGCCTGGAAAGCACAGGTCCAAGTGGTTTCCCTCTTGCTCTGCTCCTTTTCTAGGGAAAATCAGCTCTTTAGTGCTAAATTGCAGTAAATGGCAATCCAGGAAAAAAAACCCCAATTGCTGCTTGCTCAGCCTGAGCACTTTTCCTTGGTGGAAAGCAGGGGGACGAGGAAGTGCGGGTTAAGTCCCGAAACACAACATCCTTTGCCTTCTGGAGGCCACTTTGAATTCTTTGTCCTCGTTTGGCTGGGGTTTTTTTGGGGGGGGGGCGGAGTGGCTTTTGCTCTTTGAATGCTTTTTTAAAAAGCATGTTTCATACTTTTGCATACATCTCTGCCTGAGATCCCGGAAAGCTCCAGCTCCAGGTAGAAAAGCAATACTGGCCATGTATAAAAAATGACAGGATTGGCTCTGGTGAGGCAAGATTTGGGGTCTTGCTAGAGACCTCCAGGCTCAGAATCTGAGGTAGAAAAATATCTCTGTAAAGCGAAAATAATAATAATGCTGTTCTGGCTTTCAATGGCTTTACACATAGAGAAAAATAAATGTTGCTAGCAATAGCACAGCCCAACTATTCTTGGATGAATTGCAGAACTAGAGCTGTTTTGGGGAAACTGGGGAAGGTTCTTCAGTTCTCAGTGATGGGACCTATTTTACCCTTGCATTTTATTAATGGGAAACAGTAGCCTGCTGAAATCTGCTGGTGACACCAAGTTTGTAGGCGGTCTTGTCACAGAAAGAGATCAGGAAGCTTCCTACACAACAAGTTAGGTGACCTCATGAATGGAGCAAGAACAGAACGAAAAGCAAAATATAAGGTCATGCACTTTTGAGGACTAATGTTACATGGACTCAACAAGAAACTGCAGAGGAGGATGGAATTGTGGAAGGCAACAAAGATGGTGAGCGTCCCAGAGACCAGGGCCACATTTCCACCATCCATTTAAAGCATTATTATACTACCTTAAAAGTCATGGCATCCCCCAGAGAATCCTGGGAACTGTAGTTTCAGGATGCTGCAAGTTGTTAAAGGTAAAGGGACCCCTGACCATTAGGTCCAGTCGTGGCCAACTCTGGGGTTGCGGTGCTCATCTCGTTTTATTGGCCAAGGGAGCCGGCATACTAAGCCGCTGCGAACCAGAGCAGCACATGGAAACGCTGTTTACCTTCCCGCCAGAGCAGTACCTATTTATCTACTTGCACTTTGACGTGCTTTCGAACTGCTAGGTTGGCAGGAGCAGGGACCGAGCAATGGGAGCTCACCCCGTCGCGGGGATTCCAACTGTGGACCTTCTGATTGGCAAATCCTAGGCTCTGTGGTTTAACCCACAGCGCCACCCGCGTTATTAGGAGACCCCTATTTCCCTCATGGAGCTACAATTCTCAGAGCGGTTTAACAATCAATCCTTCTTCCCAGTGAACTTTGGAATTGTAGCTCTGTGAGGGAAACTGGGGTTTCGCGACGCGTCTGAACACCCTTAGCAAACTACAGTTCCCAGGATTCATGAAGGGGAAGCCATGACAGTTAAAGTGGTATAATACATCTCTAAATGTCAGGTATGCTTGTGGCCCTAAGTCCTACTAGGAAAGGTTGAAGGAGCTGAGTGTGTTAACCTGGAATAGAGATTATCAAGAGATGATATGATTGACATTTTCAAATCTCTGAAGGCCTGTCACATAGACAAAGGAATACGTTTGTTTTCTGTTGCTCCAGAGGGAGAATTGATCCAGCAGGTTCAAATGTCCAAAAAAATGAATTTAGGAAGAACCTCAGGAAGAACTTCCTGAAAGTACGACCTGTTTGACAGTGGAACAGACTGGCTCAGGAAGCGATGGGCTTTCCCTCATTAGAGGCTTTTAAGCAGAGGCAAGGGTGTTGAAGTAGCAATTTCCTGCATCAGAATGGGGTTGGTCTAGATGACCTGTGAGGTCCCTTCCAACTCTATGGTTTCGTAAGGTCTACCATATAACACTTCCATTCGGGCCCAATTCACAAAAGCCTTCCCACCCTCCATGTTCTGTCTACATACAGTGAGGTGTAGAAATGAATTTGGGCTCATAACCAACGTCCCCCACCACAGAACATATCCATTAGAGCCACATGCGAGGTCATAGGCATCACTCATGAGATCCAGCAACCCCTTTAATAAACACCATGAACTGATCCAGCTGCCACAAGACGGAATAATGAAATCAACCTGCAGCCCCATCCCTAAAATTCAATCATAGTCTCCAACAAAAAAATATCATTACCAGACCTCATGATTAAAGCAAGCGAGTCCAACAAGGTGATGAAACGAATCTCAAACAAACCATAGTCATTTTGTTTCTTCAATTCACAAATTTTTAGATCCATTTGCTGACAAGATTCTTCAGGGCCAAATCAATGATTGCTATTCAATGTCAGTGTTACGCAGCACAGACCCAATTAAATTAATAAAGGTAAAGGTTAATAAAGGTAAAGGACTGACAGTTAAGTCCAGTTGCAAACGACTCTGGGGTTGCGGTGCTCATCTCGCTTTACTGGCCAAGGGAGCCGATGTTTGTCCACTGACAGTTTTTCCAGGTCATGTGGCCAGCATGACTAAGTGGCCAGCATGACTAAGCCACTTCTGGCAAAACCAGAGCAGCGCATGGAAACACCGTTTACCTTCTTGCTGGAGTGGTACCTATTTATCTACTTGCACTTTGATGTGCTTTCAAACTGCTAGGTTGGCAGGAGCTGGGAATGAGCAAAGGGAGCTCACCCTGTCGTGGGATTCAAACCACCGACCTTCCTATTGGCAAGCCCTAGGCTCAGTGGTTTAGACCACAGTGCCACCCGCGTCCCCGCTAATGAAATTAATAGACATGACTAATTTAGGTTCATTAATCTCTGCGGACCTACGCTGAGTAGGCCTTAGCTGAATGCAACCCAATGTTTTCGACATTCAAAAATATTCCAGAATAAGATTATGCAAGTAATGCAATGTGTCTACAGCCTGTGGACATACCCCATTAATCAAGATGGAAGCTCTAGGTATGTAATTTAATAACTCTCTAAACTCTCAATTATTCTGTTGGCAAAGACAGCCCCATACAATTGTTCCAGTAAGACTGACTTCCAAGTGAGTGTGCTTAAGATCCCAGCTGTGAGGCACCAACCAGATCTTTTCTCTTGCACATTGGGCTGATCTGCCCTTCCACCTTCCCATCACTGCAGGCAGCCAAGCCCTGGAAAAATCCCAAGCATGCCTGGGAGCTAGAGAGAGTGGAGTCACAGAACCACCACCAACACTTCCCCATTCCTGGCTGAGAAGTTTTGCAACTGGTTGAACCAGTCACAACAGCCCCCAGCCTAAGAATAGGGTGCTGCAAGCCTGCAGCTCATGGAATTTTGCTTTCCTGGCCACAAGGCCACAACTCAGTGGTAAAAAGCATGCTTTGCATACAGAAGGTCCTAGATTTGGTCCTTTGCTTCCACGGTCAAAAGGATTGATGATGTGGAAGACCTCTTTTTGCCTTGGAACTGGAGAGCCACTGCCAGTCAGATAATACTGGCCAATATGGACAAATAATCTGACCTGGTATAAGGCAGCTGCTTATGGTTCTAAGTGTTGCTAGAAGAAGCCAGGCCACGCAGCCTCTGGATCCGAGATACAGCTGGGTTTAACTGGTAAAAGGGGCATCTGCACAGGACCTTTCAGTGCTGTGCGGTGCAACAAAGCCATGCATTGGAGCCTGAGACTTTCATTTGACGAACCATGGTTAAGATTGAAAACCGTTTTTTGGAATTAAGAGGACACAAAAAACCCTGCTTAATCGAAAACATAATTTGCAGCTGGTTTGTTTCCACAAACCATAGTTAAATTAAACCACAAGGTTCTTGATAATTTTATCAGGTGTTCCTCAATGACAACATCAGAAACAGCCAACAAGCTTGAAAGTGAGCCCTAAAACTCTTCTGCGATATGCAAGGGTTCATTGGCAGAAACACCAATGCAGAATGTGCCACTGAAGATGCTAAGTTCTTCTTTCTTGAAGGAAAGAAAATGCTGCCACCCCCAACACCATCTGTCCACAGATCCTTAAGGAACTAATTCCAGAGGTCTAGCCAGGTGAGTCTGTTACAGCAAACATTAAGAGAGACTTGTGGCACTTTAAATACAACAAATGTGTTAAGTCTTCAAGGTGCCACAAGACTTTTTACGTGCATTTCCTTAGGCAAATCCATCTCCCAACACAACTCAACCATGTGTGTTTGTGTACATCAAAGAGACTTCTATCTACACCTATCACAATTGTGACCACTTCGCTGGGGAAGAGGGATGGAGAAATGAAGTGATGAAAATCTGATCCTTAAACGGCCTAGGAACTACACACTTTAAAAGCTCGTCCGAGTTTCTTCAATCTGATTTAAAAGCTCCTTTAGCAGAACATCTAAAAATTCTTACCAAAAGCAGAGGGATGAAATTTGAACACGTTCCTTATTATAATCACAAAGACCTTTGTGAACATCCAGGTAATAATAATAATAATAATTTTTATACCCCACCCATCTGGCTGGGTTTCCCCAGCCACTCTGGGCGGCTTCCAACAGAATATTAAAATACAATAGTCTATTAAACATTAAAAGCTTCCCTAAACAGGGCTGCCTTCAGATGTCTTCTAGAAGTCTGGTAGTTTTCTCTTTGACATCTGGTGGGAGGGCGTTCCACAGGGTGGGTGCCACTACCGAGAAGGCCCTCTGCCTGGTTCCCTGTAACTTGGCTTCTTGCAGCGAGGGAACTGCCAGAAGGCCCTCGGCGCTGGACCTCAGTGTCCGGGCAGAACGATGGGGGTGGAGATGCTCCTTCAGGTTCAAAAACAGGATACTGGTGAATACTGATGAACAACATACAAAAGAAGGGATATTGCCCTTGTGTCCCAGTTGTGGGCTTTCTGGAGGCACCTGGTTGGCCATTCTGGGGTGTGGGCTTCTGGACAGGACATTGGCCCAGTCCAGCAGGGCTATTCTTATATTTACTAACAGAGCACTAAAGACCCGCTTCTGGATGGGTGCCTGGATTGCTCTCATCCCTGCAAGCCACTGTCAGCCTCCTGCTGCCCACCACTTGAAAAGTGATGCCAGCATGACTTCACTGGCATGAACTCCCCGTTCCACTCAAGCATGCAAGCAGAAGTGCCTCCAAAAAACCCTAAAATGGGGCTTATCAGGGTGGGCTGAGCCAGCCCCATTCCCATCATATGATTGCATTGTGCAACAGCTTCAGTCTCGCACAATAATCTGCCTGCCCACCACTGTCTTCCACCCCAGCCACTGTGCATGGAAGATGTACAGATGCAGCGATGACTCCATCAAGCCGTGCTGGCCTGAAGTGGTCTGGAAAGGAGTTAGGATTGTTTCCTAATAACTCAATGGGACACTTCCAAAAAGAGATGTTTGGAATCAGGCTATAAAAGAAACAGCACTAATAATTTTGTCGTTTATTTGTGTGTTTGCAATATTTCCTGCTAGATCGATCTTTTAGTCTGATCAAGCAGGACTCTTCATTGAGTTCTTCCATGGTGAAGATGCCTATAATCCACATTGCACAGTAGCTAGTTGTACGGGTGCCATGCCAATGTTGTTTTCCATTATCCTCTATTCCATGCCGATTTTATTTTGTGGAGTTAAACCATGATGATTATTTTCTTAGTATTTGGAACGCACAATACCTGGAACCTTTGTTACTTCAGCCAGCAAGACTGGACTTGTCCACTCTTATTCATGCAGATTGCTAAATACGTGAAGTCAGCTCAGGATGAGTTTGCAAGCTGCCTGCCCCTGATGTGAAGATTAATGAAATAGATAGATTTCCACGTTGCATGACTGTTCACCGCTTAGGTCACGGCAGAGCAAGATGCCCAGCCAATTAGAAGAGGCCCCATCCAAAAAAAAACCCCAATGAAGTTCAAATATCCCTTGTTACCCAATGCATGAACTACATGCTTGAAGTTCCCAGTTCAAATCTCATTAATGCAACTACTTAGGCAAATCCAATCCCTCGCTTAAGAATCTTCAGTCCCTCGAGTGGGCAGATGAAAAGTCACTGGGAAATGGATCATAGTGCAATAGAGGATCATTTGCTTTGAATGCAGAAGGTTTCAGGTTCAACCTCTCCAAGGATGGCTGGAAAAGATGCCCTGGAGAACTCTTGCAGTCCATTTTCCTTTAACCTCAGTAGTGTTTACCAATCTCTCTCTCTCTCTCTCTCTCTCTCTCTCTCTCTCTCTCTCTCTCTCTCTCTCTCTCTGTGTGTGTGTGTGTGTGTACTATATATTTTGGAACTTTGTCCATTGTCTTTGGGTACCTCTTAAGATATTGTAACCAAGTTATGCATGCTGGTACCTGCTTCAAGGAGCAGGTTTTCCTATGTTTGGAAACAACGGGATGCTGTCTAAACCAGAGGTTGACAAGGTTTACCTCGCTTGGGCCGGTTCACTCCAGCGGAGATCCCTCCGTGGGCTGGATCACGCATGTGCCCACGATTTCCGGTGCCACATAAGCAAGTCCCCGCGCAGTGCACGGGGACTCACCGAGTGGGCGGCTCGGTTCGGGGGCGGCTCGGGGGCCTGTTAAACGACCCCCATGGTCCGCTTGTGGCCCATAGGCCTTAGGTTGCTGACCCCTGGTCTAAACCAAGATGGTGGACTGAATCTTTCAAAACTGCACTGATTTTTAACCACTGATTTCAAAACTGCACTGATTTCTTCGGCTTCATAGAATTCCTAAGTAACACCAGGTATGAGGCTACGTGAAACGTGGGATAACCTTTTCTTTCAAAACTGATAGAAGCTAGAGGGATGAGAGGTGGGAGTGCAGAGACTTGTGGTATGGAGAAATAATAAACGTTTTCACTCTTTCCTTGCACTTTTTTTTTGTTTGCACCATTATTCAGCCCTGAAGTCAAGATCCTTATGTGGCACTGACACAAGCAGACTAAAGACTGACAAATGTCATATAGCAGAAGCTTTCATGGTCTACCATCAGATGAAGTCTGAGCAACACAGAGTATGGGGCCTTAAGTGAAACTTGGGATAACACTCCATACATCTGATGAAGTGGTCAGTCGTCCCTGAAAACTACTGACCAAGTTCAGGCATGTTCATGGGACTCAGAATTGAAGCAAAGGTATCTCGTAAGTGGTGGTCCTTGGACGCATTAAGCCGAAGGAGGAAAAAAGCTGGTAACTCTACTTTCCCCTGCAAATGGCCTGAGGCTTTTTCCTGGAATACCAGGGAGCAGAAGGGATTGCTACCTTTTTAAAAACCAGTCCTGCTCCTATGAGTTTAGCAGCAGCAGCAGCCTGATATGCAAAAACTAAGCTGCTGAAACCATGCTCCTAATCTAAAGAGTGAATCCTCTTGAACACAGTGGGTCGAAGCATAAGGTTTTTTTCCCATGCCACAAACAGCTTTCCTTGTTTAATTTCCACATGTCAGGCTGCTGTTAAAAGTAGAGGAACGGGACCAATAGGGGGAAAAATGGCAAGGGGTTGGGAGTGCTCACGCCTACTGTTGGCTCTGCCTATTGTAGCCCCATGTTCCCCCTACCATAATTTGCCTACCTTCCACTCCACCAGGATCAATGGGGACCAGCCGCCACTGACATCTACATTTGCTGAACTTTCCTATTTAAAAGGCGCAAGAGCCTTGTCCTCTTTAGCAGCAAGACGCCCTATCCCTTGTGGGCATTTTGTTGAACAATAAAGGCCTGTCTTTTTAGAAGGGCATTTGGCCTACGGCATCTGTTTTCATAGCCAGCCGATAATGTTTTATGTTGTTGGGATGAGGTGTTAATATAGTTATTTTATTTTCTGCTGCTGCCGTTATCCTTTTATCAGTTGTGTTTTATCTCACGGTTTCACATTGCTTAGCCTTTGTAACTAGGCTTCCCTCCCCCAAAGAATCCTTGGAAGAATAGGTTGCCAACGGTGCTGAGAGTTGTGGGGAGACCCCCATATTCACCTCAGAGCGACAATTCCCAGAGTTCCCTGGGACATTGGATTGACTGTTAAACCACTCTGAGAATTGTAGTTCTGTGAAGGGACTAACAACTGTCAGCACCCTTAACAAACTACAGATCCCAGAACTATTTTGAAGCATCCATAACTGTTTAAAATGATATGATACTGCTTTAAATGTGCAGTGCATATGGGGCTTAAGTTAGTCAACTCAAGTTTTGTTTTTTTCCAATAGGAATGATGTTCAACTAATTTACCAGCCTTGAATTGTTTTTCTAGGCAAAGCAGGGTATAAATCCTGTAGAAATATTGGGATCAATGAGACTTAGTCCCAGGGAAGTGAGTATAAAACTGCAGCCTTAATTAAATAATTAAAGAAAAGTAATGTATGCCTGCTATTATTACAGCAGAGTCGTATTTTCTTAGATTTCTTGCCAAAAACCAGGAAGTTTAAGCAATTCTTCAGAACTACATCTCAAAGCGTCCATGTCGCAAACCAAAAAATTCAATGACTGACATTTAATCGCAGATGGAAGAGAAAATGAATAATGGGGTAACTCATATAGCCTTTATGATTAGATAATTTCAAGATAACTACCATTTCAGAACTGCTGGGTGAATTAATTTAGTCATTGTTGCCCACACTACGGCATATATTTCCTCTTCTCTTCAAATTTGATTTTAAAATGTGGACTTCATTTTCCATAGTGACAAGGCACTATGGTCCTTTAGCGAACAAAAGAGGGAGCTGCAATAAAATGTTGCAGTGTGAAGGCCTGTTCACACTTCTAGTCAGCCTGAAATGCTCCACGATATTCCTCCTCCCCTTTGGATTTCTATTTTTTCCCCACCAGCAAGCCAGTCCTGGGATATTGGTTCATAGCTACCGAGCATGTTCAGCCACCACTGGGTTTTGGGGGTGATTTCTCCCCCTCCTCACAATGTCCCCCCAAGAGCTAAAAAAAAACACACACACTTCTACAACCATATGCCTTCCTCTTGTGCCCAGATGGTGACATTTCCCCTACATAAACTACATGCTTCCCTACATAAGCATCAGCACTCACACCTGGGCACTGGAAACAGGACGAATGGAACAGATAATTTCAAGACGACTACCAGTTCAGAACAAAATGAGTGGATTTTCCTTGCCTACATAATTGTGCAGCTTTGCCCTTATCCATGATAATGATCATGTCCAGTATCTATAAGAAGTATCTCTCTTGTGATCACTTCAAGTGCTTTAGAAAGGTTTTCCAAACATGTGACAGCTATCCCAACAAAAACGGTTGTTAAATTTCAGTTTCTGTTTTCCTTGATTCCTACAGTTAAGATTTTATTATTCTTATTCTTGAATGGGCCTGTTAACTTATGGACACACATACACACCCAGTTCCAATCATCCTATCACCAGCAGCTACATATTTCTGTTGTCTGGTGGAGATCAACTGAGGAATTACTTTTCCATTCCTTTCTCTAATCCTAAAGCATACCCTTGTTCTCTTCTGGTCCTTGCTTTCGCTATTTCCCACCAATCTACTTGCCTCCACACCTTGCAAAATAGTTGGCTTTATCTTCATAGCACAGGTGGGTTGGGATCAAGCTTTTGTTTCTTGACTTGGGAAAGGCTTATTGCAAGAAAGTATGAAAAGCCCAGGTATAACTGGTTGCTGTCCTACAGCCTTCAAAGAAGAAAAAATTCAGAATAGCTATGGAAACATCTTGTTACTCAATCATCCTCTCTTATGCTGAACAGTTCAGCAGATTTTCAGCCAATGTCAAGATCCCACATAGATGCTCAATCAAGCACTTCAGAAGCTTTTCATCTAGACCCCAACACACACCCCATCCTCATCCTCACTATGAATAGCTATACCAGTTTTGGGGCAAAGGCCTTCAGTCATTATGGACCTCAGCTGGCCAATATTCTTTACCCCTCCTCCCAATTGCTGATAGCCAAAGCATCTGATGCTGAGCCCTTACATTTTCCATGCATCTGAGATGCTCGCTTCTATTTGCTTCCACTCACACACAGGAAGCAGCAGCTAAACGGACAAGGGAGGCCTTTGCCCAAAACTATCACACCAGGACCAAAGGGGTTAAAAGAGCCCTTTGCCCATGTCTCAGCTTGTTTAGGACCCAATTCAGCAAGTGAAGCCAATTGAAAGGGGCTGTGGACTCAAAATGAAGTGACTGCCAGTTCCCTGTTGAACGTATGGAGCTAGGGTAGCCAACACGGTGCTCCTCTCCCCCCAATCCAATGTTTTGGACTACAACTCCCATCAGCCCAGCCACCATGGAACGATGGAAATTGTAGTCCAAAACAGCTTGAGGGCACCATGTTGGCCACCCGGTTGCATACAGCAATCAATGCAAATAAAAAAGTGAAAAGAACTAAAGGAATCTGGAGCCTGCCTTTTGTTCCTGCCTCTGTACAGAAGTATTCAAACAAAAACCAAAAACATGTTCCTTTGTTTCATCTTCTACCAGCCACTGCTAGTGGCCTTCAGTATTTGCTCAACTAAAAATATGATTTTGGAACAGATAAATTCAAGATGACAGTTGATGGCCAGTTAAGGAATACACGCATTTTGGGAATCCACCCTTAACCAATGTGCCCCTATGTATTGGCAAACACTACCTGTAGGGACTAGCTGCAGGGCTAACACTGGGGGGGGGGAGCCAGCCCCCAATATTTAGTTGCCTAGAGTAGAGCACAAATGGTACACACACACTTATGATTAGGACCAACACTGCTTTTTTAGAAGTCTTGCCACACCTTTCATATACCAGTTCCTGCTTTCAAAGAGGGTGCCTTATATCAAATCAAACTATTGGTGCCATCTACTTCAGTGCTGTCTGCACGGACTGGCAGCAGCTCTCTAGGGTCTCTGGCGGACATTTGTTCCCACCCTATCTGGAAAATCTGGGGTTTGAACCTGGGACCTTTCACACGGAAATTACATGTACTACTACTGACCTACAACCCTTCCCTATCATCCCTTGCAGCCTGAAGGCGGAATGTGTTGCATGAGAGTGGGGGAAACACCTAAGAACTTTCAGTCTCACAACTGAAATGTGGATGCATGAAAAGGATAAAACAAGCAACCAGTTTATGTGGTCCTTAAAATGAGAAGACCCACAATCATTCCTTGCTTAATATGTGCACGTTCCTCATTTTGTATTACCAGAAAATAGGCACAGAGAACACACAGAACATATAAAGCTGCTTTATACAATGTCAGATCATTTATCTACTGTTGCCTACTCGACTGGCAGCAGCTCTCCAAGGCCTCAGACCAGTGGTGAAGAATGTGTGGCCTCCCAGATGTTGCCAGACTGCAACGCCCATCACTCCTGGCCACTGACCATAGCGGGCAGGGCTGATAGCTGCTGAAGTCCAACAACAACTGGAGAGCCAGATGTGACCCACCACTGCTTTATGCCATCAGTTCCATAGGAACATAAGAAGCTGCCTTATACTACATCCGAGCCAGTGTTAGAAACTGGGATGGAAAAGCTAGGAACTAAAGGCTCCTGCAACCTAGGTTGTGGGCGCCAAAACAGAAACTCTTGTCGCCATTTTTTAGAGCGGGGTAGGCAAGACTTTTTATTTATTATTTTGTTAAGCATGAACTAATATGCAATTCACATAAGAGACACATTGTTAATATCACATTTTTATCAGAAATCATAAATGCATGTTTAATTTGGTGTTTACAATAAAGATATTGGTACCATACTTCGGTTTTCAAAGCACTCTACAGTCGTACCTTGGTTCTCAAACAGAATCCGTTCCAGAAGTCCGTTCGACTTCCGAAAACATTCAGAAACCAAGGCACAGCTTCCGATTGGCTGCAGGAGCCTCCTGCACTCAATCGGAAGCTGCGGAAGCCTCGTTGGATGTCCAGCTTCCAAAAAACGTTCACAAACCGGAACACTCACTTCTGGGTTTGGGGCATTCAAGAGCCAAAATACTCAAGTCACATGGTGTTCAAGAACCAAGGTACAACTGTACTCTTTCTTGTTAAACTCCTTAACATAGTGTCTCTCTTTAACATATTCTTCAAGGCTTCAAAGCACTTACATTTCAGTAATCCTTGAGTGTCAGCCAGGTGCAAAAAAATGGCACCCAGACTTGTTGAGGTGTTCACAAATAGAGAATCTTTAGGTGCAAAATGCGCCTGGCGCCCTGCTAATTTCGAACCCTGCATCAGACCTCTGATCCATCTAGCTCAGTACTGTCTACACTGATTGGCAGCAGCTCTCCAAGGTTTCAGGCAGGATCCCGTCCCAATCCTACCTGTAGATACCTAGGTTGAACCTGGGCCCTTCCGCATTCAAAGCAGATGCCATAACCAGCAACCTACAGCCCGTCCCCACAAGCCTGCCTTTCATCCACTGCAAGTGATATCCTTAGGGTCAAAATCCCTATCTTGCAACACCCATTTTTTTGTCTTGACTCCAACACTAACCAACGATAATAAAGAAAAGGTCTCTTATGTGACTGTCCTTCAAATAAGTGCAGGGTTCTAGCTATGAGAGTGAGGGGGTGCAAGTCCCCACCACAGCCACCCCCAGCCTTGCCTACGGCGTGCTGAGTACCTGTAGTTTACTCCTGTGGCTTTGAATGAGAAACCAGATGCAATTAATAATTAAGGAAAGCAGAAACCCTTGGCCTGCTTTTGCTTGCAGACAATAGCCCGGCCACAGCCAAAAGTGCTAAATTCCATTGCTCTTTAGTGAAAACAAATGCCATGTTTCCTCTTGGAGTAATGAGTCTTCAGTCGGCTCGCTCGTCAGCCCAGAATGAGCAAAAATGGACTTACAAGGCAATAAACATTGCTTAGCTTCACACCCAGAATCTGCCCCTGTGTGCGAGGGAAAGATGGTTTCATTTTAGAAGAAGCTGGAGAAGAAGAAAAATTCCTCGGAGTAAATTGAGCAAAAGCATCTCTACCCTGGGGGTGAAGTCTGATTAAAATAAGTCTTTTTGACGCAGAACAATTCTCGGCTTTCTGGGTTTCCCCAGCCACTCTGGGCGGCTTCCAACAAAATATTAAACATTAAAAGCTTCTCTAAACAGGGCTGCCTTCAGATACACCCGCCTCCCCATTTTCTCCTCAAAACAACATTGCACAGGAAGGTAGACTGAGAGACAGTGGACTGGTCCAAGGTTACCCAGTGAGCTTCACGTTCGAGTAGCGATTTTGAACCCTTGTCTCCTAGATTCTAGTCCATCACTGTAACCACTACACAACACTGCCAACCAAGCAAAGCAAAGACACACACGCAGACATATCCCTACAACTGACAGTGCCTTGCCTAACCAACATTTTCCAGTGCTTTTCCTTACTCCAAAGTACTCTTCTTTGGAGTAGTCCAGCTTCTGTGTTGATTTATTTTTGTTTAAATGGAGGTTGTTTGGAACTGTATCTGAGAGCAAAGAAAACCAGGAGTCCTCACATGTTATTCTGTGTTTGTTTGTTTACCTTAAACCTTAGAGCAAAAGCTGCAGTCACCAAGGCTGGGGCAAGAAGCAACAGGTCTCCTCCACCATTTTCACCCAAATCCTTTCCAAAACTGGTGAAGGGAAAGGTTCAACTCAAGTAGGTGAAGACAAAGTTTGCAGCCCCCACTCAGAGTTTGGCAAGATGTAGCAAAGAAGAGTGGGGAACCTTGGACCTTCAGATGTAGTGAGGCTCCAGCTCCCATCAACCCCAGCCAACATGGCCAGTGGTTGAGGATGATGGGAGCTGTAAAACAACAACATCTGGAGGAGCACAGGCTCCCCATCCATTGACTAAGAACCTTGAGTAGCATTTCTACCACGGGCAGTCTTGCATAGTGGTTAGACTCTAGCTGTTAATGGTGTCAGACTGATCCTGAGTTTGAATCCCTGCTCAACCATGAAGCTTGTGACATGACTGTGCAACATTTGCTTTCTTCCACCCTAGCTTACTTCGCAGGATTGTCACAAGGATAAAAGAGTGGGGAAGAGCCATGTGCCCCAAAGGTCTTTGGAAGAAAGGTGGGATAGAAACACAATAAAGACAGCAGTGCAGAACTACAGAAATATAATCCAGATGAAAAAAGTGTTTCAAAGCCACACTAGCGCTAGCAATGACAAGCCTACCACAGGGAAATCCATCTCCCAAATTCTTAGGCACATAGGCCTGATTGCAAGAGTCCAAACACAATTCAGACAGTAAGATTTAGCATCCTCCTCGTAGCCGTGCACCCATCCTAAATTGCAACCTTTTTTCTAGCTCACCTTCCCTGTACTTTTAACAACTGCACAACAGGCGGAAATTCTACAGATGCAGCTTTTGCTGGCACATATATGCATTCAATGAGGGAAGCTGTATCTGCTGAATGTCTATTGCAACCCTGTGAAAGGCACCAGCAGAAAATAGAAAAGGTGGTGGCAACCATAATGTTATTCCACCCGCACTAATGTTCAACAAACCTGTGAGGTATGAAACACAATTACTCCACTTTTCAGGCCTGGGAAAGTTCGTCCAAGACAAAGGGACTTTTCCAAGGGTACTCAGGAAGTCGATAGCAGAATCACAATATGAGGCAGAAGTTTTTTTTCCAGCGGCTTTGTTCAAATGAGAAGCAACACCCCAAAAGGGTACTTCCTCTGAACGATATTCACCGGATTGCAATGAGGACCTGCTCTAAGTATAGAACATTCAGGATTGCAGCCTTGCAGCCCAATCCTATGCATGTTTATTGAATTCAATGGGGTTCACTTCTACATCATGGTGTGCTGCGATGGTGGGGAGAGCCAGGTTTATATCCTGCTCTGCCTCGCAGTTTACTGGGTGATCACATGCACACACACAGTCTCAGTCCAATCTACCTCACAGGGTTGTTGTGTAGATAAAAAAGTGAAGGAGCCATGTCCATTCCAACTCAACAATTACATAATTTTTTCTTTAGAGAATGGGAATAAGAATAATGATACAAATCTAATCCAACAAGAAGTCTTAAGAAGATGCAACTGAAGCCAATCCCTGCGGCTGTGTAACCCTAAATATCCTTCTAGAGTTAAGCTTCACTGAAATCAGTGGGGTTTACTTCCGAGTAAACCCGCTTACGGTTATGCTACCAAAACGAAAAATCCGATGCGCACCTCCTTGCTCGCAACTCCCACTGCGTGACGTTTACTTCTGAGTAAAGCATGGCTAGGATCGGGCCGGAAGCCGATCCCTTTCGCCTGCGCTTGCATCCTTGGGAACGGTGCACCATCCCCGACTCTTACCGCCAAGCCGTTTTTTCTACGAAGCATTTCCTCTGCAGGAAAGGGCCCGGCCTCTCCTAGAGACACCCGGGCAGAAACTTGGATGCTTGGGAAGTTCCCAGAGCGAGCGAACGAGAGAGCGAGAGCGATCCTCAGCCTTCTCTCTCTCTCTCTCTATCCCAAGCTAAGATTTCAAGGGCAAAAACATAACAAAAAAAGAAAAGTAGTAGTCATCCTTTTTTTTAAAAAAAAAAGATGAAAACGAACCCAGCCACAGGAAACCCTCCCAGTTTCCAGTCGCTAATTAGTTTTTTTAAGGGTCTGTCTACACACACTGGCAACTTGAACAAAGCGGATGCCTTGAATTCCTTCCCAGCCCCAGCTTGGTTTTGGCAGAAGCCCATCTTGGAGCCCAGAAATCAGCCCAGGAGGAGGAGGAGGAGGCGGAAAAGGGCGATCGGGAGGCAGGGAGGAAGAGCCCCCCGCAACTTCCCCTCCTGCCCTGACCCCCAAAGCGCACCCCGATCCCACCCTGACTCAACTCACACATAGCAAACCCCACCCCACCCCACCAAAAAATAAATAAAAAATCCCCTCGCCTACCTCCTTCTTCTCCCCGCCGAATCCGCCACCTTTTTCCTTCCCCTAAGGAACTTAGCCGGGAATCGAAGGATCCAAGTCCGCCAAGGACTTTCTGGAGGAGCGGCGAAGGCGTCGGTAGCAGCCGCGCCGCCAACCAGCAGCAATTGCAGTTGCAGCAGCTGCAGCCCGGAGTTTCGTCGCCTCAGGCTGCGGCAGCGGAGACCCCCGGGGCCCCCCACTCCGCGATGCGCGGCGGCGGCGGCGGCCCGCTTGGATCCGGCCCGCTCGCAGGGCTGCAGTGCTGGGGCTCCTCCTGACAATGAGAGGCGGGGAGCAGCAGCAGCAGCCCCTGCTGGCGGGCGGGCGGGCGGCCCTGACGTCAGGAGGAAGGAGAAGGGTGGATGAGAAGGAGGAGGAGAAAAGGAGGGCCTGGCCGCTCGCCTCGCCTCCGCAGACTTCCCCCCAGCCGCCTTCTCTTGCTTGCTTCCCTCGCCCGCCAAAGTAGGGCCGCCTCGCGCGCCGCATTCGAGCCAGGACTCGCAAGGTCCCGCGCAGAAGCGCGGTCGTGAGGAGGGTTGCCCTCCTCCCCGTGTCAGCGCCACGCGCGGACCGCGGCTCCTTAAAAGGCAACACTTTTCCTCCTCCTCTGAGGAAGGTTTCGCGCGTTCCATTTGCTGCCTTTCCTTTCCTAAGCCCGCCTTCCCCCCCCCCACTCCCTCGGCGTTGCTTCTTTCTTGCTCCTTTCCCTTCCTCGCGCGTTTGTCCTCAGAGTGAGGTAGGTTAGGGTGAGCGAGACTTAGCCGCAAAGTCACGCAAGCGAGCGGGGGGCGGGGGGAGGTTCAGCTCAGGGCTCCTTACTCCCAGGTCGTCTGGATCTCCAGGTGTGGGTGGTTTTCCCATCATCCCTGACCATGGATTGGCCGGTGCTGATGGGAGTCCGAAGGACACCTGGTTCCTCATCTGCACCCTGCTCTTCAACCAGCAGTGTGGGCACTAAAATAAATTGGTACGGCGTTATCTATCACCACTGTGGCAGGTGGGTGGCACCGTGCTGGCTACACTCAGAGCTGCAATATCTGGGACTGTGGCTATTTCAGATCAACCCACCGAGCTTACAAGAGTAGCAAAAGGTATTTTTTTTATAAAGAGAGACACCTTTGATTAAACCTCCCCCCCTTTCTTTTCATACATCAGAAAAGCAGATAGCAAATTTCTCCCACCGGTTTTGCAAACCTGTCTCTGGAGAGCCTATATCGGCCCATTAATGCTCTAGGATTATGTAAAATAACATTATAATCTTAATGCTATGTTTATTTTTTGTGTGGAGACTGTATTAAATTTGATTTAATAAATAAATGAGAAAAGGAGCAATTGTGAGATACAAGAGGCAGAGGCAGACAGTTCTATGCAAAGCGTTAGTACATACCAGCTAAGCACAGTGACCTTTGTTGTATTTGTTTTCCGGGGGGGGGGGACACAACTTAATTTGGAACAGAGCCTACAAGAGCCTACCTTATAACCTATTTCTAATGTTGCCACTCTTACCCCAAAGTCGAATTCTCCTACATCTTCCCAACATTTTATACAGTATATGGAAATCATTCATATGCCACACCTATCCTCACATCAAGATTGATACCTGAGACCACCAACCCTCTTTCTCCATCCTGCTGTGGTTTGTGCTAGCCTGCCTGGCACTGGCTTCCGAAACTGGCCATAACTTCTTTTCTTTTAATAACTTTAATAAAATGATATAACAATTAGTCACAGAAAGGAAAGGAAATCCATATTAGGGCAAAACCTTTATAGGATGGCTGCCGGTCAAAATGTACTCAACAATATTCACTGTTTGGATAGGTGATTATGGGGAGGTGGAAGGGAGGCAAGATAGAGCAGGGGTATTTGGGAAGGTACCATAGCTCAGTATCACAGCACATGGTTTACCTGGTATGTGCAGGAAGTTTGAGGGTCTATCCCTGGCATTTCCAATTACGTAGAAGGATCTCTGCTACCCTAGAGAGCGGCTTCGAGTCATAGTACATATAGCATTGAGAAAGATGGGACAGTGTCATCAGTTAATTCATGTTACTTCATGTGGACTAGAGGCAAGATGCATGCATTACTTATTTGGAGATTTAACTGCTTAAAGACCCAAGAAAAGGGGCTGATTAAAAAAAACCTCCCCAAAAGACAAAACACTGTTTTGCAAGTGGCAGATAACAGAAAGCAGATGTGGCCCCATCAAATAGGAGCAATGTGTACATATGGGCCAGATTCACATTTTCTATCACTTGATTATTCAATCCTTGGGACTAAAATTTAGTACACATAAGAAATTCAGCAGCATTTTGGCAACTGAAAACAACTTTAGCAATTGTTAGCATCTTCCATCTATTGTTTTTGAAATTCAGCTCTTAAGGGACACTTTAAAAAAACAAAAAACCTGCAACCTTGTGATTATTATTCCTTTTCCTGTTCATAGAAGGAAAGGGGTGGGAATCTTGCATAAGATTGTTGCTCTGACAATATACACTGCCCATGAGAGTACAGCTGCTCAAATGAGTAATTATTTGCAGAAGGGAGCAGCAAGTAGATAGTCAGTGCAAGAAGTGAGTTTGCATATTTCTACTCTTCCTTCCACATCCTGATTTTTAGATTGTATGCTCCTTGAGACAGGGTCTTCTCCTTCTTGTAATTTGTAAAGCACCATCTATATGACAGTTCTGAGTCCAATGGGACTTAAACCCAGGTAAGCAGGTAAGCCCTGGATCTCGAGAATGTATTAATACATTACACAAGGCAAGAGGTATACATTGGTTCTTAATACATTTCAAGGAAATGCTTATATCAACCTGTGTGACATAATGGTTGCCACTTTTACACAGATGTTACATACCATGTTGCACTAGTTACGTTTGGAAGGGTGAGACTGTGCGGGACAGGAGAAGATGTTATGGTTATTTCCATGCCAGTGCTGTCTGTCGCCTGGGAGTTGAGGCACTGGAGTAGAAAGTTACAACTTCATTCACCTATCCCATGTGATCTCCCACTTTCAAGCATGACCTGTTTATTGCATAGCTCAATCACACGCAAGCAGCTATCATGCTATACCACAAATGGTGTAAGAATCAGTTGTCAGGATCCTTCCTGTCCTGTTGCAAGTTGATTTTTCTTAGGGTGGCAATAATTGCTGCTGTCATCATGCAGTTTCCTAGACAAGGGATCCAGCCCTAAGGTCTCTCAACTGCCTCTAGGGTCAGATCCTAAGTTGGCTGGCCAAATATCTTCTAATCATTTAGTTCTGGGGTGGGAAAGCTAGTTGCCCTGTGGGTGATTTGAGGAGCAGTCCTTCAGCATCTGCAGGTTCCCCACTCCCTGATTTAGTTAAATAAGGTAAGTACTTGCGGGTCAACTCCTGACATCCAAGAATCATAGAAAAAAAATCAGTGACAAAATTCTAAATATGTAAAGTGTATCTTAGCTTGTATTTCTTTATTTGTTGATATTTTATTTTAAAAAATCAGTGACACGCATCAATATATTGGAAACACAGGTGAGTACCTGAGACAACACCTAAAGCAGCCCAGGTGACTATATAGACACAAGTAAGCCCCAAGCTAAGATGGGGCCGAATATCAGCATTACAACGTAAAAAAAAAAGTGTCTGTCTTCCCCCACCCTCCCCAAAAAAAGCCTTGTAGGACTGAACTCCATTGAAAATGTTTAGAAACTTTTATCAAAATACAAGTTATATTTTAGTCTTGGATGCATGCAGTTTGACAATAGATCCTTCTTAAATTGGTACAGAATTTGTTGTGCACACCACGATGCCATCATTTCCCAAATTGAGAGATACAGCACCAAGCAGACTTCTTAGCAGAACTTTCCCCCATTCCCTTTCCCTATCGCATATTATATATTCCTTTCATTTACCTTCCTTATCTCATTATAAAAGCTCACACCCTTCCACTCATGTACTGTAATAGCAGACATGAGAGGAGGAGGGGTGGGATGAAGAAGATAATACGTTAGATTTGCAGAGTATTAGAACAATGGCTTTATTCAGCATTGACAGAAGAACGTTGCACTTGTCTTGATGCTTTGTAGTAGCCTTAGTTACATGTTAATAGAAGGTTAATAATAGTTAACAGCAAAAAAGGGGGACTAAAATTTTGACATAGAGACTTAATTTGACACTTGTCCCCGCCATTCCAGTATCCCCCATAGTACTGACTGCATGAACTGAGAAGGCATGTCAAAGAGGCAGCTATAATGTTTCTAGAGGAAGGCATTCAATAAAAGGCATTCTGGGAGGCATTCAATAAAAGCAACGTCCTCCCATATGCAATTGTCCCATAAAGTGTCCCAATTTTTATTTTATTTTTAAAAGAACCTATCCAGAAATACAGGTGGGACAGAAAAATGCATTTAAATATTAGCAAATCCAGATCTTTTTGTATGAACTGTCTTGATTTGCTATGCTGAGGTGCATTGTTCCATCCATTGCTAATTCAGCAATATTATTATTTATTTCACTACTTCCCACTCTTGTATAAGCCATGCAACGCATTAGGTGTTTTAGACTGCATTCTCAGTCTGATAGAGGAAAAGATGCTTGAAATGAACCTAAGTATTATTGTAAACTGAAAAAAACACAGCGTATACTCCATAAACTTCAATAAATTCAGTTACATCCATATTACACTGGGTGGATAAGCAATGCAAGGTAGTTTTCTACTAAACCATGCTTGCAGGGTGGGCGGAGTGTATTATTTTATGAAACCACAGAGTTCTGAGTTCTGAAAATCTCCCTGGCAAACCTGTGCAGATAACTTAAGCCATCAAATCCAAATGACTTTATAGAGTAGTCCCACTGAAACTTACTTTGATATATACGAACTGAGGACTGCAGCCTTCTTCACTAGGGAGAATTGTTCCTAAGAGTGCAAACCTACCTGAAAGTAAATCCCATTGAAATCTGTGGGATTTACTCCCATGTAAATCAGGATATTATGGTGCAACACATAAACCTTGGGAGGCTTGCTACTGAGTTCGATTGCAGCCCTGGACTCCTAAAACCCATTCGCTTGGAAGCAATTCTCATTGGCGTGTCAGTCACATATAGCTCTAAGTGTGCTGAATCACAGGGTTCTAAATGGCTCATACAGTACTCTAATATCCTGCTCAGATTACACACACACACACACACACACACACACACACACACGCTACCGTCGTATATTCATAGCATAATGCAGTACAAGAAAGCACAACAGAGAGAAACCACCGGATTTTACAAAAGCCTGTTTTCAACTTGGCAATAGGAAATAAATGGGGGCGGGGTGGGGGAAAAAGCCTCAATAATACCTGGAAGTAGGGTGAAGAAGTCTTGCTTCTAGTCATGCTGGGGCAGGCTGCTGCTGCTGCTGCTGCTTTTGTGAAATGCGGCATTGCACAACGGATCCCAGTATGGAGGCACGGGTGCGCTGCTGCAGTGCAAAATCCTGCCAGCAATTACTTGGTTAAATCTCTGCTCTGATTGCTGATTCCAAAGGCTCAGCATAATTTCTGAGGAAGGGAAAGACAGTCCCTTCTGACTGCTTTGCCAGCTTTTGGAATCCGGATAATCTTCAGAATGGGCAGGTTAGGAATGCACTCACAAAGCCGGGATAGGACAGCTCTTCTTGCCATGAACTCTTCCCAAAGCATTCAGGCTTCATCCGGAATGAGGAAATGTGCTAGCTCTGGCAAACAGGATGCTCTCCACCATTTGAGGAGCAACGCATCATCACACGCTCCCAATACTTGAAAAAGCAAGGAGCATTTCTTGATGACATATACGGTGGCGATGTTGCAGTTTGGCTTCCTTTTGGCACCTCTGCTTTTTAGAGGATTCCTGGTTTTGAAAAATATAACCATGATCCCATGGCAATTATGAGGAAGTGTGATCAGCATGAGGGACGCATACAATTCTGGGCAAGATTCCAAGGGCCACATGCTATTGACAGGCAGAGCCAAGGGCGAAAATGAGCAGAACAATGAATGCAAACGCAACCTTTGTACAGTAGGCTAGTTTCTGCCCACATTCACACACACACAAACACCCAGCTCTATCTGCCATCAAGCAGGAGGTATTATCCTGATTTAAGGACACATTCCAGCCAGGCAACAACACTTGGGAGCGCAAAGCAGAGGGGTGTGGCCTGGGGAGAGGGGTGTGGCCTGAAGAGCGTTCCAAGGACATGATAGAGAAGTGTATAGATCCGTATCCGTCCCCACTGCCCTATGAATTCTATGCCTGTCTCTGGTTCAGTTTAAGGAAAACCTATTATCGCATGATCTCTGGTTAAAATGCCAGTATAAAGCACCTTCATCCATGTTTGTGGCAGCTTGCCATCCATGCAAGTTGGCACATGGAGACATGTATGCTGGTGTGTGGAATTAAGTAATGAGGTTTGAAAATAGGGGAACCAAGCATGTTTACTGTTTATCGAAGTCCTTCCCAGCTTCATCAGACTACCCATAACCTCCCCTTCTCAGGATAGCAGAGCCCAGGATGTTAACAGAGAACTACTGGCAGACATTGTTCTCAACCTGCAGAAGATACCATGTGAGCAATTGCAGTTGGGAAAGATATACCCAAACCTACAGAGGCTGCAATTCTACCTCTACAGTGGTACCTCGGGTTACAGATGCTTCAGGTTACAGACTCCACTAACCCAGAAATAGTACCTCAGGTTAAGAACTTTGCTTCAGGAAGAGAACAGAAATCACGTGGCAGCGGCACAGCAGCAGCGGGAGGCCCCATTCGCTAAAGTGGTACCTCAGGTTAAGAACAGTTTCAGGTTAAGAACGAACCTCCAGAACAAATTAAGTTCTTAACCCGAGGTACCACTGTACTAGTAAATCTCACTAGATCCAGTCACCTTAAGAGTAATGGGATTGGCTGGATGGTACAAATCAGTTTGCGTTTTATTTTTGCTTAGATAAAATGGTTGTGCGGCATTTATGATGGTTGACATGGACCGGGTAAGGTAAGCAGACAGAAAAGTACAGAGATGTGGAAGTATTTAAACAGCCGAATGAAGTTCACATCTAGCAAAGCTCTCAGAAAATGATTCATGTTGGATTGCTGATGTTTTGCAAATGCAGGTCTTCAGCATTTCTACATTCTCCTTACTTGGTGGTTGTTGTTGTTGTTTGCCCTGCCTTCTTCCTTGACAGGACTCAAGGCAGCTTACAGATAAAAACAAGAACCACTAAAAACATAGGAAAAAACCACCATTAAAAACAAACAAACATTAATAGAATGAAAACTATTTATATACAGTGGTACCTCGGGTTAAGTACTTAATTCGTTCCGGAGGTCCGTTCTTAACCTGAAACTGTTCTTAACCTGAAGCACCACTTTAGCTAATGGGGCCTCTTGCTGCTGCCGCCCGATTTCTGTTCTCATCCTGAAGCAAAGTTCTTAACCCGAGGTACTATTTCTGGGTTAGCGGAGTCTGTAACCTGAAGCGTATGTAAGCTGAAGCGTATGTAACCCGAGGTACCACTGTATATAATATCTGTTTGAAATGTACAGATAATTACAATAAAAACTGCATGGCAACAGCCCTTTCATTGAAAGCAGTCAGTTTTCAAAGCCTGTTGGAGAAGAAAGTCCTCACCTGCCGGTGGAAGGACAAGGAGGGAGACAGTCGAGCTTCTCCAGGTAGGGAGTTCCAGAGACTGGGAGCAGCCACTGAGAAGGCCCTTTCCCACCAAGTGGGCCTGTGTGGGTAACTGCACTTAGAGAAGTGTCTCATCTGAAGATCTCAAAACCCCAGCGGGTTCATATGAGGAAATATGATATTTAGGATAGCTTGGACCATAGGGCTTTATAGTTCATAACCAGCCCAGAAACAGACTGATGGAGCTCTTCTGACAAAGGAGTCACCAGCTCCCTATAACCAGCCTTGGTCAGCAATCTGTCTGTAGCTCTTTGAGCCAGCTGAAGTTTGCGAGCACTTTTCAAAGGCAACCCCACATAGAGCACATTACAGTAATCCAAACAGGATGTAACTAAGGCGTGTGTCACTGTGGCCAAATCAGACATCTCAAGGAAAAGGCGCCGCTGGCGCACTAGACTTAAGTGTGCAGATGCACTCCTGGCCACTGCAGAAACCTGGCCATCCAGGTTGCTGCTTCAGTTTTTTGTTCACCACTTAGATATGTTTTGATTATGATGCAGTATATAAATTAAATAAATAAATTACTTATGACAAACACTGGTTCAGAACCAAGACAGCTTCCTTTGATTTAGGTGTAAAGAAAAAATAGAGCCGGGTGTCATCATCATACTGGTGACACCGAACCCTGAAACTTGGGACAACCTCTCCCAGTCCCACCTCTAATTTCCTAAGGCAAGATTAATATACTGCTAGGTACGCTGTGAAGCTACCGTAATTCTTTCACCAGTACAAGCTGCTCAATAAAGGAATCTCCTCACTCACATTTATTCAGCCTTCTGGCGGTTCCCTTGCTGTGTGAAGTGAGGCTGCAGGGAACCAGGCAGAGGGCCTTCTTGGTAGTGGTGCCCGCCCTGTGGAACACCCTCCTACCAGATGTCAAAGAAATAAACAATTATCTGACTTTTTAGAAGACACCTGAAGGCAGCCCTGTTTAGGGAAGCTTTTTATATTTGATGAATTATTGTATTTTAATATTTTGCTGGAAGCCGCCCAGAGTGATTTGGAAAACCCAGCCAGATGGGCAGGGTATAAATATATTATTATTATTATTATTATTATTATTATTATTATTATTATTATTATTATCTCTCTAATTATATAATAAAAAAGGGACGTGGGTGGTGCTGTGGGTTAAACCACAGAGCCTAGGACTTGCTGATCAGAAGGTCGGTGGTTCGAATCCCCGTAGCGGGGTGAGCTCCCGTTGCTCGGTCCCAGCTCCTGCCAACCTAGCAGTTCAAAAGCATATCAAAAAACAAGTAGATAAATAGGTACCACTCCGGTGGGAAGGTAAACAGCGTTTCCGTGCGCTGCTCTGGTTCACCAGAAGTGGCTTAGTCATGCTGGCCACATGACCCAGAAGCTGTACGTCGGCTCCCTCGGCCAATAAAGCAAGATGAGCGCTGCAATCCCAGAGTCGGTCACGACTGGACCTAATGGTCAGGGGTGCCTTTACCTTTTTATAATTTTAAAACACAGGTGCGTGCATATGCAATTTAAGATGTATGCAATGGCAGACTGGAAAGTGCTTTATGCCAAATCAAGACTCCACCGAGCCCCATATCATCTGCCTAGCAGTGACTCTCCAGGGTCACAGATCGCTTGCTGTTTGCCTTATGGCCGTCCTTTTAAACTGGCGATACCTGGAGTTGAACTAGGGCTGCATGCAAAGCACATGCTGTACCACCACTGAACTATTGTTCCCCCTGTAGCAAAGCAGGGCCAGCCCTCCTGTTTTTGTATCCTGAACCAGTTGCCTCAGGTGGCAGATTGCATACTGATCAAAGACAGGGGTTCTGTGGCTTCAGAGCCAGCACCCTGACATCCTTGGGCAATTGCTGGGCCCCTGCACCCTGACATCACCCACTGATGTAGCCTGCCCTGCCTCCACCCTTTCCTGTTTAACCCCAGCCTGGCATTCCAAGCAGTGCCAAGAGCCTGAGATTTTAATTTCCCACAATGCCCCAATACAGCACCGCTCCAGGGTATTATGGGAAATATGAATGGTAGCTAGACCCAGCATCTCAAAACTGCTCATAGCAGGGTCACTTTCATCCTCCATCAAAGTAAGATCACCAGGTGCCACTGGTCCTACCTAAAAGAGACTCCTAGGAGGCCAGAGGGACATTGCTGGAACAACTCTAGTATTCTGCTCTGGTCAGACCTCACCTGGAGTACTGTGTCCAGTTCTGGGCACCACAGTTCAAGAAGGACACTGACAAACTGGAACGTGTCCAGAGGAGGGCAACCAAAATGGTCAAAGGCCTGGAAACGATGCCTTATGAGGTACGGCTAAGGGAGCTGGGCATGTTTAGCCTGGAGAAGAGGAGGTTAAGGGGTGATATGATAGCCATGTTCAAATATATAAAAGGATACATAGAGGAGGGAGAAAGGTTGTTTTCTGCTGCTCCAGAGAAGCGGACACGGAGCAATGGATCCAAACGACAAGAAAGAAGATTCCACCTAAACATTAGGAAGAACTTCCTGACAGTAAGAGCTGTTCGACAGTGGAATTTGCTGCCAAGGAGTGTGGTGGAGTCTCCTACTTTGGAGGTCTTTAAGCAGAGGCTTGACATCCATATGTCAGGAGTGCTCTGATGGTGTTTCCTGCTTGGCAGGGGGTTGGACTCGATGGCCCTTGTGGTCTCTTCCAACTCTATGATTCTATGAACTCTTGGATTGGGGCAACACACAAAAAATGTTTTAAATGGTTCTAATTTTGGTTCCTCCGTTTTGTTTTTGTCAGGTTGATGTTGGTTAAATGTTTAGTTGGGGTTGGCGATTATTTTAATTTGGGTTTAACTGTAAACTGTTTATTCTTGTTATTCTTCTTGTTATTGTTATCTATTTATTGGTTTGTTTGTTGCTCGTATAGGATATTTTGCCTTTTAATGTTTGATGCTTTGTTGTGTTTTTATATGTTGTAAGTGGTTGGGGGAAACCCAGCAAGATAGGCAGGATATAAATGTTAAAAATATTATTATTATTTAAAAGAAGGAACCTCACTAGAAAGTAAGTTGTGCAGCCCCCCCCCTTTTGCCACATGTCCACTTTCAGTGAGAAATCTATATTCATATATGTGGCTGTGTACACACAACATTTTATTTCAGAATCAATGGAAGCTGGAGAATCACTGGAAAAGAATGGAGACTTCTGTTTTCTACGCAATCCACACACAATCTAGATCCATTGCCTATCTCTGTTGCCCCTGAAAAGCACTTCTTGAAAAACTGGTTTCATTCAAAAAAATAAAAGCTCATTGCAGATTGATTCCGCATTTCCTCACAGTGTGTCCATTTGAAGAAGAAAAAAGATGCACACACACAAAGGCGGTCCCAGTAATGAGGTGTTTCCACGCCTGCCCAATGACGTTGTGGGTGGACCTTGATTATTGCAACCGCCACTTCCTCCTTCTCTCACCTGGAGCACGTGCAGGGAAGAAAAGGCATGCATAATCGAATCAAGGTGCGGGCTTTCAAACACGTACCAAACAAACCACACCCACCTTTCTTTGGGCAGCGGTATCTAGAATCAATCTAGATTAAGAGCAGCACGTTGAGGACGAGCTTGAAGAATTCCGGATGGAGGAAAAACTGCATTTTTGTGCTAAGGACGTATTAGCGTGCACACAGCTTGTGTTAAGCGTGATACCCCGTTTGACCTTGGATTTGCTTTTGTAAGGCAGACATGCCTCGCTGTATCTTTGAAAGATAAATGGCAGAAAAAGGATCTATTAACTGCCTTCAATTTTGTTATCTCTGTTTCTCAGTGGGGCACCCCGGCTTCATGCAGTGGAAGAGCAATTTGGTTGGTTTCATTTTTCTTTTCTTTTTTGTCCTTTTCAATCTTGGTAACATTCTTCTCCCACAGCTTGTTGAACAAATGAAGCCCAGTACTCAAAATGCATGCGTATACCGCCCTCTCCTGACACACGACTATTATTACGTTAACTGACAGTAACTTCTTTTCTCAATGTATTTTGTTTTCTGTTTCACAGAATCATGGAATCACCTAGTTCAACTCCCTCAATGCAGGAATATGCAGCTGTCCCATACCTAAATCAACCTGCAACTGTGGTCTTATCAGCATATTTCACATGGGATCAAAGGCATACAAATACAGGGCTCATGTATGTTTAAGAGCATAGGTAGGCAACCTAAGGCCAGGGGGTCAGATCCAGCCCAATCACCTTCTAAATCTGGCCCGCAGATGGTCCAAGTTTGCTGACCCCTGGCTAAGAGAGATGGTTGAACCTATCAGTTCTGGTTTCTCAGTTTCTAACTTTCCAATCTTAGGTTCAGTTTTCCATATTTACACATCAGTTTGGAAATCTATTTGCTTAAATTCCTCATGAAAAATTGTCAGCATTTTACAGCAAATTTCCTCATGCATATATGTGTGTGTGTGCATCTATTTTTGTCTAAAATGCACAATTTTGCAAAGCAATTATCCCCTAATACAATGCATTTCTCTTGGTTTCTCATTTTTCCAGCCTTCAGTTCTCTGCATTTCTATGTCTGTTTGTGATTTTAAAACAGTCCTCATGAAAATTAATTCACACTTTAGCATAAATTTATCCTGATATACAGGATTATGCAAAGCATTTTTCCATAATATAATCCATTTTTGTGTATTTCCCAAAGTATATATGCATTTTACATGCACTATTGTGCATTTTTGTGCACATTAGTTTGCTGAAGAACTGCACTGCAAGATTTGGAAAAGTGTGGATTTCAGAGGGTGGCTGTGTTTCTTTTTGGATATTGTTTCTGAAAGTTTGCATTAGGTAAATCCAGCTCTAAATGCAAACTGAAAAGAATTTCTCCCTCATCCCCATTGCTGAATAGTTGGAAGAATAAATTTTATCAGGTATGACTCTCTTAAGCCATTTTATTATGCTACACAAGAAATACAGAAATGAAACCAAACTTCAGACACAGAGTACTATTTGAAAGTTTATGAACTAGATCTCATAGTCAGATGGAAATGGTTGCCTCAGAAATAAATTAACTGCTTAATGGGAAGGTCATGGGAGATTCTAAAGGTTTCTAAGAGGTATGGGAATTTGGGAGTAGAAACAGATGACACTGTGTTGAATACGGCATTGTCTAAACCTCTGCTGGAAGCCACATCTGCCAGGGTCCAGGAAGCATCTCTGAAGACACTTCTTCAATGGCATTGGACTCCCTGGAGTCGATCTCAGATCAATATGCCCATCTTTCCCCTTTGCTGACGCGGCTGCAATGCTACAAGGACATTTTTAACATGCGCCCCAAAGTGGCAACATTTTGGGAATTGGTAATTTGGGAAATTGCCAATATTATTTGCCAACCATCAACTCCGGAGCTCAAACTGCTGTCACCGGGTACTGATTCTAATCATCTCATGTGAGTAAAGAGCTGCTTTCGCTATTCCAGGCTGCTGCAAGAATAAAAGTTGGTGGATGCTGGAATTTGGTAAAAAGTCCTCCGGGGAGGGGTGGCTAAACAGTGTTTGGGCTATAGCCCTATCTCAGGGGTAATTGTCCTTTGTTTTTTCCGGTGTTATGCTTCGCTGACTAGCTGTACGAGTTAATCTGGTCAGTGACCGTTTAATAAAATTTGATTTGATTTGATATCTCAGGGGTCAGCAAGCTTTATCTCGCCTGGTCCGGTTCCCTCCAGCAGATATCCCTCTGTGGGCCGGATTGCGCGCGCGTATCCACGCACACCCACGATTTCCGGCGTCTGCACAGACCCAATTTTTGACATTTGCGCATGTGCAGATGCGATTTCCATTGCCGTGGAAGCAAGTCCCCACACCATGCCGCACCGGTTTAACGCAGCGCGCGGGGACTCACCGAGCAGGCGGCTCAATTTGGGGGCAGCTCGTGGGCCAGTTAAACGACCCCCGTGGGTTGCTTGTGGCCCATGGGCCTTAGGCTGCCTACCCTTGCCCTATCTGAACACCTCACCCCTCACCAGAGAGGGTGATAAAAGGCGACCAATCTCATAAGAGCATGGCATTCATTTCTCTGCTTTAGGAATGAAAACAGGCAGGCATGTCCACCTCTGCTAACCCAGGTAACCTTCTGGAGGGGCTATTTGAATATGATCTGATTTGGAGGGGTTGAAAATGATAGCATACTACTTTGCAATAGGGCACCTGACCTTAACTTCTGTCCGCCATATGTATGCAAAGAGCATTGTGACTAGTGTTGTTCGTTCACAAAATTAAATCAACAATTGGGGGGGGGGAGGGAAAGACATATATTATGATAAAGGGAAAGGATGGCTTTTGTGGCCTTGAGACAGCAAGCTGCACCTGCCAAGATTCCACCTTCTACACACCTGTACAACATACAGCAGCTGTGGGTCATAGGGAAAAGACCATGGCTCAGGAGCACAACACCTGGTTTGTTTGTAAAAGGTTCCAGGTTCTAATCCTTGGTATGAGGAAAGACCTCTGTCTGTGAGACACCCTGGAATGCTCATGCCAGTCAGTGTGCCTGTAATGCTTTCGGGGCAGCAGCGCTTCTAAATGCCAGGAGCACAGGAGGAGAGAGAGCTCTTGTGCTCATGTTCTGTTCCTTTGTTTCTCCCTGGCATCTGGTTGGACACTGCGAGAACAGGATGCTGGGCTGGGTGGGTTATTGGCCTGATCCATCAGGCTGTTCTGGCTTGGTGACATAAATATATTCTTATGAGCTGGGGGCGATTGGGATGTATGCCTGGGCCCCCTTTCTAATTCCTGGAATAGCCAGGCTAGTTTACTGGTGAGCTAATGGGCCATGAAGGAAACAAAGCAATGGCTCTGGCTGGTAGTCAGAAAAAAAAGGTGAGAGTTGAGTTGAGAGTTGAGCCAGAAGCTGGAGGCAAAGTGGCAAGCTGAGAAGCCAGAGAGTCAGAGAGGCAAGGTCCTTTTGGAGCGTTAATGTTGTGAACCCACCATCATAGGCTCAAGTTGAATATACAGTACAGTGGTACCTCGGGTTAAATACTTAATTCATTCTGGAGGTCCGTTCTTAACCTGAAACTGTTCTTAACCTGAAGCACCACTTTAGCTAATGGGGCCTCCTGCTGCCACCACGCTGCCGGAGCCCGATTTCTGTTCTTATCCTAATCTGGGTTAGCGGAGTGTGTAAACTGAAGCGTATGTAACCTGAGGTACCACTGTATGTGTAAATAAACCATTTATAGTAGTGATGTATGGAAGTGAGAGCTGGACCATAAAGAAGGCTGATCGCCGAAGAATTGATGCTTTTGAATTATGGTGCTGGAGGAGACTCTTGAGAGTCCCATGGACTGCAAGAAGATCAAACCTATCCATTCTTAAGGAAATCAGCCCTGAGTGCTCACTGGAAGGACAGGCTCCAATACTTTGGCCACCTCATAAGAAGACTCCCTGGAAAAGACCCTGATGTTGGGAAAGATGGAGGGCACAAGGAGAAGGGGACGACAGAGGACGAGATGGTTGGACAGTGTTCTTGAAGCTACCAGCATGAGTTTAACTAGACTGCGGGAGGCAGTGGAAGACAGGAGTTCCTGGCGTGCTCTGGTACATGGTGTCACGAAGAGTCGGACACGACTAAACGACTAAACAACAACAAAACCATTTATCTTAAAAGACACCACTCTGCTGTATCTCATTCCAAAGGAGACATGAAGCCTGGGTAAGCATCTGGAAGCTCTGGAATCTTGCAGTGCTCAGAGATTGGGGTGTGGGAGCCATGAAGCCATGGCAAAGGCTTGTAGCGCCACCTGGTGCCTCACTGACCTCGGTGACCTGCATGTCCGTGCCTTGCAGTGTATTAAGTGCATAACCTTATATGGGAATGGGTGGGTTAAAGCCATGACCGGATGTAGGTAACGTGAGACATTGGCAAACGGCCATGCGACAGGAGAGAACAAAGGATAATAAAAGAGACTGGGGAGGAGAGAAGTTCGAAAGGAGCTGCTCATACCATCCTGAAAATATTGCTGGCTCTCTGTGTCTTTATTTTATGCTAAACTGCGCCATTTGTGACGGCTGGCTTCCGTCATTGGGGTGGGGTGCAACAATATTAGTATTTTTGATGGATCTTTTGTGCAAATTTTCCCATCGGATTCTGGGAACCCAACACTTTTGCTGAATATCTCATAAAATCCTGAAGGAATAGTGAAAATTGTTCAAAGCTGCATTGGAGGAAAAGAGAATTTGGGATAGCCAGGAGCAAAGCTTTATACCCATCCCATTTCTCACACTGTAATCTTCCCACAACCAACAATGTACAATTTCTTCTCATAATTTGCACAATGAAATAACAAGAGCAGCAGCAACAACAATAATATATAGTTCTTTGCCCAAATGCTCAAAAGCACTTCATATAATTTGCTCCGTAACCCTTAGAAAACAAACCCTGAAAATTCAGCCAGTGTTTCATTCCCAAATTACAAAAGTGGGTAGGTGAGAAATCTGAGACAAATAATACAGATCTGTTAATTTGTAGTAAAGCAAGAATGAAAAGATTGTGTCGAGCGACACAGTTCATAACAACTCCATTATTTATTTCATCCTGCTTGTTTTGAAATCTTCTTCTGGTTTTGCAGATACATGTATTCAATGCACAGACTAGTAAGTCTTAAAAAGTTATCTTTATCACAGAGAACAAAATAAAAGACAGTGAAAAGTCACACGCAACAATAGACTGGTTTCTTCCACCACATATTTGTTTACTAAGATTTAAATAAGCCTTGTGGGCAGCCCCTTTTCTCCTCCCTTTGCAAGAGGAGTGAACAGACAAGGAACCCTGAAAATAACTATGGTTTCCTGTTTCAACTGACCCAGGAAACTATGGCCAATGGCTTCAGAACAAGCCAGGATATCAGGGCTGCAATCCTACACCTGCTCACATAGGAATAAGTCCCACTGAAATTAATGAGTATTACTCCTGCATAAGACTGCACTGTAGGGTATCTTCAAACCACGAATTCATACATACTGGTTTGTTCTGAAGTCATTAACCACAGTTTCCTGGTTTGGAAGAAATGGAAGACTTCCATTCCGTTACTGTAATACTTCCTAGTTTGTTCAGCCAGAGAGGAAAATGGAGGGGTTGCATGCAAGTTGCCAAAAAGCGTCACTAAGCCGAGTTATAATCAGCTGAATACAGTCAATGAGACCGTCATCATCTACCCCATAGGAAACTATGAGTGCAGGTGGGGTACAGTTTATGCATTGGCAGCTATGTCAAACCCGGAAGGAGTTTCAGGACTAGGAGCACTTCTTAAACCGAATCATTTTCTGAAAAGCCTGTTTGAAGTCTTCGTTAAAGGCAGTATATATCACAGGGTTGATCAGCGAGTTCAGGTAGCCTAGCCATGTGAAAATGTCAAGCAGAATGGGATGAGACCAGCAAGCTTCGTGACAGATAGGCAGGACTAAAGACACCACAAAGAATGGGAGCCAGCAGAAAATGAACGCTCCTAAAATAATCCCCAGAGTTTTTGTGGCTTTTCTTTCCCGGGCCGCTGAAATCCGTTTCCTCTCCAGGATGCTATCGGCGACTTTGATCCTTACGTGGTTGATTAATACTGGGGAGCTGCTGGAATGAGAATGCCCTTCCTGAAGGTTTGAGCTGAGGGAGCAGAGGGAGGAGCCTGCTGAGCCAGTGATCAGGTGGGCCGTGGTAAATCGCTTCCCGTACAGCGATGGCGGCTTAAGAATCCGGGACCGAGCGGCCACGTAAATCCTACCGTAGAGGATGATGAGCAGCACCGTTGGGATATAGAAGGCGCCGCAGGTGGAGTAAATGGTGTAGGAGATCTGATCCGTATTCACGACGCAGTGCAGTATTTCTTCCTGAGCTTTGGCTTGTCTCCAGAAAAGGGGCGGCATGGAGATGCAGATGGAAATGACCCAAACCACAGTGATCATCAAGGCGGCTCTGCTGGCAGTCCGGCGCTTGGTATATTCGAGAGCATCCGTGATGGCCCAGTACCGGTCCAAGGCAATCACGCAAAGGTGCAAGATGGAGGCCGTACAGCAGGTGATGTCTGAGGACAACCAGATGTCGCACATGATTTGGCCAAAGTTCCATTCGTGGCTAATGGTGTAAGCAATGCTGATTGGCATGACCAGGATGGACACTAAAAGGTCAGTGGCAGCCAAAGAGCCAATGAGGTAATTTGCAGGAGTGTGGAGTTTCCTGGTCAGAATGATGGTGATGATCACAAACATATTGAAGAGCATTGTCGCCAGAGTGATCACAGCCAAGATGGCGGCAAGCGAAACCTTTAGGCCTAGCAGCGTCCCCTCATCCCACTCCTCTGGCATTTCACTGGCATTGAGAGATCTGTTTGACATGCTGAGGAGAATAGACTTTGCAGACCAGTTGTACTGGGTCTTCATGGCTGTGTTGGATTCCTCCCCTCCTCTTTTGAACTTAATCCTTTACATATACTTGATAACGTCTGTCTCGGTCTTTAACGAAACCAGGTTTTCTGAACTAGATCTTCGAGGTTGGTAAAAAAAGCACGCCACTGTGAAACAGAAGCAAAGACAATAACGGAAGCATTAACCAAGCATTAACTACAGTGTGCTTTGTGATGCAGACTTTGGTACTATGGAGCCCAGTGCAAGGCCAAAATCTGGTGGACACCCCCCCCCCCCAGACCTCGTGCTGCCTTCCCAAAAGTAAGTAAGGAGGTGGTCGGCTTTGGGAGGTGCCATGAGGTTCTGGCAGGGTCCTAGAGCCCTCCTTCCCAAAGCTGGGAAAGTGCTAACTAGGCTTTGGCAAGGAGGTGGGAGGACTCTAGGACCCTGTCAGAACCTCACACTTCCTTACCAAAGCCCAGAGCCTTGCTTAACTGGCTTTGAGATTGTGCCCCCTTTGCTTGTGGCCAGTGAGTGTGCACCACTCAGACAGCCCTACATACCTGTGGTATGACTTCAGCAGCTAATCCTCAGGGACATATTAACATAGGCTATACAATCAACAGTAATAATTTAATTTCTACTGCAATTCTAACCGTGTTCACTCAAAAGTAAGAGCCAAACTAGACAGTATGTGAAATATGTAATTGCATCTGTCTGTCTGTCTGTCTGTCTGTCTGTCTCTCTCTCTGTGTGTGTGTCTCTCTCACACACATATCAGCTGTTGGAGACAGAATCAGGACCAGGACTATGGCATGTGTATGTCTGTGTGTTAATACTTCCATGCTGTGCTGAAGTCCAACCAAAAATTGCTCTTATTTGACCCAGGATGAAAGCTGCTATTTGTACAAATAGCAGTTTCCATCCTGGGCCAAACAGCAGCTTTGGGGAGGAGGGGATTTTTGTAAGGAGTGCAGTGGTGGAAGTGGGGAAGAGTTGACTCTTCACATTCACACATGTCACGCACCTTCTAGTTTGGCCCCAAGGCTTTACTGGGTTCACTGGAACATACTCCCTAAATCTGGAGTAGCCAACATGGCACCTTCCATCTGTGGTCAGACTTCAACCCTCATCAACCTACGGCAGCATGGCCAATGTCAGGGATGATCATAACTGCAGTCCTTCAAGAACTGGAGGGCACAATAGCTAGCTCTGCCCTAGAAAGCGGTTGGATCCAGAGTTCAGCAAATGCAACTCCCATGTAGCTCCTGTTTGCAAAATATAATGCTGCAGAATGTTCAGGAATGCTTTTACTGCATGGGAGTTAAGGCAGACACTTCAACATACAATTTCCATGAGTTTCTCTGTAAGCTCCTGAACTCTTCTCTTAAACCGATTTAAGAAAGCAAACAAACCCAAACCTTGGATATTCTGGTGTTTGTGAGTTGTATTTTCAATTAGCAAAAGCCTCCACTTTGTGCTTAGATTCTCATCCAAGAAAGAGAAAGGAAAGTGTCCCATCATCACTGTAGTGATTTACCTACCCAACTGTTCTCAGCAAACCATCGTTCCTCTGCCTTCAGGCATTACAGGTTCCAGAGTTAAACAGGTAGAGCTGCCCAAGGAAGGAGGGAAGGACAGTAACAAAGGCCAATCCAGCAACTGGTGCTGCTCAGGCTGTCAAAAGCAATTGCTTCCTTAGCACAGAAAAGTTTGCACTGGCATTTTGCAATGAGTCATGACAGGAAGTCCAAAAGGAATGATGTTCGCTAAAGCGTTAAATCGTTTTCGAATATGTTATTTTCCACTGCTAAGCACCATTAAATTGCAAGGCCTTCAGGGGCAAAGATACTTTTTTTTACCCCCCTTTTCTTTTCAGTATATAATTGTAGAAACTTGGGCAACTTTCTTGAACCCTTTAGGAAATCTATACAACTGAAGAAATACTGAACTATATACATAGAAAAATAAATTCAGTTTTAAATGCCAAGGCACACACACCAAGTCTTTGTGATACCTGAATAGAACAAACAGAGCTCTTCTAGATCAGAGCAAGGGTCTATCTGGTCTACAGTCCTGTTCTGTTGCACACAGTGACTTTCCAGGTGCCTCTGAGATGTCTCCAAGCAGTACAGGGAGGCAACCCCTCTCTCATAACATTAGAACTTGCTTCAGAACAGAAAGTATTTCCTTAGGTACCTCTCTATCCACTTTCTCTCTCCCTCATCATTGTCCGTTCACTGCAACGATGTCATATTGCCGAGCTGCCATCTACCGCCATGCATGGACGAAGGTCTCTGCAGGTTCTGTGATCTTACCTTCTGCAAATAGTTCATGATCAGGCAGAGGATGTTTTATTATTCTTAACTGCAAAGCCACACAGGGATCCCGGAGCAGAGAAAGACCTTGACTAGCTGACCCTGCTCATTATTCTGGGACTGGATCTAAAGGAAGAAACAGAGCGTGTTAGCCCAGGAATATATCGTAAGTGGAGCAGTGACAGAATCACAACTAGCAAGAGATCTTCTGTCCATGACCCCTGTGCTATTCATTTATTTTATTTGGAAGGCACGGACCATCCCATGGCATTGGGGCCCATCTGCAATTTGAAGGATTATTGCCCAGGCTGTGGCCTAGTCTCTCATGGAGGAGTAGGCTAAAGTCAGCCAGAATGAGCCTTGAGACTCCGAGGCCTAGTCCAAACCTCAAATCCACTGGAATCCCCAACCATAATGCTTTTAAATTGTGTCGCTGTCAGGGCAGCTCTCCAATTACCAAGAATGACCTTGTTTCTGAACGACTCTGGGCACATCGCTACACCTTTTGTTGCTAAAAGGTTCTATTATTAAGACATAGAGCCATGCGGTTAATTTAACATTGTCCAGTGAGTCACCCATTAAGCTGGTGACAGGAGAGCGATGACAGAAGCACATTCTTACCTGGCCTTAGAGACGCAGACCCACATCAACAAGGTGAACCGTCTGAGGGTGGAAAATGGAGAGATTGGAAACATAAATTTAAAAGCTTTACTAAGGATGGGAACACCCTTAATTCTTCTAGGGGTAAGCTTTCCTTTTTAATTTTTTTATCTTTAGTAGTTCTCATGGTTCGGGTTTCTAGCCTGTTACATATATAGTTGGTGAAAGTGCATTTTATTTCTCAAGCTTGAGAATGTTTTTGTCTGGCCTTTGTAAGTTCTGATCTTGCAGCCTTAAACTTTTGCTTGCTGATTAATATATGACATTTTACTGTACTCTATTGTATATTTTGTTGTTTTAATATGCTGTACACTGTGGGCCTTTCAGCTGCAGAGCAATATATATTAATAATCTGTAATAATAACTGTCATGATGATGATGGTGATGCTCTGGTAATAATAATTTTTTATACTCTGCCCTCCCCGGCCAAGACCGGGTTTAGGGCGGCTAACACCAAATATATAATACATTAAAAACACAAAATCAAACAATTAGTTTAAAATACAATTCGAATCACATTTAAAATCAAAATAAAATTAAGTGGGAACCCACGAATCATAACCGTAGGGGCTGATAGAAAGAGCCAAGGAGGCCACTTACAGGATCCCATTGAAAGGAGGGGTCAGTCCTTTTCTAGAGGGAAAACTGGCAAGTGCACTGTTGTACCCATGTTCTGCTTTGGTCATCTGGTTGGTTACTGTGGAAACAGAAACCTTTGGTCTGATCCAGCCTGGTTCTCTTATGTTCTTAAACATTAGAAAATCAGGGCCTTTTCAGTGCTGGCACTGCAGTTGTGGCATTTTCTCCCTTGGGAGATTTGCCAAACCCCATTTTTTCCTGCTTTTAGAGGGTAACTGAAACCCTTTTTACACTGGAATTCTATCTCCTTGCATTTGAAAAAGTTACTCTGTTCTGGATATTTTGTTTTCATTTGTTATTTTTGTAAGTCATTTAGGAATATATATTTTTAAGCAGGATATAAACAATTAAAATAAATTCAATCACAGTTCCTTTTGCACTCTGTTGCAGGAAAATTTGATTACAGATACATTATGAAGGTGTTGCTAGGTTTACGTATAAATCAGCTCATCTTGCCTCTCATTTGTTCAGTATAATAATAATAATAATAATAATAATAATAATAATAATAATAATAAAAACAACTCTGGGCAGCTTTCAGCAGAATATAAAAACATAATAGCTGCAACAAAGTACAGAAGGAGCTGAATTTGGAAAGTTTTCAGTGAGCCATTGTGACTTTAACAAATAATGGTGTGTCCTACAAAGGACAAGCAAATCCAAATGATAGAGTGTACTATAACATTGTTGGGAAATTGCTGTTTTGGATCTCATGCCATCGAAATCGTTTCACTTCCGAAAACAGTGCTTTGTACTACGTTTGGTATTTTATCAGTGCCATGCTTACAATCAGCTTTGTTTACAGTTCACGTCAAAAGGATATTTTTATGTTACATGTGTACGTATATGGAGAAAAGTGCAGTAACTTGATTTTTGCAAGGTTAAAGGCTGCCAAGTAAAAGGCTTTTTCCCAGGCCTCTGGTAGTCTGGATTAAATAGTTCCCATTGAATATGTCATGAGTTCTGCAAGAGGGATGAAATAACTCATCTGAGGCAGCTATCAGTATGAACAGTCATGGGCTAGTTATTTCAGCAGCAGTGGAAAAGAGAGTCATGCTTCCCTGTTCTGTTGACATTTGGCAGAAAACAGTCCTGGATTTTGTAAGATTCTGGACTCAAGAGTCTATAAAATTGCTGTCACTGCAACTGGGATTCCAAGGCAATGATAAAAAAAGGAAATAGTTCAGCCAAAATCTAAGACGGTATCCTGACAAAACCCTTCTTCTATACTTTTTTTGTTAAGTGACTAGACATCTCACTTCCATAAATGGCCAATGCTAAAATGTTATATATTATAGTGTTATAAATAAGTCCTCAGGTCTAATTCTGGGTTTGAAGGGGCCCTGGGCAAAAAGCCTTTGGTTGGGTCCTATCCCTGTTGGTGGGTCATAGCGGGTAGTGCTGTGGTCGAAACCACTGAGCCTCTTATGCTTGCCGATCAGAAGGTTGGCGGTTCAAATCCCCACAATAAGGTGGGCTCCTGTTGCTCTGTCCCAGCTCCTGCCAACCTAGCAGTTTGAAAGCATGCCGGTGCAATTAGATAAATAGGTACCGCTGCAGCTGGAAGGTAAACGGCATTTCCGTGCGCTCTGGTTTCCGTCACAGTGTTCCGTTGCGCCAGAAGTGGTTTAATCATGCTGGCCACGTGACCAAGAAACCTGTCTGGATAAACGCCGGCCTGAAAGCAAGATGAGTGCCGCAACCCCATAGTCGCCTTTGACTGGACATAACCATCCAGGGGTCCTTTAGCTTTTTACCTTTACTGCCTGTCCAAATAGTGACAGGCAGCTGGGTCTAGCAACCATTTTCATTTCTCACTGTGGCCCTATCTGGTTATCTTTGGCAGGATAGATGATATGTAGACAATACTAAATTTAATCCCTGCCATCTCTAGTTAACAGGTGGTGGGGACAGACCTCTGTTTTAGACCCAGAAGAGATGCCGCCAGTCAGAATAGCTACATGGACAAATATTACAAGACAATTTCCTGTGTTCCAGATTAACATAATATAAACCCTATAATATAAAGCTAATTGTTCATGTATCCATGCTGATTTATTTTAAAATGCCTATTTTATTTACAAGCTACTTTTTCTCCACAGTGTTCAGAGTACTGTAATGTACAAGTTTCAATCTCTCTCCTGCTGCTGCCATGTTACCCTCACCTAGTAGGAAGGTTAAGACTAACAAAAAATTACAGATTCAAAATCACACAGAAAGCTTCTGCGCTTAAGTGTGTGGATTTGAACCCAGCCCCCGTCCCAGGTCCTAGTTTAACATACTGAGCCACTACTCCATGTTAGCTTTATTTTTATAGCCTGTTCCCCTCCCCCCGCCCGCCACATATCGGTCCAAGGCAGCTTACGAAAACAAGCAAAAAGACTAATTATAAATCTAATATAACCAATCAAACCATAAGCGAAGCAGCATCAGTGCCAACATAACTTTAAAAGGCAGTCATCAGCAATAGTCAAGTAAAGCACCTGGTGGTTAAATGCCTGGACAAAGCACACTGTACACACCTGGAACCAATCAGCTGGTTAGCTCCAGTGAGTGTTGCAAAATAGTGTACCACCTTACAAAAAGTCCTGTCTCATTTTAGCAGGGATGGGAAACCTGTGGTCCGCCATATGTTGTTAGACTTCAATGCCCATCAGTCCCAACTAGCATGAAATGGTATGGGATTATGGGAGTTGTAGTCAAGCAACATCTGGAACGCCACGTGTTCCTTATCTCTGCTCTTTCAGGTCAAACAGGGAAAACTATGGGTACCTAGTAGTCTGCTCGTAAACTAATCCCCCAAGAATTTGTCTAATCCTCTCTTACAACCATCTTTAGCTTAGAGGCGACCTGGATGAATGAGTTGAGGGGATGCACATCAAAATTGCAGATGACATCAAACTGGGAAGGGTAGCTAATACCTACAGAAGATCGAATCAGGATTCAAGATGGCCTTAACAAATTGGAGAACTGGGCCAAGACTATCAAGATGAATTTCAGTAAGGGACAAATGTAAGGTTCTGCACTTAGACAGGAAGAACCAGATGGGGAACATCTGGCTTGCCAGTAGTATGTATGAAAAGGATCTAGGGGTCTGAATAGATCACAAGCTGAACATAAGTCAACTGTGTGATGAAGCAGCAAAAAGAGCTAATGCTATTCTAGGTTGCATCAACAGAAGAATAATGTTTTTAGACCAAGGGAAGTAATAGGACTGCTATATTCTGCCTTGGTCAGACCACACCAGGAGTACTGTGTCCAGTTCTGGGCGCCACAGTTTAAGAAGGTTGTTGACAAGCAAGAACATTCGCAGAGGATGGCAACCAAGATGATCACGGGTCTGTAAATCAAGCCTTATGAGGAATGGTTGATGGGGCTGGGAATGTTTAGCCTAGAAAAGAGGAGACTGAGAGGAGATATGATAACCATCTTCAAGTATCTAAAGGACTGTTGCATGAAAGATACAGCAAGTTTGTTTTCTCCTCTTCCGGAGAAAACCAATGGCTTCAAGTTACAAGAAAGGCAATTCTGACTAAACATCAGGAAGAACTTTCTGACTGTAAGAGCTGTTCAACAGTGGAACAGACTCCCTTGCAAGGTGGCAAACTCTCCTTCATGGGTGAAGGTTTTAAAGCAGAGATTGGACAGCATCTGTCATAGATGCTTTAGTTGAGATTCCTGCATTGCAGTGGGTTAGACTAGATGACCCCTGGGGTCCCTTCCAACTCCACAATTCTATGATTCTATGGACTGGTGGCAAAGAATTTCCCAAGTTAAAAATGAATGGCCCTTTTAAATCACTGCCCGGTTGCTACTGCTATTTCTCTTACCTGGTACTATATGTTTCAGTTGTGTGTTTGTAGATAGTTTTATCTGCATTTTCCTGTTAAATGCTTTATTCTAATTTTGTATATCCCCATACGAAGAACTGAAAGCAGGGTCTAGACTGTGGTTAATGGTGTGTGCGCAGAGTCCAAAAAGGAAGGCTGAAGATCGTTGGTCTATAATGTGACCCCAATCCAAGTGCACATGTTTCTCTGCGTTTGGCTAGGATTTGACGTTAGGGGGCACTGCAGCCTTCGCTTTCAGCTTTGGCAGCGAAAGCTAGATGAAGGAGAAAGCAGATCTCCTAGGCAAGCTGTTAAGCATGGATTCTCATTTAATGATTTGCCTCTATGGGGAAATAGCTATGAGAAACCAATGCTGGAATGTAAAATCCATTAGGTGAAACTGGGTGCTGGCAAGACCCACCTGTTCTTGTCTGTTCCTGTTCATAGGCCTTTCCTGTGAATCTGGCACTCCAGTGCAACCTTTTCACATGTGTTTCTCTTTAGAGTGGGGGTTGAAATTTCATTGCACAGTCCTGCTGATATTTTCCATAGCACATCAGGGGAAGAGCAATACTGTAGCTCAACGACAGAGCAAATGATTTGTGTGCAAAAAGTCCCATGCTCAGCCCCAAAGGATCTTGGTTATAGCAAGGCTAGGGAAAACTCTCCCCAGGCACCTGGAACAGGACTAGTTGGCAGGGTGCACTCCAAATGTTTTGAATTACAATTCCCATCAGCCTCAGCCAGGATGAGAAATGGTTGAGGATGACAAGACTTTGCAGCACATCTGGAGGGCATCTGTGGAATAAGCAGTGTAATGGAGGAGGACTATGGAAAAGGACTTGTAGAGTAATCCTGCCTGTTACATTTCTGGAACTAGAGCCCTGTTGAAGGAGATACTCAGCGCAGACCAGTAAAAGGTTGTAGGGGCCAGGAATGTCAAACTTGCCTGCTTTCAGCTTTGAATTCAGTCACTTCTGTGCCACCGTCTTGCATACAATTCCTCAGAAGTTACTAGTCCATTAAGATAATCTACTTCATATAAGGGCCAAGGTGGACATGATGTTAACTGTGCAGCATCGAGACTGCAGGAGGAGGGAGAGTTTAACATACACACACACACACCACTGTTTTCTTCCGGATAAAAGTAGCGGCTGGGGCAAGTTATTTAGTATGTACCACAATGGGTGTGTCTGTGTGTGTGTGACTCTGTCCCTCCCATATGGTCCCAGTACAGCTTAGCCACCTGCCCCCTATGTGGCTACTACAGTGGTACCTCGGGTTAAGTACTTAATTTGTTCCGGAGGTCAGTTGTTAACCTGAAACTGTTCTTAACCTGAAGAACCACTTTAGCTAATGGGGCCTCCTGCTGCTGCCGCGCCGCCAGAGCACGATTTGTGTTCTCATCCTGAAGCAAAGTTCTTAACCTGAAGCACTATTTCTGGGTTAGTGGAGTCTGTAACCTGAAGCGTATGTAACCTGAAGCGTATGTAACCTGAGGTACCACTGTATTACATTTTTTTATGTTAATTGCATTTATACAATTAACATCACATCTAGTTCAGCCCTTAGTCATTAGTTTTATGGTACCTGCATTGGCCCACAGACTGAGCCAGTGGCACCACACATCCATCTCTCTTAGGATCAGAGAACTGTCTGGGTCTTAAACGAGTGCGTGCTTTTAATGTATTAAATTGCCGGCAAACTTCAATAGGTAAAAGGACTGGACACTTGCATTTTCAAATCCAGCCAAACCTGTCCCAGCACATTGGATTTGCCATGAATCTGCATGTAAAGTCTGAACTGCATTGTGTCCCAGAGTCTTTTTTCTTTGATTTTTAGGTTTGTTCTTGTATTATTTCAAACCTTGCCTGATGCCCCTTAAGGATCAGGGGTAGACAACCTGAAGATCTTCTCAGTAACATTAAATCCCTCTTTCTTCCAAGGTGGCACACATAGTTTTCCATTTCTCCATCTTATCCTTGTTCCAAGGTTTCACAGTAAGTTTCATAACAAATTTAACCCTGAACACCCAAATCCTTGTCCAGTTAACATTCCTTCACCTTATTCTAAATTCTGGAAAAAAGATATAGAAATGAGTAAACTGGGTAAGGTCTCAAAATTTCCCTTTGGACTCAAAATTTATGGGATCCCTTGTTAGGGTCTTTAAAATTAACAGATTCAGGTTGAAATCCTGTACATACTTATCAGCGAGGCTTTGTACAGAGCCTATTATGATTCCCAGCCTAGGGTTGTTTGCTTTCTTTCTACCACTGAGCAACAACCCCTTCCCTATGATTTTGATGGGGGATTTGTTGGAAGAGATAGAGATCAGTAGGTGTGCTGAGAAAGAGTTCCTGACACAGTGGCCAGCAAATGGGCGGGGGGGAGGGGGAGGCAGAGTCATTAAAGGATGCCCGGGATAGTGAATCTGGAAGACAGGACTGGCTCAAGACATTTTGGCACCTGAGGCGAACCACAAAAGGATGCCTTCCTCCCCACCAGGAAAGCAGGGGTGAGTGAAGATCAACACCATAAAGATATACATCGGGATCTGCTGCCTTGGTAGATCCTGCCTGTTATCTGAGGCAGTTACCTCACCTTGCTTCATGGGTGGGAGGGCTAGAAATCCTAGATACAGTTAGAGCAGGATATGAGTGAAGAATAATCACAACCATCATATCAAGGGGGATACGGACTCATACAGAGTGGGGAAACTCAGGCGTAAAAACTGACTCCAAGGGCGACATTCTGATAGCAGAGATAAAAATCTGTCACCAAGACAGCTAATGGCAAACAACAGTCGAAGGCTAAAACCCCACTGATTTAAATGGAATTCATCCCCCACATTAACCAGCCCTAACCAGATCTGCTGGAATAATGCTGGAACATTGTTTTTTGCTTAAGGCAGTGATCTTATACACTCTTACGTGGCAGTAAGTCTCACTGAGCTCAATTGGCCTTGCTTCGCAATTACAGCTTAAGAGGCTAGCCTGACCCTAGCTCCGTGCGCATGGCAGAATTGGCTAATGCAATACTTGAGTATGTAGCAGTAGGACAAGTGATCATTAATAATAATAATAGTAATGGAGCAAGTGGCAATTTTTTGCATGAGGCAACTGGAAGATTGTCCCTGCTTCTCTCCCACTGCAACCAATAGTGGCATAAACTATCGCAGCAAAACCTACAGTCCTGTGGCAACTTAAAAACTAACAAGCTGATTGCAGTGGAAGCTTTTGTGGGTCAGGGAGCCCACATTTTCAGGTACAGGCTCTGGCCCATGGAAGATTATGCCACAATAAGTAAGTTTCAAGGTGTCATGGGACTCCTCCGTTTGCTTCCCTTCCTTAGCCCTTAAGCAGGAGTTTAGCTTGGACACAGCTGTACAAACCAGATCAATGATTTTATGCGGATCTGCTCTATGGGCAAATAGTGGGGTTGGGGGGGGCGGCGGCGGCGATGTCTTAAAGCATCAAGATGTGAGGTCCAGACCCAGTCTACAAAGTGAAAGCTCATGGAAATTTCTTTCCAATCATCCTGGATTTAGCTAGAAGTCGAGTCAGCTCACCAACTCTATTTCTGCCTTGATTCGGAAAGGCAAAACTGCAAGCCGCAGCTCCTAGATCTCATACAGAGTAGCTTGGATTGAATCAGACGATCGCCCATCAAACACTACATTTAGTCGAAGCAAGTTCTCCGTCTACATATGGCACTGTTACCCCACGCTACCAATCGCTTTCTCTCCTCTTCAAGTAGCATTTTGTCACCTAATCTTTGCTGAGTAGCCGTTTCCTCGCGTGCGCCAGAGTATCCCTTGCCCACAACCCCCCTTTCAGTTCCAAAAGTGGTGATTTCAAGGTGGTGGCATCTCTCGCAGCACGAAGGGAAATGGCAAGCCGCGTAGCCCCGTCGAAGTGGCCCGTGGCGTGGATCGCCACTGTCAACAGATTTCACTCCTGAGCTCCAAGTATCCCAAGTTGGACCAGGCAGCTGAAGCGGCTTTTGCTGAATATGTCCCTCCCGGAGCCCTACTCTTTCGCCCCGATCCCCCCGGCACACGCGTGTACACGCACATTCGCACGACTTACGGCAGACGCGGATACAAAACCACGTTCACTCCTGAGTTTCGCAGTCGGTCTGGCAACGCCAAGCCCCGCAAGGGGCTGCTGCTTCTTCAGGGAAAGAGGATCAGACGTTGCGATTAAGTGCGAGCGAGGAGCGCAAAAGTGCCCCGTCCTTCCTTTCCTCCTCCTCTGCCGTAGCTGCTCCTCCTCCACGTGGCGAGCTCCTCCGAACGCGGCGGTTCTCACTCCGGTCCGGCCGGGTCAAAAGGTACGCCCCCCTCGGGTCTCTGCTGACGCCTGAAGCGTACAGTTCTCACTCCGGTCGGAAAATGGAAGCGTCACCGCCTCCGTCCCGGCGCAGGACTGGGAGCCCTTTCAAAAACTCTTTTAAGGCGCCTCTGCCCAGGCAGCTGCGAATTCCCCGACGGCGGAAGGAAAACGTTGAGGAGCAGCAGCAGCAGCAGCTCTCCGGCGAGGGCTCAGCTGCCTGAACTGAGGGAGGTTTGTTTCATTCAGGTGGCGGCGGCAGCGGGTGTGCCGATGGAGGGATCGGCTGTCCGATCCTCTGAGACCTCCTAGATTACATATGGAACTCCCCCCCATCCCCGAGAAATTCGCTGAGCAAGGGAGGGAGGGAAGGAGAGACGGGAGGGCGAGACCCGTTCAAGCTGGTTTCTTCCATGCAACCCCCCCCCCCCGCATGTTTACTGAATCCAGCCCGTTAAAAATCCAGCAATCGTTGCAATGCATGTTTAAAGGGAAATAAAAAATGCCTTTCGTCTATAATTTATCACTTGTTGTTGTTGTTTGTTGATTAAAAAAAACACATATCTTAGAAGAAATGGGATGTGTTGACTGTTTTTCAAATGAAATTTCTGCCTAAACCCACCTATAAATTTCCTTTGTAAAACGATGGAGGGGAGTTTGTTTATATGTGTGCTTCCCATTCTTGTATCTGGGAAATTTGGGGGGAAATTATAATGGAGTAAAAAGGAAAAGGTGAAGGACAAGAAAGGGAGTCTTAATATGACAGTATAACTTGTTGATTTCCTTTAGAAGCACCCAACATAAGGATGCATTATTCGTTTTATAATGCCGAATTCAAGGACGACTAGAAGGATTTGTGCAGTAGTTGTGGAGACCATCACATGGGGAGGACTGTAGAAATAACTTATGGGTTTTGGATAAGCACATTCCTCCTGAGCAAAAGATTGTTGGCTGTTGTGCCATACTTGCTGTCGGGGGAATTGCTTCCCTGGAAGTGGAGAATACGAAAGATGATGCATTTAAATTGTCCCTCATTTCCTCACCCTTCTGAATGAGGATGAGCAAGAAAAAAACTGGGAAAGGCCCAGAGCACAGTGATCAAGCAAACATGCAGAAGGGCCCAAATTCAGGCTACTAATACCATACCACAGAACTCAACTGGAGCTTATTTCTGAGTAGATATGTTACACAATTGCATTGCCCGTCATTTGCATCTTCGCTTAGAAGGATCTCAGCTGTAGCAATGGGAAGGTGACTTCCCCTATGAGTCCCCACAGACCTTCTGCCAGTCAGATTTAGACAATTCTAAGCCAGATGGACCAGTAGCTGAACTCACTATTCTTCAGTATGTTTAAATCTGAACACTAATGGAAGGCCACTTCTTCTTCTGGCAGGGTTGCCAAAAATAGAATGGGTGATGCTGTCTCCACCATTTGCATCTTTATGCTAGAAAAAGTTCTGTCTATTGCTAGTTTCCCCAATCACTTCCACATCATGTGATTAAAGCACACGGCTTTGCCCAAAGAATCCCGGGAACCCTGCACAGAGCTACAGTTCCCAGCACCCTTAATAAACTGCATATCCCAGGATAGTTTAAGAGAAGCCAAGTGTTTTAGATCTGATTTAGATGTACTTTGAACAGTTATTAGTTGTTCCCAGTGCTTTTTTCTGGGGGGATGAAGGGGTACGCATACCCATAAACATTTTGTGAATCTAACGGGAGAAGAAACTATTTTTTTATAAAAGTTTTTTTTTAAAAAAATAGTTTCTTCTCTAGCACGGTGAATTGGAGTCTCAGATGTGTGAAGTAGGAGTTGGAATCTAGCACGGTGATTGGTCAGCTTCATTGTTACCACCTCTGATGGCGGCTTCATTTCGTTTTCCAGTGTTTCCTGAGTCTCAGGCAGAAGCGAGCCTTTAATGTGTGGAGCAGTGTGGAATGTGGATGTGTGGTGTTTTACTGATGAAAGTTTGGCCTCATTAAGGGGCAGCACAGTTCAATATGAGTAGGAAAATCACTAACTATTTTTCATCATCACAGCCAGCAAAGAAGTATAATGTTAAGGATGACTCTGTACTTTTGTCCGTTTCCTGTATTTATTTTCCCCAATTTGAATTATAAAATGGTGATTTTCTTGAGTCAAAATGAGAGTACCCCTAAACATTTTTTAAAGAAAAATAGCACTGGTTGTTCCTATCTACTACCTGGGGCAATTTATCAGACCAGTGGAATAGGTTAGACATTAGAGAGCAAAGGACTCACACAATGTGCAGTTGGCCCAGCCTGGCATGTGGAACCCCGCTAAATCCTACTAGACAATGCAAGATCAATGCAGTATCATGTTACAGACGCCTCAAGTCTGACCCAGTAATTTAGTAATTCTGCTACAACATTCCTCCCCACCAAAAAGAATCAGAAATGGGAGCATAAGTGAATTTTAATTTCCTCCTTTGTTTACGCCTGGTCATGAAAACGTGTGTTCCGCAAGGCAGAGGAGACCAAATGTTGCTTACCTTATGAATGCGCCATCAAGCACATTCCAAAACACAGGTTTTAAGCCAAAAGATTAAATTACTGATAGAATGCAGCGAATGCGGAAGGAGATGTTAACCTCGCCGGTTTTAATTTCCTTGCTCCTGAGGGCGGCCATAAAAGAAAGATTGTTTAGATGAAAGGAAGACGCACAGCAGGAAATTCATAGGAAGAGTTGAAGTTATGAATGTGAGAAGCCGACACCGTCTTTCGAAAAGCCGATGAGTCATAGCATACAAGGATTCCAGAAGACGAGACAAATACCTTAGAGGGCCCCCTCCACCCCACAAACGGCAGATTGTTTTTTAGTGACAGATTTGTTATTAAAAAGCACCTGGGAAAGAAGAAGAGCAACTTTCCTTATGAAAGCAGGAAGATGTTGCTTAACACTCCTGTTTAATGATCTCCTGAGGGAAGTTCTAAGGCATGGGTAGGCAAAGTAAGGCCTTGGCGCCGGATCCGGCCCAATCACCTTCTAAATCCGGCCCGTGGACGTCCGGGAATCAGCATGTTTTTACATGAGCAGAATGTGTGCTTTTATTTAAAATGCATCTCTGGGTTATTTGTGGGGCATAGGAATTTGTTCATTCCCTCCTCCCCAAATATAGTCCAGCCCCCCACAAGGTCTGAGGGACAGTGGATCGGCCCCCTGCTGAAAATGTTTGCTGACCCCTGTTCTAAGGGAAGAGCCCTATTGGGCCAAGGATCCACCTCGTCCAACAAGAGAGGAACAGACCTGTTTGGCCCCTTAGATGCCATTGGATTCCATTTCTCATCAGTCCTGGAACACAACAGCCACTAATTTTTTTGCATATTGCTCTGGTTTGTGGCTTTCAGGGTTCTAGTAAAAAACCAAAATCAATATTGCAAGCCCGAACATCTGCACCTAAGGAACACGAAGCTCTCACAGAATAATTCTGGCATAATACGTACCCCACCCATCAATGCAGGCAAATGTGTTGATCCATACACATACATGCACTCCCTGCCAAAAACAAAAAAAGGGGGGGGGGAGGGAAGAGCGGCAGTAAAATAAAACCCGGTTTATTAGGATCACATGTCAGGATTTTTACAGAATAAACTCAACTTGAATAACATATTGAACTTTAGCAAAAGATCTCCAGCCAGCGGAAATGCAACCTTTAGCTTTTAAATAGCAGTGCAAACAATCTTGCAAAGAAGTGTTACCCTTTAAACCAGGCATAGACAAACTCTGCCCTCCAGATGTTTTGGGACTACAACTCCCATCATCCCTAGCTAACAGGACCAGTGGTCAGGGATGATGGGAGTTGTAGTCCCAAAACATCTGGAGGATGTGTGAAATAGGAGGAACCAGTCAAAGCATGGGGGGCAGAGAGGACCCGGTTTCCATTTGATTATTTCCCCCATTCTCTTGACTTCCTGTATGTCACGGGTAGGGAACCTCACACCCAGACGCCATATGTGTTGCTCTAGGCCTCTCTATCAAGCCCTTTGGGACTTTTTAGCAGAGCTTGAGACTCTTAATCTCAGGTTCGTGGGTTTAAAGCCCCACATTGCGTAGAAGATTCCTGCACTGCAGAGGGTTGGACTAGATGACCCTTGAGGTGTTTTTGTCTGGCTGGAGTAAGTTCTGGGAATCTGATAATGCCTCTTCCTTGCCCCAACGAAAAGATAGAGAGGAATATATGACTGTGTGCAGAAACTTGCCTGCTGTCTAAAATATATACATTGTTCTGCCTGCCTTTGTCCACTACTGGCACGTGGCTCCTAGAAGGTTGCTGTGATGAAAATGTGGCCTTCAAGCTGAAAAAAAACCCTCACTCCTTTTCTATGCTAATCTGCCAAGAACCTTGGTAACCTCACTATCACCTACAAGATCATCATTCCTGCTCTAAAAGCAAAAATCCTGGAACTGTGCTTCCTTTCCACATGCCACTGGAATTGACACTTCTTTTCTAACCGCTACACCCTGCTGGCAAATGCTACTGTTTGCATGGGCCTAGTGCTCAGAAATTATCAGTCTTTTTTATAGGCTTAGCATATTTTTGCTGGGCTTTTGTTCCAAATGCCAGCTCTGTTGCTGCGCCTTTCTAAAGATAGATCAGATGAAGTCTGCTGGATGGATTTCTGACAGAAATCTTTTGATGGCTTGAAGCTGGCCTGAACAACACTCCCGACTGGAGTTGACCTGGGATTTTGACAAGGCCGTTGTGGTTTGCATTGATGTTTCAGATCCTGGGATTAGGTGCAGGTCCTAAAATACCAGGATGGGAGTGGGTGGGTGGGGAACCATGTACTTGGGTCAGAGGTCATCTAAAGACACGTAAGGGGTGGCAACAAAACTTAACAAGGCTGGAGCTTGGTCTGAAGATGAAAAGAGTCTTCGATAATTATCACAAAGTGCTAATTGTCCCTTGCTGTGCTAAGTAGAAAATGGGAATAACCCTCAGGCTGGCAGAAGAGGGAAGGGGAGCTTGTACAACCAGGAATGATCTAAAATAAATTGTTCCCTGTTAGGGCCCACGCCACTTGAAGGCGTGCTCCCATATGTTTTCCAAAGGACACAGCTCTGGCATTGCAAGCCAATGTCCTGTGCTCACACTTTGCTCTGCAGATGGCACTTCAAGCAAAGGTAACTCACCACCTCATGACTGGCTGCTTGGAGTTGCAGGTAAGCCCATCCTGAATAACTCTCCCTGTTGCTCTCCCCCTTGTCCTCTCTTTGGGTCTCCTACCCTCACTCCCTTTTATCGCCTACCACCGAAGCAGCTGGGGAGAGCGGAGTAGCCTTCCTGCAGGCCCCTGGGGTCCCTCATGCTACCCTGTATAAGGTAACAAGAAGATGCTATTCCACACCTATCAGGCTGGTACAAAATGTGCCAAGAGTGGAGGCAGGTTCATTAGGGTGAATGGGGCGCTGCCCCATTGAAATATACTCAGAGTCGAGTGTGGATTTCATGCTCTTTATTCAGCTCATAGTAGTGAGGAATGAAAGTTCCCCCAAAATATCTGCCTTATATACATTATTTACACAATGGGCCGCACATGATTGGCTAATTCTGGGATTCTCCTGTAGGCCAATCAGGTTGAGGATTCACTTCCACCTGGAGCTGGATTGGGTGGCTACTGCAGACCAATCATACTGCTGCATTGTTCTAGGACCAATCAGACTGCTGCATTGTGGACCCTATTTTTCTAGGACCAATCAGACTGCTGCATTCTGAATCCTGTTGTTCTAGGACCAACCAGACTGCTGCATTGTGGACCCTATTTTTCTAGGACCAATCAGACTGCTGCATTCTGAATCCTGTTGTTCTAGGACCAACCAGACTGCTGCATTGTGGACCCTATTTTTCTAGGACCAATCAGACTGCTGCATTCTGAATCCTGTTGTTCTAGGACCAATCAGACTGCTGCCTTTTGGATCCTATTCAACTCAGTACATAACACCCATCAACCTCAGTCAGACCTCATCTGCCTGCTTGCAACCAATCCCAGAGTTGGTTCTGGCTGCTCTGCTTCCTCCATCTCATTGTTGCCTATGTAGAACCTTCATCACACCTGAGGGAACACAGCTTAGGGAGCACAGTACAGACCGCATTTCCTCCAACACCTCACTCCGCCCTGCACCTGCTCATTGATTGCCCTTCCAAATAAAGGCTGCAAAAGCACAGTGCTGCTGGTGGGTGCCAGCATGCAGCAGGTGAGCAGAGCAAGCACTGGACCATGTGGTCCCATCTGTCCCTCTGCCTACCTACTTGCTTGGTCAGGGGCCTTTTCAAATGGAAATGGTTGTGATGTGTTGGGAGAAGGTGACCAGTTGAGACAACATGCCAACAACATGCAAGCGTCATCACCACCTGACTCAGGAGGAGGAAGGTGCATCTCCATATGATGTGCCCAAGGGCTCTTGCTAAGCCCAACAAGTCCTTATATGGACAGTGGGGCTTCGTGTGGGATCTCTCCGATCCTCATTGTTCTTGCGTGAAGCCTCCCATTCTACAGTTACAGGTCATCAACTCATGCGACGTATCGGAGACCTCTGCAGTTACACACAATTCTCTTGTGGGTCAATTTTTGCCTTGCAGAGGTTGCACAAAGAAAGATGGATTTTGAAAAGGCATAGTTCATGTTAATGTTACCTGACTGGTATTGACGTAGCCAAACATGCCTAAATAAATCACTACAAAATCATCATACCTCTCGAGAGAAAATTTACCTGCTAATATGTGGGGGGTAGACAATACCTTGTGCTCTCCAGATGTTGCTGGAGTCCAGTTCTCCATCAGCCCCAGCCAGAATGGCCAGTGGTCAGGGATGATGGGAAATGTAGTCCAATAAGTATTTGGAGGGCACCCCATTGGCCGGCCCTGTATGGTGGTCCTAAGGTCTCCTACCACTTGACAAAGCCCCCCTCCCACCCCCCAAAAAACCCTATGAGTGTCCTGTAGACAATTAAGCAAATACAGTTAAGCAAATAACTTTTGCTTCACAGCACTCCTAAACAAAACTTGATTTCCTGAATTGACATGATATTGACCTCCATTATACAGGAACTATTCTTCATGGCTCCCGGGAGCAGCTCATTTCAATGTGCGTGCCTCAATATTTTTGTTCCTGATTAAAAGTGATAGTTTTGTGTCCCTCGTTCTGGCACTCTGGTGCCTTGCAGCCTAGGTTGCAATTAAATATGTGAGTGGAATCTCAACCCAAAAATACAAAATCCTGGGAAACAATGCGCTTTGATTTTATTGACAAAATGGTGACGTCTGTCAACCATAGCTATGGCCGTAATGATTTGTTTTGACAAGTATGACACCAAAATTCAAAGCATTGTGGAATTAAGATTCCTAGGAAGTATGTGCTTGATGGTTCAAAATATAAACAGCTGCAACACATCAAGCCTGTAAGCCTTAAACCCTTACTCTCTCCTTCTCTCCCTCTCCCTCTGTATCTCATCTTTTACATTAACAGAGAATAGCAGTAACTTCTCCTTAACCACTACAAATGCGATGCAACTCCAAGGGGATTCCCACGAGGTGAGATTATTTATTTAACTGGGTGAGATTACTTATTCAGCATCCTATGGATGTAGGAGTATACAAGCATTTGAGTTACACTGGGCAGAATTCTGCCAAATGAAGAATTCTGTGTGTCCTAGAAGCATGCATATTTCCTGTAACAACAGATGTTTGTTGTTTCGTGGGTGCGTGTGCTTGGCCTCTGTGGGAAGCAGACCACTGCTGGTCCAGATAAATCGGTAGCCTGATCTGGAGAGCGTTTATTATATATTAAAGACAGGAATTACATGTCTTATAGAAGTGTAGCTCACACATCTGATGAAGTAAATTTTGCCTTATATAAGAGAGCACACCATGGTCTTTTAGTTAGTCCGGCTCCAGACCATGCCAAACCATGATCTGTGCAAACTGTAGTTGAGAATGAATTCCATAGTTTCAGTTTCCAAAGGTACAATGGGCAAATCATGGTTGAGAATGGCTCATCGGCTTTCATTTCCCCCCTTCTCAGCACTCAGCACCATAGGTTCACACCTTCCTCTATAGCTTAGAAGCCTGTGGTGACAGAAGAATAGCTAATGAAGATAAAAACACCTAAATACAGTTCATAGAATCATAGAATCATAGAGTTGGAATAGACCACAAGGGCCATCGAGTCCAACCCCCTGCCAAGCAGGAAACACCATCAGAGCACTCCCGACATATGGTTGTCAAGCCTCTGCTTAAAGACCTCCAAAGTAGGAGACTCCACCACACTCCTTGGCAGCAAATTCCACTGTCAAACAGCTCTTACTGTCAGGAAGTTCTTCCTAATGTTTAGGTGGAATTTTCTTTCTTGTCGTTTGGATCCATTGCTCCGTGTCCACTTCTCTGGAGCAGCAGAAAACAACCTTTCTCCCTCCTCTATATGACATCCTTTTATATATATTTGAACATGGCTATCATATCACCCCTTAGCCTCCTCTTCTCCAGGCTAAACATGCCCAGCTCCCTTAGCCGTTCCTCATAAGGCATCGTTTCCAGACCTTTGACCATTTTGGTTGCCCTCCTCTGGACACGTTCCAGTTTGTCAGTGTCCTTCTTGAACTGTGGTGCCCAGAACTGGACACAGTACTCCAGGTGAGGTCTGACCAGAGCAGAATACAATGGCACTATTACTTCCCTAGATCTAGATGCTATACTCCTATTGATGCAGCCCAGAATTGCATTGGCTTTTTTAGCTGCGGCGTCACACTGTTGGCTCATGTCAAGTTTGTGGTCAACCAACAGTTGTACCTCCAACACCATATTATGGTTGGAGGAGACTCTTAAGATCAAACCTATCCATTCTTAAGGAAATCAGCCCTGAGTGCTCACTGGAAGGACAGATCCTGAAGTTGAGACTCCAATACTTTGGCCACCTCATGAGAAGAGAAGACTCCCTGGAAAAGACCCTGATGTTGGGAAAGATGGAGGGCACAAGGAGAAGGGGACGACAGAGGACGAGATGGTTGGACAGTGTTCTCGAAGCTACGAACATGAGTTTGACCAAACTGCAGGAGGCCGTGGAAGACAGGAGTGCCTAGCATGCTCTGGTCCATGGGGTCACGAAGAGTTGGACACGACTAAACAACTAAACAACAACACAGTTGTACCTTTGTTCTCAAATGTCATCCATTCCAGAAGTCCGTTTGATGTCCGAAAACATTGCAAAACCAAGGCACGGCTTCCAATTGGCTGCAGGAGCTTCCTGAACTCAAGTGGAAGTCGTGTTGGATGTTCGGCTTCCAAAATACATTTGAAAACTGGAACACTTCGGGGTTTTCGGCTTTCGGGAGCCAAAATGTATGAATACCAAGGCATTCAGGAACCAAGGTACGACTCTATGATCTGTCAGCTGAGTTATCCCACCAAACCATAGTTAGTACAAACCATGCTTTGCAAATACATTGTAGACCATGGTTTCTGATTCTGGCTGATTGCAAATAATTGTTTGTCAATTCAGACATCACACCAAACTGTAGTTTCACTTCTAATCCGTGAGTTTGGGCATTATCAACAAGTTATGTTTCTGTTCTCATGTGAACAGATCTGATTAAATTTGCAGCCATGTCCTGGCAGGGATGGCTCCAACTGTTATTAGCTCTTCTTGATATTTCAAACATATGGAACACCTGGATATCATTATATTCTATCTGAGCACTCATGCCAGGCCAATATCATATACTACACATGCCTCTCTTTGTTTGCATGAAACTGTGACAAAACGTCCTATATGAATCTTTCACAGCATAGTTGGTCTCAGTGATTTTAGAAGGACAGTTTGTTCTTTTCAGAGTAAAATCCCCTTTTCTCTTGCTAAACTTTTGTCTGGGTTTCAGAAGTCCTTCATTTCCCATGGCATTGAGAATTGGCTTTGGGCCAACATTCTTTCAACATCCTAACCAACTTCCGCATTTTTTCTTATTTTTCTAGTTTGTTCTCTTGTTCCCTCCAGTTTCCCTCCAGTATTTCAGAAGTTCCAACGTGCCATTTGCATCTCCTCTTCCAGATCTTCTTGCACTTTAGTATTTTTCCCAGGAAGAAATATTCAAGATAGAACAGGGAACTTTCCCCCCAATCTGTTTGGCTTCAGATGTTATCATGTAACCGTATCTCATTGAGTACGTGTAGGCATGGGAGGTGGGATAAATTTAATCCAGTTCGCATTTAAAGGCAAACCAAATTCTCTTTCCAAACTACGCCAAACACAGCTGTCCTTCATAATTTGCACTTCTCCAAATTTTGCAGTACCGTTCTCCAGCTAAGAAATGTGCATAGAAATGCATCCTACTAGCGGAAAGTGCTTTGCAAACGTGTGCTAGACAAAATTACATATGAATTTGAAGAGATTAGGAGAAATTCACACAAAAGTGTTGGTGAATTGTCACGAGGACTTAAACCACAAACCGAAGTGGACATGTGAAGAACTGATCCTAAGAATGGAATAATCCAAAAATTAACCTGGCTTCCAAATGTGCTAGCATGCTAGACTACTAACATGACATTACAGATTTTTACACTGATCTAATCTTCTGTTGTCTATCGTTGCGAAAATGGATTGTCAGGGTCTTGTAACAGGGAAGCGGGGACTAGCCGGGGCGGGGCGGGGGGTTGATTAACAAAGCAGTGGGGGTTTGCTTGTTTGCACTGATGTAGTGAGAAGAGGATACAGAGCTGAGGTTTGAGGTGGGTTGAGTGAGAAAGTCCTAGGTTAGTCAGTCAACATCCTCTTTTGGCTGGTTCACTGTAGATATTTTGCTTTGGCTATCTTTTATTATTTCAATGAGTGGCCTAGTGTATTTATTTTGGTATTACTATCCTGTTTACCTGTTTGGGGGCCTTTGGGCCAGAACACAGCATATAAACCATAACATAACATAAACACAGAATTGTTGCTTGGGCAAATGGTAGTGAGGGACCGTACCTAGTCAAATGGGCTGTTGTATCCCCTTGGACAAGAAGAACTGTACAGTGATTTCCTGCTTGGCCCTGCAGATGTTGCTGAACTACAAGCTTGGTCAAAGGCCAGGGTTTATGGGAGTTGTAGTTCATCAACCTCTAGAGCGCCAAAGGTTTGTTGCACCTGCAGTGTAACCTTTGATTGTTCTCTGTTCATGCTTCTGGCTTGCTCTTGGGTACTGCCTTCTGATTTGTCAGAGTTCACAGGTACTCTGGCCCCGATTTTCAGCTTTGCCCCATGCCAATGGCTCTGGATACTCCTCAATTCTGGTTCCGTGAGCTTACTCAATTGAACCCAATTTTCAGCAACAGTTCTCTGGAGGTACTTCATGCTTGCTGCTGGAGATAATCTAATTTGCTTTAACTTTCAGCTTGTAAATTCTGCCTTTCTTCTCACACCGTGTTATGTCTCCCTGGACAAAAAAGGTACAGACAAGCATCTTGGTTTTAGCAATAACAATTCTTCCTCAGCATTCTCTCTACTTGTATAAAAGAAGGCTTGTATATTACAGTGCACAATTCATTACAATTAATAGGCCTGGGCAGTGAGATTAATTCAAGGTTCTATTACCCTAAACATCTTTCAGATTCCCACTAGAGGAAGTGGGGTAAATTAACAAGGCAGGATAATAAAGCAAAAGAGATCTAGCACTAATGGACACATCTTGCTTACATATTTATTAGCTTGGTTTTATTTGCTGTTGTTTGTCATGTTATTGGCTGTTATTATTAATTAATTGTGGGTGCTTTTTATATGTCTCCTTCACCGCCTTGGGAGCTTGGTGGGCTGAAGGTATGGGGTGCAACTGAACAAACAAACTGATACTAATAAAGCAAGGAACGGGCTTAAGCCATCCCACAGACGGTCAGTGACACACATAAAAAAAAGAAGTGTCTCTGCATACATTTTTAAACATTTGCTCAGCAATAAATTGCTCACACATCACCAGCAAAGATGGCACAGATCTGCATAAAATATGCACATGCTAATGTATAACTATCGATGCGGATTTAGGAATAATTCCTATGATTGAAATAGAAGTGCAATCCCCGCCATGGCAGGGAAGACTTTGCTGTGTGCTGTGTGCTGTCCAGGTGCTAAGTTGTTGTTGTTGTTATTTAATCGTTCAGACGTGTCCAACTCTTCGTGACCCATGGACCAGAGCACGCCAGGCACTCCTGTCTTCCAATGCCTCCTGCAGTTTGGTCAAACTCATGCTGGTAGCTTCGAGAACACTGTCCAACCATCTCGTCCTCTGTCGTCCCCTTCTTCTTGTGCCCTCCATCTTTCCCAACATCAGGGTCTTTCCAGGAAGTCTTCTGTTCTCATGAGGTGGCCAAAGTACTGGATCTGTCCTTCCAGTGAGCGCTGATTTCCTTAAGAATGGATAGTTTTAATCTTCTTGCAGTCCACGGGACTCTCAAGAGTCTCCTCCAGCACCATAATTCAAAAGCATCAATTCTTTGGCGATCAACCTTCTTTATGGTCCAGCTAAGTATAGAAGGGCAATTGAAGGGGTTTGCTCTTGGCATGGGTTTAAAGCTTATGCCTTACCCCAAAGGATCCTGCAAACTCTACTTTGTTAAGGATGCTGGGAGTTGTGGTTCTGTGGGGGACAAACTTCCCAGGATTCTTCGTATGGAAGCCATGTGTTTTAAATGGGCTTTGAATGTATGGTGTGTGCATAGCTCCCATTACTTAGAATCCTAGAATTGTACAGTTGGAAGGGACCCTGAGGGTCATCTAGTCCAACCCCTTGCAATGCAGGCATCCTGCCCACAGGCATCCCTGGGTAGGCTTGAACCACGAACCTTCTGGTTGACAGCCAGACGCACTGACCCATTGCGCCAATGAATCTTTATCTTTACATAGGTAAAAGGTAAAGGGACCCCTGACCATTAGGTCCAGTCGTGACCAACTCTGGGGTTGCGGCGCTCATCTCGCTTTATTGGCCGAGGGAGCTGGCGTACAGCTTCCGGGTCATGTGGCCAGCATGACTAAACCACTTCTGGCGAACCAGAGCAGCTCATGGAAACGCCGTTTACCTTCCTGCTGGAGTGGTACCTATTTATCTACTTGCACTGGCATGCTTTCGAACTGCTAGGTTGGCAGGAGCAGGGACCGAACAACGGGAGCTCACCCCGTTGCGGGGATTCGAACTGCCAACCTTCCGATCGGCAAGTCCTAGGCTCTGTGGTTTAACCCACAGCACCACCCGCGTCCCTTTCTTTACATAGGACTTGGACCTAAATAGAGGAATGTCCCTCTGCCATGCAGCCACCCTAGAAATAAGTTCTGCCAAGCTCAAGGCAACTTATTCCTTAGTTAGCAAGTATTACCAAATGAAGCCATATGTTTTGAACCTTCATCGAAAAGAAAGCACATTCTGCTCAGGAGAACAGTAGGCAAGCAATTGTACGATAAATGATCATAGAAATGTCACAGGAGTGATAGAGTTACGACGGCAGACACTTTCTTGGCAGTCTCTCTGTGTTAGTAAGAACATGAGTATGAAAGCATATTCATCTATTTGTTTGTAAGAGTTCTTTCTTACCCACCCTTCACCATAAGATGCGAGGGTGGGTTACAACAACATAATATACAATTAGAATAACAGTCATAATTATGACAACAAATAAAGCTGTTCCAACCAGAACAGGACAGTATCAGTCCACCAAGAATGCTGCTGCCACAAAGCGAAATAACCATCCAATGCCAGGGTTAAAGAGGTGCATCTTCAGAATCTGATGGCAGCTATAAAACTAAGGTGCTAAGATGCATCTCTGCAGGGAGGGAGTTCTACAGTTTAGGGGCTGCTACAAAGAAAGCCTCGGGACATGGGTGGCGCTGTGGGTTAAACCACAGAGCCTAGGACTTGCTGATCAGAAGGTCGGCGGTTCAAATCCCTGCGACGGGGTGAGCTCCCGTTGCTCGGTCCCTGCTCCTGCCAACCTAGCAGTTCGAAAGCACATCAAAGTGCAAGTAGATAAATAGGTACCGCTCCAGCGGGAAGGTAAATGGCGTTTCCGTGCGCTGCTCTGGTTCTCCAGAAGCGGCTTAGTCATGCTGGCCACGTGACCCGGAAGCTGTACGCCAGCTCCCTCAGCCAGTAAAGCGAGATGAGCGCCGCAACCCCAGAGTCGGTCACGACTGGACCCTAATGGTCAGGGGCCCCTTTACCTTTACCTTACAAAGAAAGCTCCACCCTTGAGTGCCATTCCCCACACTTCTGAGGGTAGTGGGACTACCAAGAGAGCTCCCTCGGCTGATTTTAACACCCTATGATCAGTGATCTTTCCGATATTTTGTGGGTTGCGCTGCAAGCTGAAGAGGCAGGAATACCCCACTGCAAGTGGACCTCATGGAGGAAGAGGAGCCCACATCTGCCATGCAGGAAACCGAGTGGTAATGTAGGGCACAGCTGTCCTTTGTTACCCTCTACCCGTGAATAAGAACATTAACTTTATCCTTCAATTGCTATTTACATGTAAATCAATTCCAAAGTAATTTGCTTTATTGAACACTACTGAGCGGCATAAGACCGGGAAATTAAACTGGGTAGATATGCAAATGCTGGAAATTCCAGGTGGCTCTGTCTAGCGGATGGGGGTAAGCTTGAGTTATCTTGCCTTACAGGAGTGAGCAACCTGTTTTCCACTGCACAATGCATATCCAGAGCACGAGGGCCCACAGCTGATTTTAGCGACAGGCAATTAAAACCATTTGAATATCATTTTCATGATTGTGTGGGATGCCAAGTCACAGACAAGAGTTACCACTTCTTATTTTTATTTTTTCCCTGGCAGCAGCTCAGTACGTTTGATTTCTGCAGATGGCAGGCAGAAATTCAACAGATGCTTCTTTTTGCACCATAGTGATGCAGTTTTGCTACACCAGTGATGGAACTGTTACATTTTTAAAACACCAACAAAATGTGTACAAGGTTAAGAGCACCAGCTCTTTCATAGATCCATCAGATACCACAAAGTTTTGTGTGAAGTAATGACACTGGATGGTTATGTTGGTTCAAGGGAAAAATAGGGATGAAAAGAAGAATTCTTAGATGCTAAGATCTAAGTTTCCTGGGCAAGTACTCTTTGGTGAGAGAACTCCAACAGAGATTTAAAATGCAGCAAAGTAAAACATGGAAATATAAGCTGTTAGACGTTTAAAATATATCTTGTGCTTTCCAAAACTTTCCTCTTTCCCCAGCATAGAGGGGGGAAACCACATGTTTGGTAAATTAAAAATGGTTTACTTACAAACTCCTCAAAGGTCAGATTCATGTGCTTCAGAAAGTTGCACAGGCAGTAAAACTTGGCTTAGTTTCAAAATGGTGAAAGTTCTTAAATTATTGGTATAGGAACTCAAACAGTGGCTTGTGAGAGCCATGTGGAGCAACCAGCTCAATCATTTTCACACAGGGAGCTTCTCATATAGACTGAGGGGAATGAAAGCTTGATTACGTAGTTCCTCCCAAGGTAAACTAAGCCTGGCAGGACAGCTTACGTCATGGTCTCAACCTCTTCATGCATTAATTAGACTTAAGTATGTTGGTTATATGAAGTTGGTTATTCCACAGATTACACACATGAGAGATAGAAGCAATTTCAGATTAAAACCCAGTGCAGTGTGGTGGTTAGCGTGTGGGCCTAGGAGACCACTCTGCCATGAAGCTAACTTGTTGACCTTGGACCAGTCGCTGTGACTTGGCCAGACCTACTAGCTCACAGCGTTGCTATGAGAATAAAATGGGTGAAATAAATATGAAGTATGCGCTGTGGGTTAAACCACAGAGCCTAGGACTTGCTGATCAGAAGGTCGGCGGTTCAAATCCCCGCAACGGGGTGAGCTCCCGTTGCTCGGTCCCTGCTCCTGCCAACCTAGCAGTTCTAAAGCACGTCAAAGTGCAAGTAGATAAATAGGTACTGCTCCAGCGGGAAGATAAACAGCGTTTCCGTGTGCTGCTCTGGTTCTCCAGAAGCGGCTTAGTCATGCTGGCCACATGACCCAGAAGCTGTACGCTGGCTCCCTCGGCCAATAAAGCGAGATGAGCGCCGCAACCCCAGAGTCAGCCACGACTGGACCTAACGGTCAGGGGTTCCTTTACCTTTACGCTATCTTGAGCTCCTTAGCAAAAAGGTGTGATGATGATGATGATGATACAAACATTGATAGGCTCAAGGAGTCATGGTGTTTACATCAAGGTGAATGTATTGGCTGTTCCCATCAAAAAGACCATACACTGAGTGATGGAAATCAAATTGTGGCTAGTTTGAATGAATGTAAGAAAGATGGGTCTTTCTTGTCTGAAAGTTGTAACCACTCAGAGTTTCTGACTAGCGCTAACAACCAAAACAAAACCTCTGACATTTACTGGGAGCCAAGCAGAGCCTCTGAGTGGGTACCAAAAGCAATATATTATATATTCCACGCAGTTGTTCTTTGTTTTGTGCACTAATTTATGTAGGCTGTTTTCTTTGAAAAAAATCAATCCACACATTTAAAATAAAACAGCAACAGGGCTTTCTCTCACATACCATGCCATCTGCTGACCCACTCCAATCTGACTTCAGGCCTGAGTTCGGGATCAAAGCAGCCTTGGCTGCCCTGACAGATGACATGTATCTCAATGTGTGAGTGTAGTTTCCTCCTGAGGGATTAGAAAGCAATAGTAAAAAAAGTTTTGAAAAATGTATTGTGTCAAAGCAATTGATCATAAATACCCTGTTGTTCAGGGGACGCGGGTGGCACTGTGGGTTAAACCACAGAGCCTAGGACTTGCCAATCAGTAGGTCGGCAGTTCGAATGCCTGTGACGGGGTGAGCTCCCGTTGCTCGGTCCCTGCTCCTGCCAACCTAGCAGTTCAAAAGTACGTCATGTGCAAGTAGATAAATAGGTACTGCTCCGGCGGGAAGGTAAACGGTGTTTCTGTGCGCTGCTCTGATTCGCCAGAAGCAGCTTAGTCATGCTGGCCACATGACCCAGAAAAACTGTCTGAGGACAAAATTCAGCTCCCTCGGCCAGTAAAGCGAGATGAGCGCCACAACCCCAGAGTTGTTTGCGACTGGACTTAACTGTCAGGGGTCCTTTACCTATACCTTTATAATCTCTTTTGTCTAGGCTGTACACCAGCTCCCTCGGCCAATAAGGCAAGATGAGTGCCGCAACCCTAGAGTCAGTTACGACTGGACCTAATGTTCAGGGGTCCCTTTACCTTTACTCTGTTGTTCTGGATAATTTTATGCTTTGTTGTAATTACTATACAAGGGAATGTTTTTCAGGCCAATTCTGGATGACTTATAGTATGACTGTAATAAATTAAGTACCAGAATTTGTATATGGCTTCAGTTGTAAAAGCAAAAACCCCCCTTTTACATAAAATATAAATTAAAACTATCAAGAAAAAGCCAGATGCTTAAAAACAAGTAGACATAGATTATTTTCTAAATATAAATAAAATCAGCAGTTGAAAATGTGTGTGTGTGTGAACTTTATAAATCTCAGTTGGATTGCCTAGACACCCGAACTCACCCCGTCATGGGGATTCGAACCGCCGACCTTTCGATCGGCAAGTCCTAGGCTCTGTGGTTTAGACCACAGTGCCACATGCATCTCAAAGAGATTATAGCAGGTGCCAAAAACAGTACAGCAAATGCACCTGCCTAATCTCAACGGGCAAGGGGTTCCACAGTGTGGGTTCTGCCACACTTGAAGATAATTTCCTTACAAGAGCAGAACTAGTGCTAGATATCTTGTTTGTGAGCAAAGTATACCACCATTTTATATGTGCTCGGATCTCACATTTGTTCTGGGTTTGGCCATTGTAATCCAGCTCTATGCGGAGGTTCACAACTTCCCCATCCCTGTTTTTAATGGTTGATTGTAGGACAATCAAATTTTAAAATATAAAATTAACCCAAAGAACCATCACTCCCCTTTGGATTTTAAATCAGTGGAGGACAAGGCTACTTCAGAATAAATGAATTAACAGAGCCAACATACATGAATGAATGCAAACAGCTGCCATTGTCATCAGTGGTGTGTAGGGGAAGAGGGCTCCTTAGCATGACAATTGGTATGTTACAAACACGTAAAATATCGGGCAATACAGCTTTCTAGGGAGAAGTCCATTTTCAGCAAGATTTGCTTTCATATCACGATTCTCCTCCCAGGGTGTGCATTATTTCATATGTCTGAAATTGTTGCATGTGTCGTTCCTAGCTGCTAAAGGAAGAGGTGGTGGTCTGCTGGGTGCTATTCATTAAAAACTCCTCTAACGGCACAGAAATCACTTTACAGAGATGTCATGATTTGGGGGCATGTTTCTAATTTAGTTTTGAACACAGCAGGGAATCATACAAAAGTAGCCCAAGCCTTCCTTTCCGACATGGGAGCGATGGGCACAATGGCCTTTACCAAATGAATGGAACTATCAATTGTAGAGAAGGAGCGAGAGGGAGCACAGATCCTTCCTTCCATTCATTGTGACAATTTGATTTTAAGAGGATTTAATCACTGAGGTTTTCTCTTCAGGGAGGAGGGCACCAGCTTGCTAGGCTAGCTGTATGGATGTTTAAACAAGCCGAGAATATAATATGAGAAGGGAAATTTCTTCAGCCATGCATCAGGGCAGCTGTATTAAGCATACCAGTGCAAGTAGATAAATAGGTACTACTGCGGCAGGAAGGTAAATGGTGTTTCCGTGCACTCTGGCACTTGTCACAGTCCTCCATGCGGCAGTAGCGGTTTAGTCATGCTGGCCACATGACCCGGAAAGCTGTCTGTGGACAAACGCCAGCTCCCTTGGCCTGAAGCGAGATGAGCACAGCACCCCATAGTCATCTTTGGCTGGACCTAACCATCCAGGGGTCCTTTACCTTACCCACCTTTTTACCTATTAGTAAAAAGTTTCCCCCTTCTTACGGAGAATTGCATGTGTGAAGAATTATTAGGGGTGGTAGGGCGCTAGAGTTTCGTTTTATGATAAGTAAATTGCAGAAGGGAACTGGAAACATAGAGAGTCCCCCCTTCCTTTTACAAACTGTCCACTGGTGTGTGTGTGTGTGTGTGTGTGTGTGTGTGGCCCAGTGATGGCTGATCCATTTGGGCAAGGAGGGCACTACCCCACCAACCTCAGTCTGCCTTCAGCCAGCCTGCCTGCCTCCATGTTTGCAACCAAGCCAGTCTTAGTAGAACTAAGAATTAGTCTTTGTTAGGGCTGCCATATGTCCAGATTTTCCCGGGATTTCAATGGCGGAAGTGCCGTCCAGGGGGAAATTCCTGAAGGCAGTGGATTGTCTTGGATCTTCGCCAAGGAAACCCCAAAACAGCAGGGTTGGTTTTTTTTGAGTTTTCGTAAGAAAAAGCTCAACAACTTTCAGGGTGTCCTGGTTTTTACTTTTTGAAATATGGCAGCCCTATCTTTATAGAACTCAGCAATGAGAAGAACGGGGGCAGAACTAGCATTAGTTAGCTCCGCCTGTCATTGCCTCTGCCTCTACCTACCATTGGTCTCTCTGCCTTCCACCCATCAGGCCCCGTGCGAGAGCCAGTGTGGTGTAGTGGTTAAGAGCGGTAGTCTCGTAATCTGGTGAACCGGGTTCGCGTCTCCGCTCCTCCACATGCAGCTGCTGGGTGACCTTGGGCCAGTCACACTTCTTTGAAGTCTCTCAGCCTCACACACCTCACAGAGTGTTTGTTGTGGGAGAGGAAGGGAAAGGAGAATGTTAGCCGCTTTGAGACTCCTGAAGGGGAGTGAAAGGCGGGATATCAAATCCAAACTCTTCAAATCCAAACTCTTCAATTACCACTACGGTGTCCATAATAATTTTGAATGGAGTCTATCAGGTGAGAATAAACTCTTTGGGCTTCCCATAGGCATCTTGTGGGCCACTAAAAGAACATAATGCTGAGCCTTTCATCTGATCTAGCAGGACTCTTCTTCTTACACTTTTCAAGTTCATTTAGTATTTATGAATTATTACTGCTTGCAAGTGGAACCACATGAAGGGTAACTGTAGCCTAACACTTTCTCTTCAAGTACCTCAATACTTTTTTGTTTTGTTATTGTTATTATTATGATTAAATTTATTTCCCACCAAGGTAAAAACACGCCCAGGGTAAAAACACAAAAAAGTAGAACGATACCCTTAAAAAACATTTAAAAACAATTAGATTAAAAAAAACAATTAAAGAAATCAAAAAACATCTAAAAGCATTTTAAAAATCACCCTCCAGGCTAGTCATTTCAAAGTTACCATTAACAGTATCTTTCAGCCATCAAATTATTGGGTAAACAAAGTTGTTTTAAAATTCCTCCCAAACATTAATAATGAGGGAAACGGATGTGTGGGGAACTGCCACACAGAAGCTCTGTAATGGGTGAAGTTCAGCCGGGCAGTAGCCATTAAAAATATAGTTATATTTTATATGGAAGTCTCCGCTCACTGAAAACTGGAGAGGGAAGATTAACAGAGCAGTCCTGTGCATGTTTGTTCATGTTTACCGCATTCAACTGGGACTCACTCTTACGGGTTGTGGCTTCCGCTTCAGAGTTCTTAGCCCCTTTTTCTCTTGCCCTCAAGCTTTTTTCTCCAGATAAAAACTTAGTTCTCCACACCTATGTTTGAGGGCCAACGAGTTGTGTCCCGGAGATGCACTTTGTTCGAGGAAACTGCTGTCTCTTACCATTTCAGTCACGGTAGCTGTAACACAGACGGAAAAGGCCTAATGAAGGGCAGTGAAGTCCTGGGGAGAAATGGGACTTTAAAAACACAGTTACCTGCCACATTAGGAATTGTGCCACATATCACAGGCATCAAACCCTTCAGCTATAAAAATGGCAGCTGAAGTAAGAAAGAAACAGGGGGCTTCCCTGGTATTTACATGATAAATCTGTTAAGGAGTCAGCAGAACATCATCATCGTCGTGTTATATATTTAACAAAGCCATCTTTCCCCAACCCAGTGTGCCCCAGATATTTTGGACTACAACTCCCATCAGCCCCACCCATCACCATCACAGGTTGATGGCAGCTTTTATGCAGCCTAAAGGAAGTTTTAGTCCAAAACCTATGGATGGCACTAGATTGGGGAAGGCTGAACCAGAGGTACAGAAGACCACCATGTAATGTATAAATCAGATGTTGACAATCTTTTGTGAGCACACTTGGAATTTTGAATACAATATTGGGAGGGTGAGGTAAGCTCCACTCTGCATAATCAATAACATGATGTGGCGCGCACGCACACACACACACACACACACACACGAGGCATCTGATCAATATCTGTATTATGAGGCATCTGATCAAGATCTGCATTTTAAAATGAGCTTAAAAAATATATTTGTAAATGCTTTGTATTTCTCATGCCAGGCAGAAACCAGCTGGGTGCTTTGGCAGATGTTTATCTTCCTAAACAGGGCCCCTCTGATTTGTATTAGCATTAGCAGGAGACAAGTGCCTCAGGGTTGTAAAAGGAAATTACAGGCTAGGAGCAAAAGGTCACACTGACCATACAAATTACAGAATACAATCAAGCTGCAAAGACACAATTAAGAGTTGGTAAATAGTGAGATTTATTGTTTAACAGAAATACCCTGTGCCTCCCATTAAACTTGAGCCACATCTTCCTAAGGTTAAAGGGCAAAAGCTAATAGAAACAGCAGCTGGCTAGGAAAAGGAGTTGTAAACTAAAGAGGCTGCTTTCGAAGATGTTTTACTGAGTCCTTTTTACTTTGAAAAGACCTTTCCTTCTAAAAATCTATCTATGTTATGTATGAAATATATTGGCTTAAATGTAACTATGCAAAGGATTTAGAAAGTAAGAAATGTTAGATTCTTATGTTAGATTCTTATTTCATTGATGGTGTGTGAGAAGGTGAACCCAAGATCTCTGTTTAAGATAAAATTAGAACCATTAACCATCTGTTTTGGAGCGAATAGGGTAATAGGGCAGCAGGGGCCAAAGGTTATCTGGTAATTAAGGTGCCTGGTCGAGGCAAATGTAAGATATATGGCTACTTGTCTGCCATTTATGGATAGAAGGAAATATAGCTCTTTGTCTCCCATAAAAGGTAATAGGAAATGGGTGTATCTTTTATGATTGGTTCTAGCAAACAACCAATAGGAATTTCAACCAGGCTGATTGGACAGAGGCAGCCAAAGGAGGAGCAAGGGGGCTGGGCTGAGGGAATATAAGTGCTGGCCAACAGGGCTGGAGTGGGCAGAGCTTTGGTATCCATATACCACTGTGTCTCTCATTTATTTGTCTGACAAATAAATTATTATTTTAATTTCTCTATTGCTGCGTTGAATATTTCATTCCAGCTAAGCGTTAACCACAAGCAGGGTGCTACAACACCATTTGAATGTCAATGCCCATCAACTTTGGGGGAGGCGGCCCCCTCAAATATTTTATAGCGGGTGCTGAAGGGACCTCTGCCCCTAGGAGTTGGCTCTTATGCACCAGTTACATAAAGGCTGCCATGGAGTGTGGGTGGGTGTGTAAGAACACAAAATGGCTGCTGTGCGAGTGTGGCGTAACTCAAAATGGCTACCACATCTAAAAGGGCGCTAAAAGAGACAGGGCCACAAAATGGTGCAGGCATCTCCCCTGTCAACCGCACCCATCGATTGGTCGGTGGGGAGGAGAAGCACCTATATCAGGCACTGCTGCCCCCAAACACAGAGAGAAGTTATTTCTACCTTTTTTGGCAATGTTTCAGTGCCCACCTTGCCTCCTTCTACCAGCAGCCCATTTGTTTTATTTCAGATCTTCTTATTGTCCTGATTGTGCTTACATAGAACGATTGCATAATTACACAGTTGTTGTGTTTGATATAAACAAAAAACCAAAGTCAATACAATTTGAAGGGAAGAGTTGGATCAGACACAATGGTCCATCCCATCCAAAACTGTGCTCCCTACAAGCTACGCCCTTCCAAAAAGCCCATCAGCAGAGCATGAAAACAGCTCTTCCCTGCTGGATGTCCCCAAAATCATCTGCTATTCAGATGTACACTGTGTTGCAGTCAGCGTTAGCCCTACTCAGAGTAGATCCATTGAAATTCAGGGACATGACTATCTTAGGCCCATTAATGTTAGTGGGTCTACTCTGAGTAGGACCAGCACTGCTACAGCTCTTTCTCTGAATGTTGAAGTTCTTTTTCTGCTCTCATGCCTAATAACTGCAGCTGCATCTATTCTTCACAGCTTTGTCTAATCCGCTTTTAAAACCATCTAAGACAGTGCTCATCACTGGATCTTGGGGCAAGCAAATTCCATAAATTAATAATGCATTGTGTCAAGAAGTACTTTCTTATAAGAACACTGGTCTGGCTCTCAAGCAGAGTTTTGATGCTGCCTTTGAAATTGGAATATATTTCCAGCTCTGGTGCCAGAGAGATCCAAAATATTAGGTGGGGGGGGGAGGCAGGTTGCAGGAGGCAGGAAGAGCCACACTATGTATTGAACGTTAATCCTACTGAAAGTGGACTTATTTAAATGAATGGGCATGACTTAGGTCCATTAATTTCAATGGGTCTACTGTGTATATAATTTAGTTGGCTACAACCAAGTATATATTTTACTTGGGTGGCTGCTGTTCAAATGCCCCCAATACCTTTAAAACCAGTCTTTGAAATTTCATCTGCCCCAGCTGCAGCCAAACATGTTTCTCCTACATTGGTTTCTACAGCCACAGCAGGTGTTGCTACCGTCTAGCAGCTTGACCTCACCAGCAAAGGCACACTCCTCCATTGTCACCTATGACAGGTGGATGCTAATGAACCAGCTTTAATTATTACTACAGTGGTGCCTCGCAAGACAAAATTAATTCGTTCCGCGAGTTTTTTCATCTAGCGAATTTTTCGTCTTGCGAAGCACGGTGTCGGAAAAGTTTTGGAAAAGCTTCAAAAATCGCCAAAAACCTCAAAAAAGGCTACCACACCGCGTTCTATGAGTTGCTCCTCGAAGTCAAGTCGCAACTGTATTAAGGGTGTTAAGAAAAAGGAAACAAACTTGCAAAAAACGCAAGACGTTTTCGTATTGCAAAGCAAGCCCATAGGGAAATTCGTCTTGCGAAGCAGCTCAAAAACCGTCTAGCGAGTTTTTCGTCTTGCGAGGCACCACTGTACAGTCATACCTCGGGATAAATACGCTTCAGGTTGAGCGCATTCGGGTTGCACTCCGTGGTGACCCAGAAGTAACGGAGCTCGTTACTTCCGGGTTTCGCCGTTCGCGCATGTGCAGACGGTCAAAATTACACCACGCGCATGCGCGGAAGCGGCGAAACGCAACCCGCACATGCAGACGCGCTGTCGTGTCTTACGTTTTGTTCAGGATGCGAACAGGGCTCCGGAACGGATCCCGTTCGCATCCCAAGGTACCACTGTACTTGGAGAAATAACAGAATATGGGGAATAGAAATAGACAGGTAACCAGTTTGGTGTGGTGGTTAGAGTGTTGGACTTGAGAGACCAAAGTTCAAATCTCCACTCAGCCATAAAGATCATGAGATGACCTTAGAGCAGACCCTGCCTCTCAGCCTAACCTCCATCACAGGGTTGTTGTGAGGATAAAATGCGGACGGGGAGAACCATGCATGCCACCTTGAGTTCATGGAAGGAAAGTTAAGCTATAAATGTAATACAGTGGTACCTCGGGTACCAGCCCTGGGCACGCTGCCCCAAGCGCCCAACCGGCTTCCTCCGCCGCTGGGGGGAGGAGCTGCTTAACCCCTTTTCTCTTTTCACCTTTGGCATGGAAAAGCACCTTAAAGTGTGAAAAGAAAGAAAGAAAGAAATGAATTAAACAGCTCTCCCTGCACCCCTATAACAAACTGGCAGCCTTCTGCAGCAGAAAGCACTCCAATATCCTTGAACACACTGTGAGCTGTTCCTGACACTTACACAAGATGAAGAGATCTTTTAAAAACTTTATGCCATTTCCTTTTGAATGTGTGTTATAGACTGACTATAATGAGTACATCAGTAAAAGCATCAAGTTATTATTGTCAAGCTCTTGTGGGCATGCTTAAAAGCCAATGAGCTTCAATCAGTGGGTTAGTACAAATGGCTTGTTTACCAAGGCTCTTCCACGGAATTATCCAGTAGTTTGGGAGACACTTCTCTGCGGAGGGATACCAGGGCTTCTAGAGTGTGTGTGTGTATCCATTTTCTAAGCACATCGGCAAGGTCCAGTCTCAAAAACCCTTTCTTAATAGAGTGTAGGGATGGGGGGGGTTGAGTCAGTATGCATTCAAAGGCAAACCTACCAAATTTGCCTTTTCTGAAACAGTACACGATCCGAAGCACAGCCAACCTTTTAAATTTACAGGTCGCCAAATGGTGCAGTGCAATTCTCCAGTCACACAAAGCAACAAAAATGTACATACTAGGGTAAATTGTGCATAAAATTGCATATATCAGTGAAAATAACATTTAAAATGTATTATATTAGGGTAAATTGCTTTGCAAAAATCTGTGCATGAGGCAGAATTGTATACAAACACTTGTATGTTACAAGAAGTCTGCTGATGAATATTCATGATGACTTTATAAAAAGTATCACAAAATGGCGTAGAAATGTGGAGAACTGAATTTAACACTGAAAAAAATGAGAAACTGAGGGAAACTGAAACTGACAGATACACCATCCCTAGCAGAGTGTCAAGTGCAAGGGAAAGGATCACCCAATCAACTCCAGCCACCTTCTTTGTAGCATCTGGTTCCAGGGACCGCACATTTTCTCCAGAAGCATAGGATGGCATTAAAATATTGCAATGCTGATAGGAATCTACACTGGCCATAGAGGATTTTACTTGCTGGCCTGGCTTTGGACCAGGTTATCTCAATGACCACCTTCACCCATATCTGCCCTAAGGCCTTGAGATCAGTGTCAGAAGCCCTTCTCTCTTGCCTATCATTTGGAAAGATCTTCAGAGAGGGCCACCTGTGGTGGCGGCATCCCAAATGTGAAATTCTCTCTCTTTGAAGAGGTTCAAAAAGCACCCCCCCTTTTCTGTTTTTAGAAGGATGCTCAATTCTCCTCCCCACCCATCAGTCATTTTATCTTGGTTTTCCATTGGTGTCACACTGTTTTGCACTGTTTTAAGTACAACTCTGTTTTGCACTTCTTTTACTTGGTTTATTTTAATCTGTGCTCCAAGGAACTCGAGGTGGTGTACAGAGTTCTCCTCCCCATTTTACCCTCACAACAGCCCTGTGAGGTGGGTTAGGCTGAGAGGCAGTGATTGGCCCAAGGTCATCCAGTGCGCATCATGACCCAAGTGGGGATTTGAATTCTAGTCTGCCAGGTCCTAGTCCCAGCTACATCACACTGTGGCTATCTTTATGGTTTTATTTTGCAAATCTCTTTGAGAAAACACTCCCACACACAAATCAGGGTTAAAAATATTACAGTTCCTCTTGTTATGTGAGTCTTTAGAAGGGACAGTCCTGCACTTGAAGATGGAACTACTGATAAATTTGTTCGATCTTGCAAGAACATTAATTAAAGGCTCAGCGAGCGATATGCAATGGTCTCATCCATTAAAGTTGCAGAGGGGGCTCGGTGGATTCAAGGGGGCATTGCATGAGTGACAGCTTGGCACAGTTTGTGTTTCCATCGTTCAGTCCCAATCTCTCCTCATCGGTCCTTATTCCCATCACACCTCCTCCACACTGGCTCATCCCTTATTTCACTTACGCAGCTCATTCTCTCAAACACATCACCCTTCAAATCATCTCCCATGCTTCTGAAAATACTTAAAGAGCTTAAAGGTCATTTGCCACACAAAGGAGGATAATAGGCTAAAACCACCCAGGAAAAAATGAGCGCCTATTACCAGCATTCGGCTTCTGCTAGACTATAAAAGGGTGAACATGGCCCCTGGAATAAATTTTAGTTGGCCCAGATTAGCTACCCTGGGTTTGAGGAAATGACCCATCACCTCTCACACAATCCTTTTAGTGAGAGATGCCAGGGTCTGAACTCAGGACCAATATGCAAAGCTTGGTCCTGGCCTCTCCCCCAGATGGGTGGCACTGTGGGTTAAACCACAGAGCCTAGGACTTGCCGATCAGAAGGTCGGCGGTTCGAATCCCCGCGACGGGGTGAGCTCCCGTTGCTCGGTCCCTGCTCCTGCTAACCTTGCAGTTCGAAAGCATGTCAAAGTGCAAGTAGATAAATAGGTACCGCTCCGGTGGGAAGGTAAACAGCGTTTGCATTTGCTGCTCTGGTTCGCCAGAAGTGGCTTAGTCATGCTGGCCACATGACCCGGAAGCTGTCTGCGGACAAACGGCGGCTCCCTCGGCCAATAAAGCGAGATGTCGGTCACGACTGGACCTAATGGTCAGGGGTCCCTTTACCTTTAAAGAGAAGGTATGGCTCTTTAGGAGGGCATTTTGGTGACTGCATAGCTTGATGCCCAGCAAAGGCTTTCTGTTGTTGCCAATCTGTTTCTGTTGTTGGTTTATTTAAAGACCATAAAAGAAACTACTTATTCTAAGCCAGGAGTTGGCAACCTAAGGCCCATGGGCCACAAGCAGCCCACGGGGGTTGTTTAACCAGCCCCAAACCAAGCCACCTGCTTGGCGAGTCCCCGCATGCTGCACTAAACTGGTGCGGCGCAGCGACTTGCTTCTGTGGTGCCGGAAATCGCTTCTGCACATGTGCAGGCGCCGGAAATTGCATCAGTGTGGTGTAGTAGTTAAGAGCGGTAGACTCGTAATCTGGGGAACCGGGTTCGCGTCTCCGCTCCTCCACATGCAGCTGCTGGGTGACCTTGGGCCAGTCACACTTCTATGAAGTCTCTCAGCCCCACTCACCTCACAAAGTGTTTGTTGTGGGGGAGGAAGGGAAAGGATAATGTTAGCCGCTTTGAGACTCCTTAGGGTAGTGATAAAGCGGGATATCAAATCCAAACTCTTCTCTTCTCTTCTCTTCTCTTCATCTGCGCATGTGCAGACACCGGAAATCACGCCTACGCAGAGGCCAGAAATTGTGTCTGCGCAAACACAGATGCCGGAAATCGTGAGTGTGCGTGCAATCCAGCCTACAGAGGGATCTCCGCTGGAGTGAACTGGCCCAGGCGAGGTAAACCTTGCCAACCCCTATTCTAAATGATGATTGTTTAGCTAACTTAGATTTTCTGCAGGTGTGCAAGGTGGGATATAAGTATTTCAAACACAAAAATGAATGACTAAATTCTAAGTAGCATATATTGAGTACCCTGATCCACTGGAAGTCACCCTCTGAGTCAATAATAATAATAATAATAATAATAATAATATTTTTTTTTATATCCTGCTCTCCCCAGCCAAAGCCGGGCTCAGAGCGGCTTAGGTTCAGGGTTGCAGCTCTGCATGCTAAGCATACACTGGTTTTTTACTTTCAAGAACATTCCAACAGAGGACAGTGGGGTTTACACCAAAGAAAGCATGAATAGGATTGTGGCCTCAGTCTAATGAACGCGTCACTTGTCCTGTTCATGCAAGAACAACTGTAAGAGAGAGACTCATTATAAGCACGGATGTGCATTCCAACCCAATCTTGACTTTACCTCTGAATCACTAATGTGGGAAATGCAGAGAGGTAATCTCTTGTTAAATGGCCCAGATTTGCTGCTGCTTCTCTGTCCATCCAGCGTTTAGCTATCACTGGTTTTACTGGAGAGCACCGAGGCAGACATCCCCTAAGGATGGCGAGTATTACCTTGACGCTCTGAATTTCAGGTTATTTCATTTCTAGAGGGAATGATAATGTTATTAACTGAAAGCCTCAGTGAATTCTTAAAGAGTCTCAGTGCTCTCCTACTTTCCCCCTTGTTCTCTACATTACTAAAAGAGCAGAAAAGCTTTTAAAAGTGTGCTCACAGTGGGTGTTTGCCATGGTAACTAAGCAATGCAAACTGTGGTCTTCTCCATTCTACCCCCTAAACTTTGTTTAACCCTTTACAGTTGCTTGAGGAACATGTAGTGGTTTGTGTGTGACTGTCATGGCTGGTCCAAGATATGAGCACAAAGATCCCAAATTTGATCCTCCTGGTGCGGCTGGGAGAGAACCCTGCCTGTATTCTTGGAGAGCCACAAACAATATTGAATTAGATGGACCAATGATCTCACTCAATAAAAAGCTGCTTCCTGTGTTCTAGCTCACAGAGTCACCCAGATGCCGTTCAGAGATCATGCATTGTGCCCAGCAACAAAGGTTGGCATTGTTGGGCAACTGCCAAAGATCACACCAAAGGAGGATGCTCACTGCCCAACCCTGGACCTGTTCCCCCCCCCTTGCTGTTACTGCCAGTGTGGTGTAGTGGTTAAGAGCGGTAGTCTTGTAATCTGGGGAACCGGGTTCGTGTCTCCGCTCCTCCACATGCAGCTGCTGGGTGACCTTGGGCCAGTCACACTTCTTTGAAGTCTCTCAGCCCCACTCACCTCACAGAGTGTTTCTTGTGGGGGAGGAAGGGAAAGGAGAATGTTAGCCGCTTTGAGACTCCTTTGGGTAGTGATAAAGTGGGATATCAACTCCAAACTCTTCTTCTTCTTCTTCTTTACCTGCGCCTATTTTTTTTTTTTTAGCAAAGAATTGTGTGGCTAGGAAAGTACAAAAAAATAAGAGTGAGGTGGAGCTGGAGAATATGATCTCTAAGAAAATACGACTAGATGTCAGGCAAAAATGGAACCCCAACTCTCTGGATCCCAAAGTCTTTCCCCAACATGAGGACTAGGATCCTGTGTTTTTAAACAAACAAGTAAGAGGCCTGGCTTACAGTTTTCAAACACCCCTGCAAAATATGGAATGGCATCATTCATTCGCTGAGGCTGACATTGCAAGGTATAGAAAAAAGCCCAAAATGTATTGCTGTCTTCAGCTATGAGCAAAACGCACTTTATATAGATATATCCTGACTTTGCTGAGAATTTTCATCAACCCCCCTCCTGCTCCTGCTCCAAAGGTAACTCTAAAGAAAACACACACTTTACTCGGGGTTCGGTTTTGGTTTTTGCCAGAGATTTATGAAAGAGAGAGAAAGAATGAGGAACACATGCAGATGTCAGATTACATGTTGGAAGGTGTTCAAATGCTGTGACAATGACAGCCATTAGAAAAGCATAACCTTGAATAGATGGGGAAAGAATCGGAGCGACAAATGCTTGAACAATGGTGGTGTCTATCAAACTGCTTCTGCAGTGCTGCTATGGGGAGGGAGATGGTTTGCGGCAGCATCAACAGGTGTCAGTAGAGCGGCAATCCAGATATCATCACTCTCTAACAGCCTTTCTCAACCTTGGGTCCCCAGATGTTGTTGAACTACAACTCCCATCACCCCTAGCTAGCAAGGCCAGAGCTCAGGGATGATGGGAGTTGTAGTCCAACAACATCTGGGGACCCAAGGTTGAGAAACAAACTCCCCAGCAGAAAAAACAAACAAACCCAGTCAGTAAGAGAGATTAAGCCCCTGGCTAGCAAGGTTTGGGTCTTTCCAGTGTTGGCCCCATTTTTACGCCATGAACTGTGCATAGTCCCTTCGTCTGTGACTTTAAGAAACGTTCCAAAAGAAGTTTTTATTTCAGTCACTTGCTCTTGATTGCTGTGTCTTACTGTCTCGTTTTTAAAGGTGGTGGTGGGCTCACTGCTTAATTTTGAAAGTGATCAGACCTATGGCAAAACTTATCTTAAAGTTTATCATCCTCTGGAGGAGGTTTGCTGGGCGAGGAAGTGGATGGCAGAGGGAGATAAGGGGGTGGCCCCATTCACTCTTTGCTCTGGTCCTGCCCACTGTTAAGCTTCAGCTTTACTCACCTGCATACTCCCTCCCTGCACCGAAAATTACACCCTCCAGGAGAGGATGCAGTTCTTGGAAGGGGGAAAAAAAGGTTGCTCGCCCCTGTTTAAAGGGGTGAATCTAGGTTTGAAATTGTTGGTTTTATAAATGCTTTATGATATGGTCTTGAGCCACCACCTTGCAAGAGCACTTGCCTTGAAATGTTCTGATAAAGAAATACAGTGGTACCACGGGTTACAGATGCTTCAGGTTACAGACGCTTCAGGTTACAGACTCCGCTAACCCAGAAATAGTACCTCGGGTTAAGAACTTTGCTTCAGGATGAGAACAGAAATTGTGTGGCGGCAGCAGGAGACCCCATTAGCTAAAGTGGTACCTCAGGTTAAGAACAGTTTTAGGTTAAGAACGGACCTCCAGAACGAATTAAGTTCTTAACCCGAGGTACCACTGTAAAGGTAAATAAAAATGAACAAGGCCAGAGGGCTGGCAGTGCCCCCTTCCCAGCTGGAGCATGGACTTCTTTGGGTGTCTGGTAAGGGTGACCTATAACCAGCCTCGTCTCTCTCCCCCCCCCCCGGGTCCCAAAAAGTTGAAGCTGCAAGTGTTATGTGGGTGGGTGCATCTTGTCTAATGTGCACACATGTATTTCAGTTGCTTGAAAGCTTCGTATGCCACCCACCTTTCTGCCACAGTACACAGCATTCAAGGGAGCTTAGTAAAGTTTCATTAAAACCATCAACATCACCACAAAAAAAACCCACCCCACAGCTGACAGCAATGAAACAAAACAGCAATGGAAACACTTCTGTAGTATAAACTGTTTCTACAAGCCAAATTGACCATATAGTAAAATTAAACATCTGCCTGCCTGTCGGTCTATTATGCAACCTGGTTTACAAAAACAAAATAAAATACATTAGGTGGTGGTGAGGGATCCATTAGCAGTGGGATCCTCTACTCAAAAGTAAGTTATTATTTTTATTCTATTATTTATTCAACTTATACACCGCCCTACACCTGGAGCTCTCAAGGCGGTTCAAAACTCCCCTGGGTCCCCAGTTCCACTGAGTTCCAGGATTATGCAGCAATCCTAACCTGCCACGTACCCTCCACCTTCGGAGCCATTGTCATATCCACAGCCTGGCCACTCATGGTGGCTGCTGCAGAAGGCTTGTGTGTGTGTGGAGGATGATTTAGCCTGATCCCTGCACCAGCTCCAGTGTGGCCTGGAACAGGCCAGCAATATTTGTGAGACTGGCTTGGGATCTAGAGCAGGAGTCAGCAACATTTTTCAGCCGTGGGCCGGTCCACTGTCCCTCAGACCATGTGGTGGGCCGGACTATATGTTGAGGGGGGGGGGAAATAAACAAATTCCTATGCCCCACAAATAACCCAGAGATGCATTTTAAATAAAAGGACACATTCTACTCATGTAAAAACACAATGATTCACAGACCGTCCAAGGGCCGGATTGAGAAGGCGATTGGGCTGCATCCGGCCCCCGAGGCCTTAGGTTGCCTACGCATGATCTAGAGGTTCCTGGGATGGCTCAGTCTCCACCCTAGAACAGCTTTCTATAAGACCTCTTGTATCACCCTGAGTGGAGGGGCACGTATACTCAATCCGCACACCCCACATCCCAGTATGTGGGGAGTGGGCGGATTACTCTGTGCCCTATATAGGCTGAACTCCCTATATCTCCTTACAGTGCAGTCCTTCCCCGCCACCACACATCCCCCTTGACGTCGCAACAATGTCAGGTGGCGATTGTCAGGGCTTCAAGCTTCCTTCCTGCCTAACGGTAGGGCCGGCCCTCAGTTGTTTGTGCCTACTCTCCCCCCACCCCCGCCCTTGTGCATTATTTGGCTTCTCAAAAACAAAGCCATCAAAGCTTTCAGAGTTAAAAGCAGATCTCTCGACAAAAGAATACACGGGAGGGAAGGATGCAAGGTGATGCTAGCAGGCGTGGGTGACACAATAAGGAATTTCTGAGAGGAAAGGAGGGGTTTTTTTAAAAAAAATCAAACAAATTATTCCGTGTATCTGTGGGTAGCAGTTATGGGAATTATTAAATTTTACTTCCTGGCATAAGAAGATAGGGAAAACCTGAAGGCCTCCCGGTCTCCTCCAGTTTCACAGTTCTGTTGTACTTTGGCTTTGATTGGCATTAAAAACATTGTGTACAATATAGAGAGGCCAATAATTCTCTCTCAAGCACACTAGAACTTGGGGTGACTCTGCGAAATTGATAGGTTGGCAGCAGGTCTGGGACAGAAGTGTTTCTTCCTGCAATGCATAATTGATGGATTTCCATTGCCTCAAGATTTGGCGACGGCCCACTCTCTTAGATGAAGGATTCAACCAGCTTTAGCCAACCCGATGGCCTCTAGATGTTTTGGGCTACTGCTCCCAGCTTCCTAGGCAGCACAGGATACTTGATTCGCTCCCTTCCTCCCAGTTTTCCATTCATTTCTCCCAACACTCAGTCCTCATTCTATGCCCACTGAATATGTCCGGTAGTCCTCAGGCCATTTTGATTCCTCTTCCTTCACCTCCACCCAGGACTGAGGAAAAAATTAGCAGAAAACAACTTTCTAACAATTTTTTGAATATGCCCTTTTTTCAAATGTCCTCCCCTAAAAAAAAAAAAAAAATCTTCAAAATTTGACTTTTTTTTTTTTAGGATATTCAAGAGATTACCTCTTGAACTGCTGGAGAATTTCAATTCTTCCCGGAGGACACTCAGATAAATGGCCTCCCCAATTTCACCATCCATCAATTTTGGGAGCAACTGATCATCCGATTGTAATATCGTTTACTATTATTTTAATATTGTTGCAGGAAGTATTGGGCTTGGTCCCCATCAGGATCCAATTTTAATATTGTTGTTCAATGTTATTTTAATATTGCTGCTTGGCCTCTTCCAGTCCCCTCTTATTAGTTCTTTGCTTCGTTCAACCACTAATAAGATCTAATAACAGAGATTCACTCAACACCGAGAGAGACGAAAAGAGAGTTTTCTGAGAAAAACAGTTGGGAAAATTCCCTACCTCCCTGCAAAAATATTTGGCAAAACAGCCCCACCCCTATTTCGCTGCCCACAAATAGTGCAGATTTATTTTATTACAGATTTATTTTATTAATTTGCTTAGCCTTTTCTACCTATTTATGGGGTTCCCCTAAAGATTTTTCATACTTCTGCAAACTCCAGAGTTTCCCTGACCATGCTAACACCTTCCTCTTGTATACAGTCAGTGCCAGTTTGGCTCTATAAGGACTGGCTCTTAAAAAATTGAGACCATTATTGATGCAGCTTTCATATTCAAAGACAGTATACCTGATACTGCAAACAGATAACTAAAGATGGTTATATCACTACCATGCCTGCTTGTGGCATTCTCATGACGTCTCTGACAGGTCACCGTAGGAGACAGTATATGACCTTTGGTCTGACCCAGCAAATCAGTTTCTGTGCTGGGCATTTTGGGATGGGTATATTCCCATTGCTGTTAACAAGGTGGCCAGACATTCCACATGCCAAGCGGCAGAAACTTTTACTCCAAGGCTTTGCCAATTTTGCGGGTTGCCAAGGTCAGCTTGAGGTATTTTGCTGGTTCCCATGAAGGGCAAAATGGCATCCCTTCCTTTGCACAGACAGAAACTGACCAGACCAGCAGATGAATGTTAGTTCAACACTTGTTTCAGGGTAGCATTCCCCACCACACCTAACAGGCTAGTTAAGGCAGTGCAGGGCAAACTGCATGGCCTACACAGCTCGGGCCTTCATTGCTAGCACATTTGCAAAGCTAAGCAGGGTCCAGTATGGTTTCAAATTGGATGGAGGACCGGGTGTTGAGATTCCTTCATTGCAGGGGGCTGAACTAGATTGGGTCACTCTATGGTTATGTTATTACGATTCTATTGTCTTCATCTCGCAACACTTCCCTGCTACCTCACTCTACCTATCGGTAGGCCCAGCCCTCAAGTGATGCAGAACCACTTTCAAGTGACACTGAAATATATTCAGAGTCGAGAGTGGATTTCATGCTCTTTATTCAGCTCATAGTGGTGAGGAGGAATGAAAGTTCCCCCAAAGTATCTGCTGTGTATACATTATTTACACAATGGGCTGCACGTGATTGGCTAATTCCGGAATTCTTCTGTAGGCAAATCAGGTTGTGGATTCACTTCCATCTGGAGCTGGATTGGGTGACTCTTGCAGACCAATCATACTGCTGCATTGTTCTAGGACCAATCAGACTGCTGCATTTTGAATCCTATTGTTCTAGGACCAATCAGACTGCTGCATTTTGGATCCTATTCAACTCAGTACATAACAGACACAAAACTCTTCCTGGAGAGCGGTGTGATCCTGCATGCCTTGATTTCCTCCTTGCCATTTTTTTGTCCCAGCTGTTCCTGTTTGTGGCTTTCCCCCACCTACCTAGTCATCCAGGATGAAGTGAAGCTATCTGCCAAGCCCCGAGGTTCACTCAATGGGATCTCTTTTATGCCGTGTGGATGAAGAGGAAGAGATGATTAAAACTGGTAACCTTGCCCCTTTTCGGCACAAGATGAAGGGAACACTTCCATCCTACATACGAGGCACTGTGCGAGCTCAAAGAGGAGATGGCTGACAGCGAAGACAATCAAAGCGCTTTTGTCAGTCAAAAAGGGAATAGTTTGTTCTCAAGGAAGGAACAGCAGCGGGGAATCTGCTTTGTGGATAAGTTTCTTTTGCAGAGGAGGCAGCTGAGAGGCAAATGGGTACCCTGTGGGATATCAGAGAAGATTTGGATGGGGGAGATGGAGCAGACACAACCTGCGAGTCTCTTTCCTGCTTCTCCAAGCAAGAGACAGTTTTGCCCCTTGCGTTGCTACTATCCAGTTGAGACAACTGGGGATACATAAAATAGGATTGGACAGAATCATGGGAGTGTTGGGTTTGAAGATACCCCTAAGGATCATCTCGTCCAACCACCTGCAGTGCAGGAATCACAGCTAAATAATCCCTGGCAGATGGTCCTCCAACCTCTGTTTCAAACCCTCCATTGAAAGAGAATCCGTCACCTTATGAGGTAGTCCCTTCCATGGTCAAACAGCTCTTACCACCAGGAAGTTCTTCCCAATTATTTACTCAGAATCTCCTTTCTTGTCATCCAAATCCACTATTTTGGGTCCTTGCCTACTAGAGCAGCAGAAAACAAGCTTGCTCCATCATCCGCTCGACAGCCCTTCAGATATTTGAAGGTGGCTATCATATCACTTCTCAGTTTTCTCTTCTCCAAGCTAAACATACCCAACTGCCACCACCACCATCTTGGGACACAGCCGCTGTGTGGTGGCTGGCAAGTCTATCCGTCACCATCCAACCACAGCCTTGCTGTCTGCTTTCAGGGACTGAGACCAGCCGGGTGACCAACCCCAGCATGATAGCTAAGTGGCGAAAGAAGCGAATACGCAGGCTGAAGCACAAAAGGAGAAAGATGAGCCGGAGGGCCAAGTAAATGTCTCACAGTCAGAGCTATTTTTCTAGAAGAAGAGGTGCCAGAACTCATCATGAACGCCTCCCTTGTTGTCTTCTAATGGCAATGGCACCCACCTGAGAGGGGCTGAAACTGAGTTTTGGTAAGTTCTGGCTGAAAAAAAGCCCTGCTCACAGTGCTGCTGAAGCTGCAGAACAGAGCGTGGAAGCGTGGGCCTTGAAAAGCTGATTTCCAGATAATGCCAATTTCTGCACCCACCGCACCCCACTTCCTACGCCACCGGATAGAAGACTCCTTGCCTATCTTCAGGAGATTCAATCTTAAAGCTGTGATATTTCAAGAGGGTTGTGGGTCCCTGAGCTTTAATCTTCTGGACTGATCTTGTTCTTTGTAGCATGATGTAGTGATTGTATACAATAAAATTCCTTTTTTTGTGGGGCAGGGGGAGAAATAAAGCAGGATTGTCAACTTTTTAATTGGCTCCTGAAAGCTGCACCATTAACAGGACAAGATGGGGAGGTTTTATCTTCAAATGTGAGTGGGTGAGATTTTTTACTGCATGGAGCTAAGTAAGCAAGATTACCTGATAATTCCTGCACTGTTTAGGGAAGTTTTAAATGACTAATGTTTTAATTTATTTTTAATCTCTGGTGGAAGGTGCCCAGAGTGGCTGGGGAAACCCAGCCACATGGGTGGGGTACAAATAAATTATTATTATTATTATTATTATTATTATGCACACTGCATCTTGCCATCATGGCCACAGTTAAAAGGCATAGCTGCAGGGGCTAGTTGAAAAGTTGGCAACCCTGTGATCGAAGCAGTGGTCTTGGCCCCGATAGCTGGGCATTGTTCACTCTTCGTTTAGAAATCATGCTCTGGCAGCATCTAATAAAGTCATATCTAATCTCTCTGTGGAGATGAGTGCATCTTCCTCTTTCTTCAGAAGGAAATGAAAAAGATGAAACAGAGTCTTAGGAAAGTATGATGAAAAGCCAAGCTGAGTTTCCTTCTAAGCACCGGTGCCATCAGAGCAGGACTTTAGGGGAAAAGCCCAAAGACCCACTCAGAAAAATGAGCAGGAGGTCCCCTCCCCAAAAAAAGCCAACACAGAAGGGCTGACTGAGCACCTCTTGATGTAAGTGATGATGATTATACACTCTAAAGATGAAGCCCCCAAAGACCAGCGAAGTCTAAAATCACCCCACAACACTTCTGCTTCCAACTTAGGATCTGAGCTCCTGTGTCCTGGCAAAAAGGAGCAAAATGAGGCAGTTACCAAGGTGATATGAACTCGGGGGAAAGAGAGCGAAAACCAGTCATTGAGCACCAGGACCCTGGAGAACGTTTTCTCCATTTTGCACTCTGATAATCATTGGAGGCCACATGTAAGGGTTGCTGTCTTCTCCTTGTATGGCGCATCATTGGGTCCACCTGCTGTTTGGGCTCTCTGCTTTCCACCCCACAAGTCACAGTGGGCACCAACCGCCACCGCTGAGACTGCACTGAGATCAGTGAGGTTTACTCTCAAGTTACTAGGGAGGAAGTGCTGCTGAGCTTAGAGATTTACACCAGCGTGAAGATACATATGGCTGCCCTGCTTAAAAAGTCTTACCAGGTATTTAAATGCACAGTCGGGGTGGGGTGTGTTGCATTCAGGTGTCACAGCTGTCATGTTATTCATTGAAAAATTAATTACTCAGGAGGAAGACAGTCAAGAAGAGCACCTCAAATTATCCTATCCGACTGTTTTCATGCACTGAATCAGCCATGCTTCTTATTGAACCTTAACTAATTGTGTAGCAGAGAGACAGGTGGTGTTATATGGGGAAATGGCTTGTTAGAAAGCCTTGGAGGTAGAGACATCTGGGTGTAGAGTTGGATGAGTAGAAGGTACTCTGGGTTGCAGATTTATTTAAATCAGGCTGTAGTGGCAATTTCGCAAGCCCCAAATTGTGAGTTTTTTGGAAAACAAACTTTTGGAATATAGTTATTCCACGTAGTAGAGCATTGGTATGCAGGCAGAGAAATCCACACACATGAACAGCATTTGAGTGGTTTCAGGAGCCATCAAAAGATCCCTAAGATTTATGAATATATGCACTGGAGCATCACAATAGGCCATCATTTGTGGCAGGGGTGGAGACCAGTCACCTTCCACGCGTTGATGGACTTCAGCTATCCTATCAGCCAGCATAGCCAACAGTCAGAGTTGATGGGAGTTGTAGTCCAGTAATATCTGATAGGACACCAGTTCCGCAGCCCTGGTGACAGACACAAAGCTAGCCCACTGTGGTAAGATGTACTGTATTTCTATTTAAGTGGTAGCCATTGGTCCTAAACAGTGTGTGTGTGTGTGTTAGCATATGCAAATATGCCCTTTCATCCTGTTGTTTTTTTAAAATAAATTTTTATTGGGTTTTCACAATTTATATAAACACACACAATACAGACATACAAACACAAAAATAAACACGTATAGTTTCAAATCCTTAATTTCTTAACCGCTTTCCCTGACTTCCCCACACCTCCCCTTCTTGCATCCCAATTCCATAATTAACTTAGCAAGTTCTTATCTCCTACTTTTACCTTATTAATATTTTATTTAATTCTTCTTAATTAACCAAATTTAACTTATAAACATCAATTAAACAACAATACCATCTTTTACCTCCTTTTCTAAGGTCGACCCAAGTTCCCTTCCACAAATTTCCCAATTTTTATATTAATTACAAAACAAAATAACAAAAAAACAACATATAATTATACACCCTTTGGATTCCAAAACTCTCACCCCCCCCCTTTCCCGGTTTCGATCCCCAAAGAATATCCATCAGTCTATCAGTTCTCAGCCCGGATCCCTCACGTCCGAGGCTCTTAAATCTCTTTCAGTCCCTCTCTGCCGGTTTTGTTGGTAGTCCTTTATGGTAAACATCAAATCTCGGAGAAGCTCTGTCCCAATGGGGTCTACGTATCTTCCAACCAGACCTCCATATTCAAAAGTGGAGCCCCAATCATATTTCTTCTTCCTTTTAAGTCCAAATGTCCCAAATGTCCCAAAAGCTCCAACTTTCACCTTGATCAAATTTGTAATCCATAGATCTTCCGATCGCCCCATGGGGAGATCTCTCCAATCATTCTCAAATTCACGCTAAATTTTCACCATCCAGATCTTGTTTCCTTTGTAATCCATTTTTTTAGGCCTCTGGTTGTCTTTTTTCACCTGCAACGTTTCAGCTTCTCCTTCCCACTCTCTGAGTCTGCCCTTATCTCTTCTTGTTCGGCTGCAAGATTTTCTTGAGTAAAGTCCTTGGCACCATCAACAAGATTATTTACTTCAGAATTCAAGGTCATAACATCTGTGGCCAGAGCTTCACTCTGATCTTGTAATTTTCCCAAGAGAAAGAACATTCTATCCAGCTCAGCCTGTAATTTTCCATCTGCAGCCATTGTAATGTCTCAGAACCCCCTCTAGAGGGGTTCTGGTTACTTAGTATTCTTTCTCCAACAGTCTAGTTACTTTGTTTTCATTTTTTCTTTATTTTCAAGCGTCTTAAAGCCAAATGTATCAAAAATAACCAGCAGAAATAACAAAAAGCAAATTTTCCTGACTTTGACAGCTCGTTTGACAGCTGTCAAAGTCTTTGTATCTCTTCAACAGGCTCTCTCACGGATCGCTCCCGGCTCCTGGGGGGTTGCACATCAGCTCCTTAAAATCAGGTTTTATCCTCCAGCAGAATACTTATAGTGCCAAATCGTGGAATTAAAAACTTTTATCTCACAAAGAGAGAGATGGTCTTTCGACCTTAGTTATCCAATTCTTGCTTTAAATTGTCTACAAGACGGGGGCGGACTTCCTTTTAACGCATCCCCCGGTCGTGCCGAATTCAAAAATAGGATTTTAAAGTCCAATTTCCGTACTACTCACGGGTTGTTACTTTTGCAGTCCAAATGTTCAAAGGAAGAAGTCAGCGCTCTCCGGCCATGGCTCGCGGCTTCACTCCGTAGAAGAAGCGGTCTACTCACAGCACCACGCCACTCTCCGTCACCCACTCCGAAGCCTTTAAAAAGGCTTCTTCGTGGGTCGGGGAGGGCGCAAATGGTGCCCACCAAGTCACCAAGTCCACAGGCTTCCGCGCCTGTGGTTTCTAAGGGTCCCCGCGTCGCCGCCGTGGCAGGACCCGTCTTCCACGAAGCCGATTCCCTCCGGAGCTCGGAGGGAATCCGCCATTAGCCGATCGCGCTAACCCGGAAGTCCCTTTCATCCTGTTTTTTTGGCAATGCATAAGCAGCCACAGTGATCCCTCCTTATGATTGTCTCTACAGAACAGAAAAGCTGAACAGCCATCCTGCAATGGAGGTGGCAGGCCAGAGGTTTCTCATTCCTGATGTAGACAGTAATGAGCAAGACAGACATACCGTGTTACTTAGTGCTGTATGAGATGGCTCCTTATATAATCCCAGTGTAACAATGTGGGTGAGATATGGTGATCTTGTTTTTATTGTAATTATATATGTATGTTCTGACTTCTGAGAGTCCCATGGACTGCAAGAAGATCAAACCTATCCATTCTTAAGGAAATCAGCCCTGAGTGCTCACTGGAAGGACAGATCCTGAAGCTGAAGCTCCAATATTTTGGCCACCTCCTGAGAAGAGAAGACTCCCTGGAAATGACCCTGATGTTGGGAAAGATGGAGGGCACAAGGAGAAGGGGACGACAGAGGACGAGATGGTTGGACAGTGTTCTCAAAGCTACCAGCATGAGTTTGACCAAACTGTGGGAGGCAGTGGAAGACAGGAGTGCCTGGTGTGCTCTGGTCCATGGGGTCACAAAGAGTCGGACACGACTAAACAACTAAACAACAACAATATGTATGTTTTAATAGATCTCATATTTGTGTGTGAGAGTCCTTGTCAGGGAAAAAGGCAGGATATATATTGATTATACAACACTAGAGGAACCTGTGGCCCTCCAGATACTGCTGGACTACAACTCCCATCATCCTTGAGCACTGGCTATACAATGGCCAGGGCTGATAAGATTTGAATCCAAAAACACCTGGAGGGTCACAGGCTTCCCATGGCTGTTTTAGGGTTCCTCAAGATGACCTGTTTATTCAGCATTCATCCTGATTCATTTACACAAAGCTTATGTAGAGGTTAGACTTTGTATGTTCTTTGTTAGACATATTGTTGTGATTTATTTACAGGGCCATTGTATGACAGAGAACATTCCCTTCGGAGACATCCTGATTTGTGGATCATTTGCACATCTTCCTGTTAATCATTCATTCATTTCACACTTTTTTGTGCATTTCCTCATCACTTTCCTAACAGCAAAAAGTCAGGGTTTTTTATATAGTGGATTTGTTGTGCTAGGGCAGCAGAGCACTTCAGTTACAAACCTAAAGATCCATGTTTGAATTCCTCCTACATAGTATGCTGGCTAGGTCTTATGGGAATTGTGTTCTAAAAGAGCTGGAGGGCACCAGGTTTGCAAATATGGTCTAGAGACACTCTTAAACAACCAAGGTAAGATTTAAATGGGTGGCACCAAAGTGAATTGCAGCGTTTCTGTTCCTCCTTCTTTATCTGCCAGCAGGTGGCAGTATCTGCTTTGTTTAGCTGTTGTAATAAAAAAAGGAATGTCATCTCAGTGGGGTCCCTAAAGCACCAGGTGTGATTAGTCTGCTCCTACAGCTGTGGGATCCCTCAGAGCCCATCCTTTCGGTTGAATGCCGATCCACAGTTCATCGGGCACAAATGGCTGTCCTGGTGACTGGCAACCAATTAAGGTGTCGAAATTTTCAGCATGGAAAAGAAATGTTCTCACAGAAGCACTTGTGTAACTCAGACAATTATATTATTTGAAGAAACCTATTTTGAGTTCTCTTTGAGATGCCAATTGCAGAAAGCTTAAACTGCCTTTAGTGGAGGGCGTCAGAGAGCTGCATTAATACACTTCTGGCTATCATCAGTCAGCATCAAGAAAAAACATCCTAACAGCTTTATGGAGGATGTGGGCAGATCTGTGTGGGAACAAGGGGCACAAACCACAGCAAAGATTATTCCAGTTTCTCATAAGTTAGAAACGTCACTGCTTTGGTTCCGACTGTCAATAAGGAACAGCCCAAGCCAACAGGCATGGTAGCCAGCCGGTTACCATTTGATTGATCATATTGTTGTGAGGGTTTTTTGGGTGGGGAGCGGGGGCTAGGCTGTATGCCTGAGTCCCTTCTAATTCCTGGAATCAGCAAAGATCCAATTGCTGGAATGGTCCCCTAAGTATGGGTCTTAGAGTAACAAAGGAAGTGGCTCTGTGCCAGAGGGCTGTTGGTGAGGAGGAGAAGGGCCAGAGGGAGGGCTGCGCGTGTGAATTGGGCCGGAAGGAAGAGGTAGGCAGAAGCCTGAGAGGGAGAGATATGCTTGATTTCTGCTTGAATCCAAGGCTGTGGCTATGGGAGAAGCAGGACCTTATGGGGTGTTAATGCTGTGAGCCCCTCCATCATAGGCTCAGGTTGTATATGTGTGTAAATAAGCCATATATCATAAAAACACCACAAGTCTCTGCTGTTCCTCATTCCGAGGATACTGAACCCTGGGTAAGTGCCTGGAATCCTTGGAATCTTTCACTGTTCAGAGATTGGGGTGGTGTACAACAATATTATTTATTTCAATTTAAGATAATTAAGTGGTGTGTGAGTGTGTGTGTGTGTGTGTGAGAGAGAGAGAGAGAGAGAGAGAGAGAGAGAGAGAGAGAGAGATTCACTGTTTGACCATTCAAAGCAATGGCGTCACCTCCCTGGGTTAGGCTCAGAATTGAGACAGAAAAAACAAATCTATTTTTCTTCAAACCCAGAGACAGGGAAGGGTGGCAGAGCATCTGGTTTGCATGCAGAAGGTCCTGAGTTCAATTCCTGACGTCTTCAGGTGAGACTGGGAATGTCCTCCCGTTGGTACCCTGGAAAGCCACTGCCACTCATGGTATACAATACTGAACTAGCCGGAGAACTGAAGCAGAGAGTTAGCAACCTGCTTTAAAACTACTCCCAAATCCCTAGCTGGCATAGAAGGAACATAGGAAGCTGCCTTATAGCAAGTCAGACCACTGATCTACCTGACTTTGTACTGCCTACTGTCAGTGTGTCTCCATAAGAACAAAAGGAGTGCCTGGCTGCAGGATCAAGTCCGGCACCCAAATCCCACAGTAACCAAGCAAGATGCCCTTGGGAAACCTGTAAGCAGGATTTGAGCAGAAGAGCAATAGCCCTTCCTGCAGCTTTCAACAGAATCCTTGCTGCCTCCACCCATGCAAAGCTTATATTTGACCACAGAGCTATGGCACGCCTTCCCCTAATTTTTCTTTTTATAGGTATGATCTCTTTACCTGGCCTAGCACTGCAAACAACAGCTCTGACTAGCAAACCATCCAGCCACAACATCAAAAGAAGCTGCCTTGTACTAAGCTGCACTGGCTCCCGGTGGAGTACAGGGTCAGATTTAAGGTGCTGCTTTTGACCTTTAAAGCCCTTCATGGCCTAGGACCCTCGTACCTACGGGACCGCCTCTCCTGGTATGCCCCACGGAGAGCCTCAAGGTCCATAGATAACAACACCCTAGTGGTCCCGGGCCCTAAGGAAGTTAGATTAGCTTCAACCAGAGCCCTGGTTGATGATCTCCGGCGGGCTAGGGTCAAAGGTGAGAGTTGTTTCCTAGTTCTGCTGGATCTCTCAGCGGTGTTTGACACCATCGACCATAGCATCCTTCTGGACCGTCTTGAGGGGCTGGGAGCTGGGGGCACTGTCATACAGTGGTTCCGCTCCTTCCTCCTGGGCCGTGTTCAGAAAGTGGGGGGGGGGATGAGTGTTCAGACCCCTGGGCTCTCACTTGTGGGGTGCCTCAGGGTTCTGTCCTCTCCCCCATGCTTTTCAACATTTACATGCAGCCGCTGGGAGAGATCATCAGGGGGTTTGGACTGGGTGTCCATCAATATGCGGATGATACCCAGCTCTACCTCTCTTTTAAATCAGAACCAGTGAAGGCAGTGAAGGTCCTGCGTTGAGTGTCTGGAGGCGGTTGGAGGATGGATGGCGGCTAACAGATTGAGGTTGAATCCTGACAAGACAGAAGTACTGTTTTGGGGGGACAGGAGGCGGGCAGGTGTGGAGGATTCCCTGGTCCTGAATGGGGTAACTGTGCCCCTGAAGGACCAGGTGTGCAGCCTGGGAGTCATTTTGGACTCACAGCTGTCCATGGAGGCACAGGTCAAATCTGTGTCCAGGGCAGCTGTTTACCAGCTCCATCTGGTACGTAGGCTGAGACCCTATCTGCCTGCGGACTGTCTCGCCAGAGTGGTGCATGCTCTGGTTATCTCCCGCTTGGACTACTGCAATGCACTCTACGTGGGGCTACCTTTGAAGGTGACTCGGAAACTACAACTAATCCAGAATGCGGCAGCTAGACTGGTGACTGGGGGCGGCCGCCGAGACCATATAACACTGGTCTTGAAAGACCTACATTGGCTCCCAGTACGTTTCCAAGCACAATTCAAAGTGTTGGTACTGACCTTTAAAGCCCTAAACGGCCTCGGCCCAGTATACCTGAAGGAGCGTCTCCACCCCCATCATTCTGCCCGGACGCTGAGGTCCAGCGCCAAGGGCCTTCTGGCAGTTCCCTCATTGCGAGAAGTGAGATTACAGGGAACCAGACAGAAGGCCTTCTCGGTAGTGGCGCCCGCCCTGTGGAACGCCCTTCCAGCAGATGTCAAAGCGATAAACAACTCCCTGACATTCAGAAGACATCTTAAGGCAGCCCTGTTCAGGGAAGTTTTTAATGTGTGATATTTTACTGTATTTTTGGTTTCTATGGAAGCCGCCCAGAGTGGCTGGGGAGGCCCAGCCAGATGGGTGGGGGTATAAATAAATTATTATTATTATTATTATTATTATTATTATTATTATTATTATTATTATTCTGACTGGCAGCGTTTCTTCAGGGTTTCAGGCGGAGACTTCCCCAGCCCCACTTGACACGTCAGGAGTTGAACCGGGGTCTTTCTGCATGCAAAGCAGATGCGCTACCAGCCGAGCGCCGTGTCCTCCTAAAAACACCCTTGCAGCTAAGTGCCCTGCCTATTCCACACCTCATTGTTCTTGTACAAATTGGAGAAAATGGGTATTTGAATAACTTTCTTGAACCGAGTGGCTCCGGGATAAATTTATGACTGCAGCGTTATCCTCGTCGGATTTAATGGAGTGGAACCAGCTTTTTCAAGGAGTGGTAGATTGCATTTGTGGGGTGAGACATTTCAAGTAATGAAGTGCCTGGAACAGACAATAAACTAACCATGTTCCTTCAGTAGGAAAGCAAAGCCTTTAATGATATGGATCCTGTCCTTACAACTCAGAAGGAAGGACAGATCAAGGGCACTTGAATCCATTTTCTTCTTCTTTTGAGAAAGGAAAAAACAAAACCAGAATGAAAGAGCCCAAGAAATGCCATGTTATGAGTGTTTATGCTTCTGCTTCAGAAGGTCTTGAAAATGACCAAGCAAAAGAGAGGTCCTGTTATCATTGTGGATGCCAAACCAATGTGGTTTCCCCCCCTCCACAGATCGTGATAAATATTGATGATTGCAGTCAGTGGGTTTTCCCACGTCACGGCCAGGAGCTGAATACAGCCTTCCAGCCTTCCCTTTCTGGCTCTTGGAACTCTCCACAGGCCACACCCCTTCTCCACAGGCCACACCCCCTCACCAGCCCTGCTTCACACCTGGACTGAGTGTTTATGCCTGGCTGGAATGTGTCCTTGAACTAAGATCATGCCTTTTGCTTGTACAGAAAGAAGACAAATAGGGGTGTGTGAGTGTGTATAGAAAGTAGCCTACTGTACAAAGGTAAAATTCACATTGTTCTGCCCACTTTTGCCTCTGGCCCCACCTATCACAGATATGCAGCCCTTGGGAGATTGCCTGGAAGGGCTCAAGAGCTGAACAAAATTCCCCCAGTCTGGACCTGGCAACCCATTTGTTTACAGTGGTACCTCTAGTTACAAACTTAATTTGTTCCGGAGGTCCGTTCTTAACCTGAAATCGTTCTTAACCTGAGGTACCACTTTAGCTAATGGGGCCTCCCGCTGCTGACGGTGTGCGATTTCTGTTCTCATCCTGAGGTAAAGTTCTTAACCCAAGGTACCACTTCCGGGTTAGCGTAGTCTGTAACCCGAAGTGTTTGTAACCCAAGGTGTTTGTAACCCGAGGTACCACTGTATTTGTTAGTTAGTTAGATGAGCTCCTGTTGCTTTGTCCCTGCTCCTGCCAAGCTAGCAGTTCGAAAGCACATCAAAGTGCAAGTAGATAAAAAGGTACCGCTCTGGCGGGAGGGTAAATGGCATTTCCGTGCACTGCTCTGGTTCGCCAGAAGTGGCTTAGTCATGCTGGCCACAGGACCCGGAAGCTGTACGCCAGCTCCCTCAGCCAATAAAGCAATATGTGCGCCGCAACCCCAGAGTCGGCCATGACTGGACCTAATGGTCAGGGGTCCCCTTACCTTTACCTAGTTAGAATGAATCAGTAAAAATTTACTAACAAACTAACTAACTAACATACATACATATTAGATTACTCGTATGACGCTTTTTGTTCTGCTGGAATATGTGCGCCCAGCACATTGGTGAGCCCTAGATTAATTACAACCATCCCTGCTCCCTGCACTATACCCAAAAGGATTTTATTCTCCACCTTCAGGTGCCTATAGCCTCTGATCCTGGATGCCACATAAGGCATCATAGCTAGGGATGGGGGGGAAATCTGGTTTGCATTTAGGGGTGAACTTATCTAATTAGCACTTTCCAAAATATGTGAACTGAAATACAGCCATCCTGAAGAATTTGCATGCCTCAGAATTTTGCAACGTGGTTCTCCAGCCAAGAAAGGTGTACAAAAATACACATGCCAGGTTAAAGTGTGTATATAAGTGCATGCTTGAGTGAAAATGAATTCTATTAAGGGGAATTCCTTGCAAAAATGTGCACGTTAAGAGAATTTTCATGCATTTTCATTATGTGGAATTGTGGAGAGCCACACTTCAGGCTGGAAAAATGAGAAACTGAAATTGACATATTTACCCATTCCTGATCATGACTAGTGGCCACTGAGATCTTTATCCTCCATGACACCTGGGGCCTTCCTGCACGTAACGCTTGCTCTGTACCACTGGCCCATGGCCCTTCCCTGGACATTTTACTGCAGCCGCCTCTTTTCAGAGTCCCAAGCTTGGTCTCCCTCCAACTCTTCAAACTTTCTCTCAAGGGCACAACAGCGAGCTCATTCGCAACTCCCGCCTGTCAGCTGCATCTCTTGGGCTGTCAGTCAAAGGCTTTATTGATTCATTTTTGCAGAACTGTGGACTGTCACATTCCTATGGCAACAGATTGCCCGTCCAGAGGTGGCTCCTTTTGGGTAGGAAATGTTGTTGCAAGTCCCTGAGATGAGCGGAGACAAATTCAGGGCAGAGGAAAGCAGAGTTGGGGGGCACATACATTTCACATTAAAGACACATCCAGCCTCGTGCAGCAGTCGCAACCTGCTCTGAAGGACACAGAGGACGCATAAGAAGTCACTCAATCTGGCAGGGTTGTAGGGCAAAGTATAGCATAATATGAAAGTGCTATTTAAAATGAGACCAGTTAAGAGGTGGTTATCTTTTTGGTTGAGTTGCATGCTTGCTAAAAAGAAAGGAAAGGAAAGGACAATTAATGGGCAACCTTGGATCGTTTAATTTTTGGAGAGGGGGCAGGTATACCTTGAAACATGTCCTTGACACAATAATAGCACAAAAGTGGTGGAGTTATACTGGGCCATTCACATATGACTCCACTTTATTAGTTGATCTGCAATGCTCCTCTCAAAAACCAGACCAAATAAATGTAAAAATGAAATGAACTGGAATACTGGTGGTGTAAAAATTGTCAGCCTTTATCAGGAAGTTACAAGAAATGCACTGATTGGAAATGATGTGGCACATCAGACATGTGTGTGCAGATGCAAACAGTATTGAAAATGAGTATAACTGCCACAATAAAATCCTGAGTGAAAATCATCAGGAATGTGCAATAATAATAATAATATAAAAGGTTGAGGGCTGAATTTCCCCGGAATTATTCTACCAGGGGAGGGGCATGCCAAGGGTAGGCGGGGCCAGAGTTGATGATGGGTGGAGCCAGAGACAAATGTACAGTGGTACCTCAGGTTACATATGCTTCAGGTTACATACGCTTTAGGTTACAGACTCCGCTAACCCAGAAATATTACCTCGGGTTAAGAACTTTGCTTCAGGATGAGAACAGAAATCGTGCTCCGGCAGCGCGGTGACAGCAGGAGACCCCATTAGCTAAAGTGCTGCTTCAGGTTAAGAACAGTTTCACGTGAAGAACTGACCTCCGGAACGAATTAAGTACTTAACCTGAGGTACCACTGTATTCTGGATTAACTAATACAGCATAAAGGCTACCCTGTATCAATTTTTCACTGTGCCTGCCACAGATGATAATTCCCAATCCTTTGTAGGTCTGCTCACAAGTAAGCCTCACTGGTCTTAATGAGTCTGCTATCAAATAAGTATGCAGAGATGTGCTAAAATAAAAAAATAGTAGAACAGCCCAATACAGCCAGCCAATAGTCTGGAAAACAAATGAAAGGAATTTATTCCCCAAGTCATACAACTGGTGTAGGGGGCAGCAGGGAGTAAATCTACTTTTATGAAATAAAGAATTGCCTCTTTTAGTCATTCTGAAACGACACAGAAAGGAAGGGAAAAGCCCACTTCTGAAAGCTAGGAAGAAAAAGGAGGAAACTAACAGGAAGGGAGTAGTTCTAAGTTTATGCTTTAGGCAGGCCTTTGTTTCATACAGCTCTGTACTACCGCTACTGACGTGGGTTTGGATTTGGATTTGATATCCCGCTTTATCACTCCCCTAAGGAGTCTCAAAGCGGCTAACATTCTCCTTTCCCTTCCTCCCCCACAACAAACACTCTGTGAGGTGAGTGGGGCCGAGAGACTTCAGAGAAGTGTGACTGGCCCAAGGTCACCCAGCAGCTGCATGTGGAGGAGCGGGGAAGCGAACCCGGTTCCCCAGATTACAAGACTACCGCTCTTAACCACTACACCACGCTAGCTCTTGGGTGCAGCTCTCCAAGGTTTTAGAAAAGGTGTTCTCCCAACCCTACTTGGCGATGCTGAGGATTAGTAAAAAATGCTATATAGAACCTCCCTATTCAAAGTCAGTATATCTGAATACTCCATACTGATGTCAAACAGAGGACTTCCGCTGCCAAGCCAGTGCTGCAAACAAGATTCCAACTAGTTGGAGCCTTAATTGGATTACCTAGGGGCTCTTATATTTACCATGCGTGAAAGCACCTTCACATTGTACGCCATCAGCGCGCCGCATGAAACCTAAAATTTAGGTTGCTTGGCCCTGTTTCAGGTTTAGCTTGCAGGTTACAGTGTTGAAAATAGGACAGGAGTTGGGATTTGCCTGAAACTCCAACATTAATATTCAGCCCTGTTTCAACATGCTCCGGTGCAGAGAATAGTCAAGCAGAGGTGATTGTCAAGGATGAGCGTTTAGAACTGCGTTTCAAAGCTTTCTGCTCCTATGGGCTCATTAGAATACCCCGACAGTGATTTCAAGAGTCATTTGTACTCTTGTCTAAACATTTATTTGCATACCAAGAAGGGAACCTCTAATCACCGTGATGATTAGGTACCACCAGATGGCCTCTTCACCCTTGAGCAGGCCGCCAAAAGTCTCACTCGGAAACTATTCATCAGGCAGCACAGCTCTGAACAGTAGCAGCTAGTGGTCATTAGTGCTGGTGGGCTGGAAGTTAGAGAGATCAACAATACGTGGAGCCAGAACCAATTACAGGGAGCCCCCCCCCCTGTGACACAGATGTAGGGAACCAGAGAGCCAGTGTGGTGTAGTGGCGAAAAAACCTTGGGCCAGTCACACTTCTTTGAAGTCTCTCAGCCCCACTCACCTCACAGAGTGTTTGTTGTGGGGGAGGAAGGGAAAGGAGAATGTTAGCCGCTTTGAGACTCCTTTGGGTAGTGATAAAGCAGGATATAAAATCCAAACTCTTCTTCTTCTTCCTTCAGACGTTTGCCAGGCCGCAACTCCCATTGTCCCTAAATGGCCCTACTGGGCTGGAGTCCAGCACCACCTAGACTCCCAACACGTGCTCTGAGTGGTTGTATGTCCAGGGTACTTTGTGGGACCACTTAAATCCTTATCTCCTATCTCAAGTCACTGATATCGTCTGCAGGACCACCAGTAGTCATTCTCTAAGTTGGCAAGGCTCATCTGACAGCAACAAGAAAATGAGTCTTTCGTATCATCAGCCCAGTCCTGGAGAATGCTCTGCCTGTAGATATTCAGCCAGCACCTTCTGTTTCATGCTTCATGCCAGCAAGTGTAAGCCAACAGTTAAGAAAATATCCTTCTAGGAAATATCCTAAAGGTAACGGGACCCCTGACCATTTAATAATAATAATAATAATAATAATAATAATAATAATAATAATAATAATTTATTATTTGTACCCCGCCCATCTGGCTGGGCTTCCCCAGCCACTCTGGGCGGCTTCCACAGAAACAAAAAAAACACACTAAAATATCATACATTAAAAACTTCCCTGAATAGGGCTGCCTTAAGAAGTCTTCTGAATGTCAGGTAGTTATTTATCGCTTTGACATCTGGTGGGAGGGCGTTCCACAGGGTGGGCGCCACTACCGAGAAGGCCCTCTGCCTGGTTCCCTGTAGCTTTGCTTCTCGCAATGAGGGAACCGCCAGAAGGCCCTCGGCACTGGACCTCAGCGCCCGGGCAGAACGATGGGGGTGGAGACGCTCCTTCAGGTATACTGGGCCGAGGCCGTTTAGGGCTTTAAAGGTCAACACCAGCACTTTGAATTGTGCTTGGAAACGTACTGGGAGCCAATGTAGGTCTTTCAAGACCGGTGTTATGTGGTCTCGGCGGCTGCCCCCAGTCACCAGTCTAGCTGCCGCATTCTGGATTAGCTGTAGTTTCCGAGTCACCTTCAAAGGTAGCCCCACGTAGAGCGCATTGCAGTAGTCCAAGCGGGAGATAACTAGAGCATGCACCACTCTGGCGAGACAGTCCGCGGGCAGGTAGGGTCTCAGCCTGCGTACCAGGTGGAGTTGGTAGACAGCTGCCCTGGATACAGAATTGACCTGCGCCTCCATGGACAGCTGTGAGTCCAAAATGACTCCCAGGCTACGCACCTGGTCCTTCAGGGGCACAGTTACCCCATTCAGAACCAGGGAGTCCTCCACACCTGCCCGCCCCGTCCCCCAAGAACAGTACTTCTGTCTTGTCAGGATTCAACTTCAATCCGTTAGCCGCCATCCATCCTCCAACCGCCTCCAGGCACTCATACAGGACCTTCACCGCCTTCACTGGTTCTGATTTGAAAGTCATGACCAACTTTGGGGTTGCGGCGCTCCTCTTGCTTTATTGGCCAAGGGAGCCAGCGTACAGCTTCCAGGTCATGTGGCCAGCATGATCTTCTCCAGTTTCTGTTAAACAATATTTCTTTTAAGTCTAGGTGTCTCAGAATCATTCATTTATTTTTCCCAGGAAATATCCTAGTTCTGGGTGGTTTGTTGTAAACCGCTTTTGTTTGTGTGTGTGAGTCTGTGTGAATAGCAGTACACAAATACTTTTTATAAATAAACATTTTTAAGACTGGAGGTAGGCTTGAGGTTGGCGGAGCACTGCCCCATTTGCCCAAATGTACCAGCTTTCAGGGACGCGGGTGGTGCTGTGGGTTAAACCAGTGTCTAGGACTTGCTGATCAGAAGGTCAGCGGTTCAAATCCCCGCAACAGGGTGAGCTCCCATCGCTCGGTCCCTGCTCCTGCCAACATAGCAGTTCGAAAGCACGTCAAAGTGCAAGTAGATAAATAGGTACCGCTCCGGCGGGGAGGTAAACGGCGCTTCCGTGTACTGCTCTGGTTCGCCAGAAGCGGCTTAGTCATGCTGGCCACATGACTCGGAAGCTGTACGATGGCTCCCTCAGCCAATAAAGTGAGATGAGCACCGCAACCCCAGAGTCGGTCATGACTGGACCTAATGGTCAGGGGTCCCTTTACTTTACCTTACCAGCTTTCAGGGGCTCTGGCTATCAGTGGCAGAGGTTATCTCCCTCTTGCCATTCTAAAAGCATCCGACTAGCTAGAGTGTGAAACAGGATGCTGGAACAGGAAGACTTCTGGCCTGATCCTGCAGCGCTCTTTAAGTGCATCACCTATCACCATAGGACAATTCACTATCTAGTGTACTGAAAGCCTACTTTGCTATTTATATATTCATTTATTTGTTTCATTTGGGGTTGCTTACGCAAAGCTGAAAGAGAAAATACAATTCAAGCAAATTCCAGACTCTTGGTACCTAAAAGGGCAAACAGCATTCTGCTGTTCAGATATTGAGCTCCATGTTACAGACTCATACAACTTTTCAACTATACGAACATTTCCTATAAGTAACCAAAAGATCTAGACATTGTATGTATAGAGATATGCCAACATACTCAGCCCTGCCAAATTCTGCATACAATATCCACCGTAATACAGAATTTTGATTCCCACTTGAAAACAGTGGGATATAAACGAGCAGTGCCTGAAATTAAGAGAAATATCCAGGTAGTACCAACACAATAATCTTGACTGTTCCAAGAGTACCTGTGTCATTTCAGATGTTGTTGGACTACAACTCCCATCAGCCCAAGCCATCAAGGTCAGGAACGATGTGAGTTTTAGTCCAACTGCGTCTCATCCCTGATCTTTCTAATAGCAGCAAAAACCAGATCAAATCCTTAGAATCCTTCAAGATTATAGTTCGCATTGCTGCAATAGAAAAGTCTGAATGCACACAGACACTTTTGAAAAACCAATAGATTGACAAGTTTTCGGTGGTTAGTGTTCTCTGAACTTCAGAATAAAACGTTCTGCTCAACAGTTGCATTTTAAGGAGAAACACACACAAAGGTTTCAAAAGGTGTCTGCCTGTGTTGGATTATTAATCAAATGCATTAATACTTTTTTTAAAAAAATAGGATAGTAATAAGGCGTTCTTTTAGAAGACTTCATTCCAAATAACCTTTTAAAGGAGAACTCTCTGTAATTTGCCTTTGTTCCTGTGAACACATCACCAGCTTAATTGGGGGATTCATCTGCATGGCTTGCGCTCACAGTGAGCAAAGCATGTACATTGTGGGCACAAAGATTAATATACTAAAGAAGGAAGAAATCACACGTACAGCGTTATGCTGGAACGGGCTCTTCTTTTAAGATGAACATAGTGGGCTAAAAATAAGGAAGGTGACACCCAAACTGCTGTAGAATCCTTAAATGCAGTCTGAATGAAAGCCTACCAGGCATCAGCCTCAGCAAATCACTTGACCCACAACACATGCTGCAGAAGACAGGATCAGGCAAATTTGGCACCATGCCAAATCTCTTACCCACTTATACAGGGCATATATATATATATATATATATATATATATATATATATATATATTCCTAATTTTGCAAAGTCCGCTGCCGCAAAACCTCCAGAGATCCAGTGCCCACATAAAAACCAGCGAATGCTGTTAAGCAAAGCCTGTTAAATAGGTTGGCTTTCTACCAATTCTGCATTTGCTCCCTTCTTAATGGATGCTACAGAACCTTGGTCTATTTTTGGGGAGCAGAAGGGATGGGGGGGGGGAGAGGAGATAAGGGAAGGAAGATAGCATCCTTCTTGAAAGGATGCCATAGCGCAGTCGTATTTTTCTTTCATTGGCCCCATTGTGTCCACATGCTCAAACTGCCTCCATTTATCAGGGAGTTTTTACTTTCTGTTTCTCCGTACATTTCAAGTCCCTATTTCTGCCTTTTAAGGAATGCCTCACCAATACAGATTGCTTGAGGCGCTTCTTCTTGAGTCTAGCTCCTTCCTCTAGGTCTCTAGAAAGGGGAAGAGGAATGCGTGTCACAGCTAATGTACATCTGTGTGGACCAGGATTGAGTCTTTTTCAATCCAAGGGCTGTATTTCCTTGTAGCAAATTTTCTGGGGGCTGCACACTAGTGGCAGGCAGAGCAATTAATTCGACCCTTTCCTTTGTCCAGTAGGCTGTTTTCCAGCCCCGCAAAGTTAGAGGTTTTTAAACACACACACTCCAACCAGGCTTGCATCCTCACCCTACAGGGACAAGGAAACATTCTAGTCTGGCAAAACTATTTGAGAAGGGCAGAAAGCAGGGTCAACAAGGTGTGTGGCCTGGGGAAGAGTGCAGGCGGTCAGAAACAGAGGTCTAGAGGACTTCATGTAGCCCCCCACCCCCAGGTTCCTCATCATTGATGTAAAACCATACACCTGCACATTAAGGTGCCCTATCTTACAGTCTACCATTTGAGAGGGCAGCAAGGCTGATTTTGAACAGCGGACAACAACAATAATAAATTACATGGGGCCATTCTTTTTCCAAATCTTGAAACGTAAAAATGCAACCCTTTGAAACAGTAGTGGGCAGGTTATTCTAAAAGAAATACAGAACCCTACAGAATGAAGAGACGTCACTTAGTAGGTTTCCAAGCACAATTCAAAGTGTTGGTGCTGACTTTTAAAGCCCTAAACGGCCTTGGTCCAGTATACCTGAAGGAGCGTCTCCACCCCCATCGTTCTGCCAGGACACTGAGGTCCAGCGCCAAGGGCCTTCTGGCAGTTCCCTCATTGCGAGAAGCAAAGCTACAGGGAACCAGGCAGAGGGCCTTCTCAGTAGTGGCGCCCGCCCTGTGGAACGCCCTCCCATCAGATGTCAAAGAAATAAACAACTACCTGACATTCAGAAGACATCTTAAGGCAGCCCTGTTCAGGGAAGTTTTTAATGTGTGACATCTTAAGTGTATTTTTGGTCTTTGTGGAAGCCGCCCAGAGTGGCTGAGGAAACCCAGCCAGATGGGCGGGGTACAAATAATAAATTATTATTATATTATATAGTTCAGCCCTTGGACAACATGGGAATCCTGCAGCCACCCATCTTCTGCTGAAGTACCTCCAGCAAAGGAGATCTCACCATCTCAAGACAGTCTCCATCCCACTGTTAAGCAGCTCCTACTGCATAGGAAGCATCTCCCAACCTGCAGCCAAAATCTGCCTCCATGCAATTTTCACCGGTTCTAGTCCTGCCCCCTGGAGCAACAGGGAGAAGTCTCCTCTGCCTTCTGCATGGCAAATTTCTGATGAGTAATGGAGGAGTCCCCTTCAGCCACAATCCTTGGTGGCTGTAAGGGTGTTATAATCACGTCTCCATTTTTATCTGTGAAATGTTAAGAGAAGGGATAGGGAAGCTGTGGCTCTTGGGATGAGGTCAGCAGTCCACAGCTCCTGTCTGCTACAGATGGCAGGTCTATTCCAGAAACTGTGAAGCTGAAGGTTTTCCCCACCGCTGCATTAGAGGGCATAAGATTTTTCCTGTTTGCAGTTACACCAACATTTCAGACGGCACGATGTGTTCAAGGCGTGTTTTGTGCAAGACGATTTAAGGCAAAGATGGCTAAGAAATTTGGAAGTGAATGGCGCTTTTTTTTTTTTTTGGCAGTGTAAGACTTTGAACTGTTACCTAGCAAACTTCCTTGTCTAAGCAGGCAAAGTAAGGTTAGTTTGTGTGTGTGAAGTAGAAATCTTTGGAGTACAGCCCTTCTCCTCTGGAAAGAAGATATCACTAAGCCAGTTTCCACCACACACTGAAAGATGTGCTGAGTCCATTTGCTATGGGGGGTACAGTGGCCTCAAGTCATGTAGGTTAACTCTCTATAAGAGTCTGCTGGGTAGGAAATGAGGATAAACCTGAATAGTTCAGTCGGTCAGACTGAGCATTTTGCTGATAATGCCAAGGTTGCAGGTTCAATCCCCCTATGGGATAGTTGCATATTCCTGCATTGCAAGGGATTGGACTAAATGATCCTTAGGGTCCCTTCCAACTCTACAATTCCACGATGGAGACTCTATGATGAAGTACACCTTTGCCTTTACCCCATTCCCTTTCTGAGCAGCTATTATTTAGGGAACAGTTTGACAAGTAGCACGTAGAAGCTTAACAGCCATGTTAGCTGCCATCTTTTAAGTACAAAGGACAACTTTATCAACAATGGTAGAATGCTCATCTTTAAACAGCCAATGGCTTTTCCGCAACAAATGCTCCAATCCATGAACTGCAGGAATGCAGCTGAATGGCTGAAAAGGTAGCAAATCAATGATGTGAATCGATGTTACGAAAAGCCAAACTTACCTTCAGGAGACTAAGCGGCATTTAACTAGAACTGTGGCGCCATCTAGTGGGCCAAAGGGATTCTGCAGCCGAATTGCTTAGCAAATTCCCACCCCCTTTTAACTAATTCAGCTGGCCCAGCCGATTCCCTTTGCACTTTAAACCAGCTTCGGTTTTCTCTCTTCTGTTACTACGTTTGACGCACTCCCGCATATATCTTGTTATCTGTTTGTGTTTAAAGTTGGGTAGCTGGTTACAGCACAGTAAAGCAGGAAGTCCAGTCTGCCATCAATTGTACCAAGGAAACATTTCCCAACAATATAAACAGAAATGTGCTGTACAACCAGAGAGACCAATAATAAGCTGATTACGACATCCTTCATATGCACCCTAAGTGTGTACATGCAGGCCTTACTGTTGAAGCAGCGTCAACATAACCTTCCCTGGCCTGTATGTGGAACTAAGAAAAGCCCCCAGCCACTCTCTGCTCCAAGTATGGAGGAGAAATAGGGACAGTTTGAATTTTCCACTCATTGTGACTTCCTATTATTCACCCGTTGACTAAAAACTACAGCAGTTGCCACTTTTGGCAACCTGCACAAAGCGTACAAGAAGACTGCAGCTGCAATGTTCAATTGTTGTTTGTTGTGTTTGTTTATTCCATACTTTTTATCCTTTATTTATGAATAATCAGAAATTTAAAACAAAAACAACCTGCAGCAGAGTTCCAGGACAACCTGCAGCAAATTCTAAGTCCTTATTCTCTACTGCACTTTTTGTCGCTCCACATCTCAGGGAAATACAAGTTTGGAACTTAAAAGGAGACCAACAGGTAATTTTGCTGTGCGCTTGGTGTAAATTGTGTTAACTGAAAATTTGTTTCACTTACCCATAGCCTTGTGAACAAGTTAGTATTCAATCCTCTACCAAAAGTGTTGTTGAAGGTATTTCTTCCAAACAAGCTCTCCTTTAAAAAACAAACAAACCTCTTCCTCTCCAGTATTTTATACCATTAACCAGCCTTTAAACACACTGTTTAAACACACTCTATTGCCCTACTCTTACAATAACCAAATCCATTCCCATTTAGCACTTCCACTTTAAATGAAAACAAATCAATTCATTCCCCTCTGAGGTTTTTAGTGTTTGGTTATAGGTTTATAAAAATGCCAGCCATGTAAGAAACAGTATTTCAATAACCTTTCTTTGAAGGGGACTCCAATTTAAAAAAAGAATCACCAGCATTGCAAAAAGAAAAAAGAAAAAGAAAAATCTTTAACAGAAGATTGGAAATAATGCATCCTGTTTCTCTGCAGTGCAGTGCCGACAAATATACCTCAGAGGAAAAGCAAATTTAATTCCAATCTACCTTGAGCAAAATGGTACTGTTTTCATTTACCTTATTGGAAATTAAACTGTTTGGATAAGGGCTGCCACTCAAGTAGACATTAAACTGAATGAGCTACCATTTCCATATACCTCTCCCTGTATGTGGAAAGAGACAGAAAGCTGACCCACTCAAGTTTCTTGTGACACAAGTGTGTAATTTATTATGCTTATTCATTCAAAGCTCTTGAAGTACTCTCTATGAAAATGAAAAAGGAAAGGGGAATCAAACTAGCTGCACACCTAATGCAGTATCTTGTGGACAAGCGGTTATGATAAAACACATGCAAAGCAATTGATGTATTAATTAAACCAATGTGCATCAACTTGTTAAAAAAACACTGTTTAAATAGACACTTTAAGCACACACGGCTGCTTTGCATCACTTTTGAGCCTCAGCTTTTATACAGAGCCTTAAGAAGCCTTTGTCCACTTTTGGGATACCAAGTTGAGTCAATGATGAAACTAAACCCAAAATGTTAAGACCCACATCCTGAGCATCTGCCTGAAGCACTTTTATTTTCCTTTGTGTGTGTGGGGGGGGGGGGCTTCCGATGGCATTAACAACATAGCACCCCTTGCCTCCTCTCCTACACATCAGAGCATATCTCTGAGCAGATGTCCTTGCATCTACCAGCCAGCCCCAAAAATGCAAGCAGAATTTTCTATCCTCCCCTTGGTTAATAAGGGAATACCAACAACAGAAAGTGTGACATGCATTTCACTTCTATCCCGTTCTTCCTCCAAGGGCTGAGTGTTTTATGTGCACCTTTTCCCAGTCTCCCATACCAAACTTAATGATCTCCAGCGACAGAACTGCATCATGTATCTTTGTAAAGTTCTCTGAGCAGGAACAAGCAGACTCTCGGAAAAGACCACAACACACTCACTTCGGAAAAGTGTTTATTTAAGGAAAACAAGCCATTTACATAAAGTTAGGCAGGCAAATGAAACACAGCATAGAGATTTCTTTCCCCCAGTTACTTCTTACTTCTTTGCTGGAGATACTATACCCATCTTGCAGTAACTCCACAACCCAATTGGAAGATGTCGTATCTTTCAAGGCAATCTGTCCTATGTAAATTTGTTTTTTGCACCACCCATCCTTGTATTAAAATACCCTGTATTCTTCAAAAATATATAACAAGATGCCTGCTTTCACCTCTTAAGCAAGTGAGCCTAACGGCCTATGTTTAAAAGGGTGGTTAATACTCAGCAATGCCCAATTTTGAAGTGATTCAGAAATGGATACTTTTATTCCAACCAATTCTTATTTTCACAGAAGCCTTACTCAGGCATTGCTACCAACATGATTACCATTGCAGTAGGAAGAGCAGGCCTTCATTCACCCAGCCGCCCACCTCTTAGGTGTAACACCTCCCTCCACAGCACAGGATTGGGGGAAAGGGGGAGCAGGGTAAACCGGGAGCACCAACCCACCTACTTGGTCCATGTACGGTAACTGGGAGACTAAGAACACCTGAACTGGGCTAATGATGTACAACCTTCTCCAACTGTTCTAGGATGCACACCTCATTTTTCTCATGTGCGCCTTCAGAAAAATAGCATAGAATTTGTCTTTTGGGAGATTGAGGGTGGGTAGAAATTCATTATTACAATGCTGCCTATGAAACATGAGCAAGTCAGGGAGAGAATCCTAGCCTAAGCTACACAGAGGCCCCCAATATTCACATCCAGGGACTCCCAGGATCACATCCATGATGCTAGGCACCACTCAGTTGTGGGTTAATGATGTGATGCGTAAATTGCATTTGTACAATGTGTGCATGTGAGCAGAGGCAGCCGCTCCTCCTCCTTGCTCTTGTCATTACTCACTTGGGGGAGCTGGCAGTGGGCCCCTGCCAAGCCTTGGCCAATACCCTATAATGCCTAACCTTGACATCAGATGTGTACTCAACAGCCAAGAATCAGGGTTCTCCCAGTTATGCATTTTGCGTTGGTTCTTTGGGGTCCTGCCAACACTTACTTCGCCTATTTGGGATGGGTGGTCTTCCACCCACCGAGAAGTCAACCCAGTAGCTAACTCACCCCTTTTGTCTTCCCAGGTCTGGGTGGTGTCATCGTTCCAGAATCACAGGAATCATAGCAGCATAGTGTCCCCAAAGGGACCTTTCTGTCTTCCTCATTTGACACTTCTGAAATTTCAGGGTTTCACAGCATAAGCAAGACATTTTCATTATAGCTGCAATTATACAAACAAACCTGATCTGTGGTCTTTATTCAACTATACATGCCACTTTAAGGATAGTTAACTACTTTTGTTACTTTAATTCTACTAGTTATTTGCTGATTAAATTCTAGCTGTTTTCCAGACAGGCTAGGAAAGTTGAAAACAGAACGTTCATAATTTGTGTCCACATAAGAAATGGTGGCAATGGTGGAGGAATCCCGAAAGAAAAGAATATTAAAACCAGCTTCATAGTGGGCCAACTTCAGTGTATAAAATATGGGATTTTCCAAGTAATATCTTTAATGCCTCGCCATTTAAAAAATATTAGTAGTACTTTAAACAACAATTTTGCAATGGAATGTTGCACTTTCTTTTCACATTAGTATGGCGTCAGTGAACTTAATTCCAAAGATCCTTCAGATGCTCAGGAAAACCTGAAATGTCTAACAAGGTTTGTTTTCCATATAGCCTCTACTTAAAGTAAGTATGAAGTGCTATATAACACAATTACTGTTTTTTGTTTTGTTTTTAGAGGGGGGGGGCTCTCTCTAAGCCATACAAGCTGCCTGTGTTTCACGCATGTCTGATCAGACAACATATAAAGCTATAAATGCTTGTTCTCTAGTATCTATCATGCCTATCTGATTACAAAAGATCATAGAAACTAATTTTAGAAATGTGATGGTCTTGCTTTTCCCTATACAGTGGTAGCTCTAGTTACAAACTTTAATCGTTCCGGAGGTCCGTTCTTAAACTGAAACTGTTCTGGTACATGATTTCCATTCTCATCCTGGGGCAAAGTTCTCAACTCGAGGTAACTCTTCCAGGTTAGCGGAGCTTGTAACCTGAAGCGTTTGTAACCTGAGGCGTTTGTAACTCGAGGTACCACTGTAATGGAGCCAGTTGATTAGAGATTAGTTGCTACGGATATCACAAGCAAGTCTCTCAGGTGAGGTTTAAAAAAGTTAGTTGGAAGAGGTTAAGTGGGTATGCCATGTAGGGGAATAGGAACCAATAGCAGACAATGCAGTCTCTGGCTTCTTTAAAGATAAATAAATCACAACCTTCAACTAGTTAAGCTTCCGTGTTAGGTTTGCTCTTACTTTACTGATGAACTCTTTGGCCATTGTTCAGCACTGGACCATAAAGGTAAATGAAACAAGACACAGTAAGCTATGCTGTGGATTAAAAAACTGGGTCAATCACTAAAATTTAAGGAAGCACTTGAATCCCAATTTGACAAAGCAGTTATACGAAAGGCACCTGGCACGTCTGGGAAAATGTCCATAGGCAAAAAGAAAATGTAACCATTTAAAGTAGAACTCTTTTGATCAAGCTGTGCCTATTATTGTCTTTAAATCTGCAGCAAATGTTTATAATTTAGATGGACTAGAAACAGACTCCAGGATATTCATCTTTCTTCTGGTACAACTATTCCCCCCCCCCCAAATATTGGATGCTTTGTACAGTTTCATCTTGCTCCAGTTTAAGTGGACAGCCAGCCAGCATACGGCAGAATGCTCAATAATAGTTATTTATATGACCTGCTACCAGTTGTTTTGGGTTTTTTTGCTCAGTACAAGAACAGTCTGTAATAAGCATGGAATAGGCTCACTAGTCATGTTGTAAGCTGCCTTGAGAATCTTCTGAATTATAAAGGCATGCGTATGTTTTTAAATAAGCAAAAGCAGCTCTTCTGATTGGCTCTAAAGCACATGGGTTGTGATGCCACCAAATCCATCCATTTCAGAACCCATTCAAAAGCATATATATGTGCCAAGTCCTGGGGCCCTGGGTGCCCAAGCACCCACAAAATTCCCCATGAAGGGGCCGGGTACCCTCAAATTTTGGTGCCAGGGCCATGCACACTGCATGGTACCCACGGCCCCAGGGCCAGGTTGACACTCCTGCAAGCGTATCTCTGGTTGCCTTTTGTTCTTTGGTTTTACATACCTTTCTGCCACACTGAAAGCTGGTTAGCTGACTCCTGATTTTCTGCCTTAGGGAGTCAGTTTCAGCCCTTGAGCAAGTGAGAGAAGTCTGTTGGCTCCAACAGAGCAGCCTCTGGTAAAGTCTCCGAGTTCTTCCTTCCTTTATAAGCAACTAACATCTCATGGTAGCAAGTTACGAAATTATGCAGTATGTGAAAGAATGCCTTCTTTTGTCAGTCCTGAGGCTACTGCCAATCAACTTCATTGAATGAGCCTCGAGTTCTTATATTGAAAACTTATCTCATAATTGTATAGCTTCTTATTGTACCTGTCATTCCCCCCCCCCAACCAAAAAAATCTGTAAATGAAGTTTGCCTTTTCTCATAGCGAAAGTGATCAGAACCCTTAGGCTGCAATTCTGTACCAATTTATCTGTGAGCAATCCCCGTTGAACTAGCGTGACTTACTCCCAAGTCGCCTACTCTTACCTCTGCCTGTTTTGCAAGATTAAATGTGTACGCCTGGGCTTTCTATTCCAAGTATAGCCTCACCACATATTTACACAGCAACATCATACTTGTCATGTTATTTCCAACCCCCTTCCAAACACAAGGATGGTTCTGAGCGAGTTCTCCATCACAACCTCAAGATCTCCCTTCTTGATAGTCACAGCCACTTTCATTTATATTCAGAGCTACTGAGGATTTTTAAAATCGAATATGCAACACTTTGCACTTACCTGCGGTTTGGTTGCCCATACAACCACTGGAAGAGAGAGCTATTTACAGCATGTATGGGAAACCTGTGGCCTTCCAGATGTTGTTGGACTACAACTCCCATCATCCTTGACCATTGGCTACACTGGCTGGGGCTGATGGGCATTTCAGCAATATCTGGAGGGCCACATGTTCCTTACCCCTGCTTTAAAGGTTGCTTGAGTTGAAATACTTCCAGGGAGAAGGGCATGAACCTCTTTTAAAGGAACGATTCATTCATGCTAAGTGAAAGCTTGCTACTGAATGTGGGAATCTGAAGTAGTTTGAGCCAGTGACCACAGCACTAGTTCAGGATCAGCCATTGAGGTGCCCTCCAGATGTTGTTGGGACTCCCATCTTGCATCAGCCCCAGTCAACATAGCCAGTTGGCACAGAGTTGAAAGCCACATCTGCAGGGCCCTGCATTGGGTACCTGTTATATTCTGATTGTTTATTTCTCCTTATCCTGGTGCTATTCTCATGTGCTTATTCTTCCAGGATTGAGATGCTCATTGTAATTTTTTATTTAGAACTTAAGCTGCTTGCTGAATTTTGTGTTCTTAATACTTAACGACGAATATATAAATTTCATTAATAATGTAAGCTGCCTGTGCCATCTTCATATGTGGGCTTCAGCTGTTTTTGTGGAGAGTACAAAAATAGGGATTTTGCATTCACCCCTTCTCTCCCCCTTTCCAGTAATACAGATGGCAGAATAAGTATATTATTATTAAGGGAGGGAGAACAGCTCTTACCTTAGAGGCTCAGGAGGACAGACATTCTAGGACGCTGGTTTAGATTAAATGGAAGGGAAATCTGAGAGGGTACTTACTTTTGCATTGGGGGGGGGATCTTAGTTGCACCTTTAAATCAATGACAAGACCTGGAATTAAATGCAGATGCACCAGCATTTGCTAGTATGTTGAGGTCTTTGTCCTTAATTTTTTTTAATAATCTAAGTCCTGAACACAGGGCACCTCACGTGCAAAAAATATTACTAGCCCATTTTTTATTTTCCACAACACTGTAACTACTAATAAGAGCTAAGAGTGGATTACTTTGGCCAGACTCCAATAAGCAGTAAAGCCAGTGGCCTAAGCTGAAAAGGTTCCAATTTTCCTCAAACAGCAGCTTTCCATGCCTTGTGGCAAACTGCTTTTGAAACTTACTGAAGAAAGATATTAAAAAATCCCACCAGAATACTGCAAGCACACTGCATGAGCCAAACTCTTTAAATTGCAGTCAGAGTTTTAACGGTACTAACAGAATAGCCCTGCTGTAAAATGTAGCTCTTCCAGATGTCAAATATTTGGGGGAAATATACCTAATGGAGAAACAGGAAGCAATAATGATTATTTATTTCAACCATTAACCATAAAATGCTCATAAATTCCAGGCTGATGCTTGAACATATGAAGAGCACATGAAGTCACCTTCTACAATGTTAAGACCACTGCGCTAGCTAGCTCAGCAGTTTACAGGGAACCTTTGGCTCTCAGCTGTTGGTGGACTACAACTCCCATCATCCCGGACTCCTGGCTATGTTGGCTGGGCTGATGGGAGATGTAATCCCAAGAGCATCTGGGCAGAGAGGGCAAACTTTTCCCACTACTGACTGGCTGAGTCACAGGTGTGTGCATGCGTGAGTGCACTTTTCAGTCTCACAGATCCTTCTGGCTAGGGATAAGAACACGAGAACAGCCTGCTGGATCAAGCCACTGGCACAACTAGTCCAGTGTCCTGTTCTCATAGCGGCCAACCAGATGTCTGTGGGAAGCCCACAAGGAGGACCTGATCACAAGAACACTCTCCCCTCCTGCGGTTTCCAGCAACTACTCCTGTGACCTCCAGATAAAAGGGATTAGAGAACTTCTTCGTGGAAAACAAGTGCTCTACCACAAAGACACCGGGACTTTGTGGCACAAATTGGGAATTTTTTTCCAGCCAGCATCATGACTTAAGATTAGTTCTGCTAGCTACTGAACGACAAGAAAGTGGATTTCACTTAGCAGTAGGTTCACCAGAGGCAAGTCATTGAGAATACTTGTCAATCTAGCATATATTTAGCAAAAAGTATTGATTCATTTGGTGTCTGAATAACTGGCTCTTTTCTTCTTTTTAACTGGATTGTAATTTGGTAATGTGGATTTATTGTATTGAAAATTAATGAAAACTATTATACAAACAAAAAGTATTCCATTGGTATTTCAAAACATTAGAATCCAAAAGGCCTCAGTGTAGTTCTTGACAGCTGGGCAAAGTGTATGATGTGCATTCATTAAATGCTTTTGCATCCTGGAAAAAAAGCTATCTCTATCTAGAACAGTGTTTCCCAACCGGTGTTCCGCGGCACACTACTGTGCCGTGAGACACTGGCTGGTGTGCCGTGGGAGGGAGGCGGGCGGTGAGAGGCGGCGGCGGCGAGGATCCGCGTCGAGCCGGGGGCGGCTCCGCGGTGGTGGTGCCGAGCGGCGGGGCAGCGCGTGCAAAAGGGAGGAGCGCGAGACAGCGGACGAGGAGGAGGCCGGCATGTCCGGGCAGCAGCAGCAACAGCAGCAGCAGCAGCAACTCCCGGCGACGGCTCCTCAAGCCCCGCCGCCGCCCCCTCCTCCGCCCGCTATCGCCGCCACCACCACAACAGCCGCCGCCGCCTCAGTTGCCGCCGTCCCTCAGTCCCTCGCTCTGCTGCCTCCTCCCACCCCCAAAGCTTGGAGGTTCCCCGGCAAGGGGGAGGGAAAAAACTTTCACTTTTGTGCGTCCCTCCCGGCGTGACGCTGCGCGCTGACGTCACGGGGCTGTGCCGCGGTGGTGTGCCGCGAGATTTTTTTCCTTAAACAGGTGTGCCGTTGCCCAAAAAAGTTTGGGAAACACTGATCTAGAACACATGACCCTGGGGCAGTGGGAGTATAACCCCTTGTTGTTCCAGGAGGCTTTCTGCACATCAACCGGGGAATAGACAGTACTGGGCTAAATGGACCAAAGGACTGACTGTGCAAAGTAACTTCATACTCTCTTACTTTGAATACCAGCCTTGTGTTATGAAAAGACTGCAAGGAAGAGAAGTTTGCCATCTAGCCAGAACTAGGCTAACATTCCCAAAAGGATTCCTTCAAACAAAGTCCAGCCAAAGTTAAATCTGCCTGGGTTCTGTTGACAGAATATTTGTCCCCAGAGCTCATCCACTTGTCTCACCACTTCCCTCCAGGAATACTCATTCTTTAGAACTGATTTGATGTTTGCTCCGATTTAGTACTAGAGAGCCGGCTTCCCTTGGGAAAGTGGTGGGACAAACAGAAAACCGCTTGGACTCGTGGTTTCTAGGCACGGGGAGCATGCAAAAGTGTGGATAAGCCCTCAGTTTAAAAGGTTCGGTCCAAGGAAAATGGTACATTTATATGTACAGCAATTCTCCCCATTTAAACCCATGTTCCAATTCAGTACGAAGCTTTTATGGTGGCTTTTTATTTAATTTTTTACCTTTTGATTTCCAGTACACACACGCCTTTGCTCTGTGATCTCTTCCTCTTGAAAACTGACAGCACCTTTGACCAGCTGGACACCAGGAGTTACGATGTTCTCTGCAAGTTCTTCAGCAGCTGAAACTTGTTCTACAAACACATCTCAATTGACAAAAACTAGTTGTTACTAGAAAGCGTTCCATGTAATGTAGCTATACCAGTGGAATTCAACATGTGATGGACGGATCAGCTCCCGCAAGGTTAGATTTAACAAGGAGGAAGTGACTTGTCACTGGATATTAAAAAATAAAATGTGATGGCAATAATCTAAACAACCCTATAAAATTAGCAAGGTTTTGTCAAGAAAATTGGCTCAAATAATTCTACTAAAAGTTGACATGCTGTGCAATTAGGAATACAAGCCAACCAGAGCTTTTGCATATTTTTATGGAAGCAGGGCCTTTTCCAAAAAGATCTGCTGCAGTCCACTGCAAAGGTGTTCCTCTTCTCTCAGCTAACCAAACCTCCACTCTGCTCCTGTATTCAGGACACTACTTCCTAACACAGCTCATGCCCCTTTAAATGCAGTTACCCACATCAGAATCTTTATGAAGATCTTACTCCCCTCCCCTGCCCCTTTTATTTCATTCATATTTCGCTGTTTTATTAACTGTTTAGAAATGAGGAGCTATCTATATGCAATTTATACATAAATACACACAACATTTACCAGAACACACATTTTCAGCCACTTATTTCCACTGAAAGAGTTTATGATTTCAGTTAAAACCTTTTTTCCCCCTTGTTAAAGCTTAAGGAGAAATGTTACAAAATACCATTCAACGGTTTCTTACCCCACCTGATTAAATGGACTATATATAAAGAAAGACAGAGAGAGAGAGAGGGAGGAATTGTAGTATGTGGTGGAGATCTTTCTGGCAGCTCCTCATGATCTACTGTTTGTTATGCTTGGTTATAAGATTAGTACTGGAATATCATCATTAAAACAGAATGCTTTAATTACTGCAAAAATACTGGTGTCAAGCAAACAATGTACGGAACCCACCTGCTCTGAAGCACTGGTTAGCTAAGATATTGTAAAACTACAGAAGTGGCAAAGATAAGTAGTTACATTTGAGAGAAAGTGAGGGGGGGATAAGAAGACTGAAGCATTCCAAAGAGCAAAGTCACCCTGCAATTTTAGGAGAAATTTGGATAATACTTGTATAGAACTTTTGGATTTGACTGATAGGCATCCCCCCACTTACAAGTGATTTTCTCACGCACAACCACGTACATGCACAGCACCAGGAAATAATTCATTAATTCAATTCATACCTGGAAATGGCGGGAGTGATAAGAGTCCTCGTGGTTTGCAAGGAGACCCACTCTGAAGCCCAAAGAGGATGTCAGTGAAGGCGGAGGAAGACCCAAAGAGACCGGAGGTGCAGCAGGGCTTTGTTTAGGCTGCTCAGCCTCCCCACCTAGCAGCTGACACATGAGGTAGCGCAGCAGCCCTATTACCGCACGTCCTCCAGCCTCCTGCCGGCCCCGGAGCTTCTATTCTAGTTGTAGATATTTTTGGATACAGTATTTTGGGATGGATTGAAGAGAGAGTGGCAGACAGGGAGTTTAGAGGGCACTCCCCACTTTACGTAATTTCACTTATGCACGCAGGGGGCCTGGAACATAACCCCCGTGTAAGTCACCTGTACTTGCATATTTGTTTCCATGAAAAACAACAACTTTTGTTCAGGATGAGAGCTAGTCTTAGTCCAGACCTCTCCAATGAGATCCCCTTCAGTCAGCTGGGTTCAAATTCCCACCAACCTAAGCCAGCATGGCAAACAGCCACAGGTGATGGGAGTTGTAGTCCAAGAATAAATGGAGAGTGCCACTTTGGTAAATCCTGCCTTGGTCTAAAGTCTGTGGGAACTCTTAGAATCATAGAATTGTAGAGCTGGAAGGGACCACGACGATCATCTAGTCTAACCCTCTGCAATGCAGAAATCTCAACTAAATAATATATGCAGGTGGCCATCCAACCTCTGCTTAAAAACCTCCAAGGAAGGAGAGTCCACCACCTCTCATTGGAATATATGCCACTGTTGAATGAGAATTTGTAGTAGTTCTGAAGGGCCCTTGAAGAATCCCAGGAAGAATGTGGTACAAGACATTTAAGGAGAGAGAAACTTGGTTCGGCTATATCCTAAGCAATTTTCTTAGCAGAAAAACTGGATCCTTTCTGTCCAAGTTAGAAGTTCTTTGCCGATGACTAGAAAGAAGGTATTTCGTTTATGCACACTCCTCTAAAATTTAGTACAGCTGGAGGAACCCAGGAACTCCAGTATTAAGCAGAAATCTAGGTAAAATAACTTTACATTGAGAAATCGCAAACATGTAGTAGAAATTAGGCAACCTAGGAAGGCAAGGATGAAATAGGCTCAAGCTGGTAGGGAGAGAAAAAGTTAACTGTGCCAAAACAAAGGAACGCAAAGAAAATTTATTGGCATGTTTAGATAATTCATTTAAGGTTTGTGAAGTAAGCTAAAATGAAGTAGTCAAGAGAATATGTGATTGTTAAACACTCTACAGCAAAGCTTCAGTTTATCTGAATTCAAAAACAGCTTGTTAATGTGGAGGTTGCTTCTCTTTTTAAGCCGACCTGTGTCATGTTCAAAACACAGCTCCTTGAAAGCATGAGTATATGAACTCCGGTATAAAACTACTCTCTTTGCATCCAACCCTCTGGGAAACATCCTGTTCCCCATTCCTGGTTGCTAGAAATCTGGCCATTTCCGCCCCAAACTGGATTAGCATTCTAGATTTAACTGTGGCAGCCTTCCCTCATTTAGCATCCTCCATATGTTTTGGGACTACAACTCCCATCATCCCCACAAAGCACAACCATAACTATAGTCCAAAACAACTGGAGGGTACCAGATTGGGGAAGGCTGAACTACAGCAATGCTGTAAGGGTCAAGTTTCTACTAAAGTCTGGTGATGAAACCACAATTCTTCTTAGGGAACCGAGAGATCGTTCTTCTTAACCAAAAACTTGGCTCCAAAAGGTTTGTCACGCTTGTTACCTTGAAATCAGATTATATTTTCATCAAACCAATCAAAAGAGCTAGTTGAGAGTTTCCAGGGACTTGTGTGTACCCAGATATTATTTATTTATTTTTAAGAGCACACTACCATGCCATATCACAAACTGCTTTTGAAATTTCCCCATTTTTCAAAAAAAGAAAGAAAGATGGTTTGCCAGTTTCATTCCCAAACAGGAAATTATGGGAGGTACTGCCTACTCAAAATTAATAAAATGTTAAAATGAAATGTGTCAAAAACCTTGAACATGTTTCCATCAGATAAGCAAAGTATCATGTGCAGAGACTTTATTTTGCACTCTTTAGCAGCAGAAAGAACAGCCACCCAGAAAGGCCCATCAAATTCTAGTACAGTCATGTGGTTTAAACATCTCTGGAGTCACTTAAATGAGGAGAACTCATTTCGTAAGAACCAAATATAAGACTGCTGGGTTTGTTAAAAGTGTTTTTATTGGACTGATACGTCTGGGTTCTGGAAGTTAATTTTCTCATTTAATTTTTAATGTAACTATACAAGTAACAAAATGGAGGGGGGAAATGCGCCCTTTTTTTTTTTGAGGGGGGGACATTTGCCACGTAGCACAATGGACTACAATTCAAGAAACAAAGCTCCAAACCTCCTTTGTTCAAGTAACTCTATGCTTTGGCTCCAAAGAACTGTGAGCAGAAGGAAAATACCCAATAGTGCTTGCAGGAGTTCATGCACTGTTACAGCAGGTAGGTCCAATAGCAGTTCTGAAATTAATGGCCCTAACTTAGTAATGTTCATTAATTTCAATGGGCCTACTCTAAGCAAGACTTGCACTGGATACATCCTAATGTATCTGGAAATTGTTTCACTTTCCTCACCAAACTGCTCTAGTGTGAGATGCAGAACTGTCCCGACACAAGCAGAAGGCACTTTTGGGTCTATGACTCTTATGAACTGCTTTTCTAACCATGTTTTTTACACCTTCAACAATCTTCTTCCCATATAATTCAAACCTATGAACTCCAGAAAACCTACAGGGTCTCGTTCATACTCACCTCCCACAGACAGTCAACTCCTCTACTAGAATGAAGGGCTTTTTTGAACAAGAAACCCAAAACAATTAATAGTTTAGTAAGAGAGAGAGAAGGCAAATAGCACAATCCTCCCGCCACCCAGAAGAAAGCCAGCCGTTTCATGTTATTTCGAGAAAAATGAGAAAGGAAATTCTCTTACCGATAACTCCAATGGTTACTGTCCCCTGCGAACCCCACCTAGCAAGTCGACATCGTGACATGTCAGGTCAGGGCAGCCTCAACCACGCTTCCCTGATAGTCAGGTAATAAAAGGAAGGAGTTAAAATAGAAGTTACGTTTGCAGATTTCTGGATAACATCAGAAAATGTAATGCAATACATTCCGAACTGTCATTCAGAGCTTCTGGTAACCGCCTTACAAGGTGTTAAAAATATATTTCTCCAGAAGAAAATTAAACAGAAACAAAAATAGTTTTTTAGCAGTTTCTAACCAATACCCAGATACTTATCATGATATAACTTCATTGTGTAATGAAGATCAGAGGCATTAATTGCCTATTTCTACTGAGGGTTTTCCCCCCCTATTCCAACAGCTGCAAAAGTTAAACATGTGCACCTTGGTGAGCAAGTTTGTACTTTGTAGGATTTTGTTATCAAATTCATCAAGCAAAGCAGTTTTTATTTTAGCCCTAAGTTAACAGAAGCTCCCATTTTCAGAGAAATGGGAAATACAGTCCAGAGTTCTCATCTTATAAAGCCCACAGATCTTTAGTGGCTTCAAGCTTTGATTTTTAACCACAGAAAATCTATTTGTGCCCACTTTCAGTATTTCACGAAATACTCGTTCACACAAATATTTCAATCTAAACCAAAGGATTTATGTGCAAGATTTGAAAAATCTGGCTCGTATATGAGGAGTTGCAAGAACCCAATTCATGCTTTGGCCAGGCAAAAAAAGCCCTACTGAAGTTCCAAGATTTGCTTGCATAAGGACTCCAAGAATCCCCTTGGACTCCTTTTATCAAAATATTTTCATACATTTCTTTGCTTTGCTCATAATAGCCTTATTACAAGCATGTTATTTAATGTTCAAAATGCAAATGAGGTTCAAATAATGGCATACAAATGCAGACAAGGTGAAAATATAATCAGGCTTTGATAAATGATGGTCATTCATATAGCCGATTATTAAGCTTAATACCTCCAATACGTTTGGATTTTAACAGAAAAAAATGCTTTAAAACAGTTAAAACAATTGAAGATTGCTATCTTCAGCTAGAAAAAACAAACCTTACTGAATGAACTGTAAACCTAGAACAATTACTATACCTCTAGAAGTTTTAGACATTTTCCTTCATAAATGGGAATGGTTCTGTTAAGTGGGTAACTCTGAAGTATAATCTGGCTTGCAATGCAATGCTAGATCTATGTAATTAGGAATTTGTAGAAATCTTTTGATATAGGTTTCCGAAGTACCAAAACTCTGGCATCATTTTTTTTTCAAAGTCACCTTTGTATCAATAGAGACATTGAAGCAACTGCTATAAATGAGTGATCAAATATTGAATTCCATTTCATGATTCCGTCCCCACCTTGAAGAACAAAGGATTGATATTCTTCTGTGACAGGGTTTTTGTCCCTCTGAATTGCTTTGCTGAATAAAAGGTCAAGGCACAGATGAAGCAAAATATATTTTGGAGTGCGTTTTTTATATTTAATTTTTTTTTGTGAAGCAAAGTTTCTTAAAGCCATGAATGTCTAATTAGATTGTGTTCTGTATTTAATTTGAAACACAATTGTCCTCTTCATAGTGTATACATACCACTAAGATATCTGGACAATACTGCTGTCTTTAAAGATGGAATTTAAAACAGAAGTTTGCGGACAGGCAGGACTGCTAATTTTGTATGCAGAATTTGCTACTTGAAAGAACTTCCAGAATTTAGTTGCATTTTGGATATAAGAATTTTACAGACTTGACGTTTGGGCAAGATTAACAAACACATCACAAGATTCCTCATTATGCACAAGCACATGTGTGTGTTACATTTCCAAATCTTTCTAGATTCTGACAGACATTTTCACATCAATACAAAACTGCTTTTTACCTCTCTTGGCAGTCCTTGTGTATGCTCCATCATAAAGGATAACTTTAAAGCCCTTTAGGACATGGGCAAGTGTTTTAAATTGGAACAAATTTGGTTTCACCAAATACTGTTAAGCTGTGGAGTTGATTGTCAAGCACTTGGATGAGTGTGTGTGTGTGTATGATTTAGGTATTAGAAAGCCAGCCATTTCTACTAGACCTAAAAGCCAGATAAGCTTCACAAGACAAATCCTGCAGCTTTACTCAGACAAAACAAAGACATATTATATGACCAAGAGCTACAGGATTTTTTCATTTATCAGAACCATGGTCAGTTACTGTTACCATAGTACCCCAAATATCTGGCTGGACTGAAAAGCCATTTTTACAAGGTTTTCCTTCCTCAATGAGTCAAGAGCTACAAACCCACGAAAATTATCTTCCTGACTCACAGCATACAAAATTGTAGGAAGAATGAACACTGTTCGCACAACAATGTAATTCTGTCAAACAGATAATACTAATGGAGGTTCAGACAAGCAGCTTGTTCTCTCCCAATGACTTGTTATTTTTCACTATGTTCTAATCAAAGGCAAACTCATAAATTAGGGGCTAATTATTTATTATGGATGTTCAAGTTGGCCAATCTGATCTGTAAATTTAAGACCTATGAATTTATTTCCTATAATGCAAATGTACTTCACTGCAGTTTAGCAGAGTGCAAAAGATGCAAACAGGTAAAACATCATAAATTGAGTCTCAAATGAATATTAAAAATATGGCAAAAATAGAGCTTGTACAAAACGTTCTTTAGACTCTGAAGATATCTCAAATCAATGGGAATTTGAGCTTTAAATCATTCATTCAGAAGGGTGTAAAATCTAATATTATAATCAAATTAGCAATTCTATTATCTAGAGCATAAAATATTTATTTACATTTTCACTGTACTTCGTAAGAATTTACAACCATTCTCATATCTTTGTTCAAAGCAAACAAAAACAACATTAAAATTGAGCACATAATTGTCTGTTTTTATGTTTGCACACTATCAAATTGAGTTGAAGTCATTAGATGTTATCCATATTAGTAGCATAAAAACAGGATAAGTTTATTGACTGCCTTCCTACATGAAACTTCTCATATATCCAGACAGTGGGACTTAAAATCATATGACTAAAAACAATTTGCACAAGTTTACAAATGTACTTGAAGCTGTTAAGAAAGCAACCAATTGAAAGTTAAATGAAACTAGATTAGATTAACAATTATGAAATTTCAATTTGATGCTATGATTAGACCTAGCTCTGACTCATATGCCACAAGTGCCAGATGTTGGAAATTGCAAGAAATTTGCATGAATTTGATCACTCACATAGGCAGTTTTTTTATATCTAAAAAAAGATGTTTCTTGCAAGAATTACCAATAAAATGTTTTAGGACACAATTGAATTTGAAATAGGTAATGTTTTGAATAGATTTTTGAGTTTTATTGAAATCTTACATGAACAAGAAGAAATTGGAAATACAATCACATCAAGGAACAAATTGCCACGGATTTGACGTTTAGGCCAAACAAATTTTGTAGGGCAGATTTTCAAAAAGGTGTGAAGTTATAACAATTTAAAAACACAGTTAACCTACTTCTAGGAATGCAAAACATACAGTCATGTTATTTTCAATACAAGAAAACTTAATTTTGTTTTAATTTCTTAAAACTACGGAGACAAAGTACTAGCTTTACTTTATGTACAGCATATGCCTATGTAGTCTATCCCAAATCCAAAAAAGAAAAAGGAAAAAATGAAACTGTCCAAAAACAGAAGGTCTGCAAAATCATGATTTAACAGTGTCGCCCATCCTGCTGATAAACTGCTAAAATGAAGCCTAAAACGATAAAAAGCACTGTCTCCCAAAACTGTGTTTGGGAATTCTGCAAGCTCAGTAATGTCCAAGTGCATTTATGAGAAAAGAAAATAATAATAAAAGACTTGAGTATATACACAAGAGAGTGATTCTTCAGCCCAATACAAATGGCAGCCAATCACTACTGAAGGATGAAACATTAATTTTTGGAAGGATGTAGAGCTATAGCCAAATTCTATCTTTCCAATATTCCCACGCCCTCCTTATTTGTCTTACTTCCACTGTTGCCCATACGTATCCTGATAAAATTCCTGGTTGTCATTATTGTAACCATAGTTACCGGCATAGTCACCACCTTGCTGAAGCGGCTGCTGAGCGATGGGTTGGGAGCCCCAGTTCTGCTGGTTGTTGGTCTGGCGGCGCTTGGAATCCGGTTGGTTGTACCCATCAGCCTTTCTCTTGCCTCCCACGTTGCCCCCACGGTTGCCCCTGGCTCCACGAGCACCACGTCCTCTCTGCTGCTGGGCAGGACCCCCTCTCCCACCCCTGGCTCCTCTTGGTGGTCCCATTGGTGCCCCCCTCTGGGAATAGCCAGCTCTACCTCTTGGTGGTGGTGCTCCCCGCCCCCTAGGTGGTGGAGGTGCGCCTCGCCCACCCCTTCCTCCTCCTCTTCCTCTTATAGCATAGCCATCATCATAGCCGTAGTAAGGATCTTCATAGCCACCACGGTAGTCATGATAGTCATAGCCATAGTAATCATCATAATAATCTTCATAGCCATAGTAATCTGGGGGATAGCCATAGCCGCCTCTCCCTCCACGCCCTCGGCCTCTAATTGGAGGTGGCATACGAGGTGGAGGATAGTAATAATAATCTTCGTACCTAGTGAGCAGGAAAAAAGCATTAGCATTAGTTCATGCTGCTTTCTCAATTTAAAAGTTCAAGCGGAGTTCAGCATGCCAGATTAAAGTAGATTTTTATTATGTTGCTATCAGACAAAAACTCCCGTCTTTGAGCTACGGTACAGTTAATGAAGTTAACACTCACGCAGTACTTCTGGAGGCTTGTCTGGCAGCCTGGCGTTCTTTCCTTTTCTTATCTGGAGGCTTAGCTAATACTATTTCAATTTCTTCCCCCTCTATCTCTTTTCCATTCATTTCGTTCATGGCCTGTTTGGAAGGGGAAAGAAGTTTAAATTCCATTCTACAGAGAAGAATCCTTCAGGATTTCCCACCTTTCCACTCTTCTAAGTCCTGATATTCTCACGTCCACAGTAATTTCATTTCAACACTATGCATATTTATATACTGAATGTTTTAGGAGGTGAATTGCTTTAAATTTGCCTGAGACAAGCACAGAACACCTGTGTGCCTACTCTGGTGTAGGAGAGACTTCTGTAACAATGAAGAGCTACTATTAGCTCTTTGTTTTAAAGCAGGGCATTGGACTGAAGGCTGATCACCCTTTCTGGAAGGAAGACAAGACAGTCTCCATTAGTGCTTCACAGTGAGAAACACTTTTTCTTGCTTGAGCTGCTTTTAAAGATGGAGAAGACTGGAAAGCAAATACAGTGGTACCTTGGTTCTCAAACACCTTGGTACTCAAACAACTTGGAACCCAAACACTGCAAACTCGGAAGTAAGTGTTCTGGTTTGCGAACTTATTTCAGAAGTCAAACATGCTCTGTTTTGAGTGCCACACTTCTGTTCTGAGTGTTACGCTGAGGTCTGTCAGTTTTTGCTCTTTATTTTGCATTTTTGTTTTTGTAGCTCTTTGATTTTGTGACTGTGTGGAACCCAGTTCAGCTACTGATTGGTTGGTTGGTTGATTGATTGATTGTTTGTGTGACTGCAGTAAATTCTTTATTGCTTTCATTTTATGGATCAATGGTCTCATTAGATAGTAAAAATCATGTTAATTTGATGTTTTACGGGTTGTTTTTAAAAGTCTGGAACAGATTAATCCATTTTGCAATACTTTCTATGGGAAAGCATGCCTTGGTTTTAGAACAGACTTCCTGAATGGATTAAGTCTGAGAACCAAGGTACCACTGTAGGTAAAGCGGAAGGAAAAGTTGGGGGTCTTTGGGGGGGGGAGATTATTTTCCCCTAGAACTTTGTTAATACAGTGGTACCTCGGGTTAAGTACTTAATTTGTTCCAGAGGTCCGTTCTTAACCTGAAACTGTTCTTAACCTAAAGCACCACTTTAGCTAATGGGGCCTCCTGCTGCCGCCGCACCGCCAGAGCACGATTTCTGTTCTCATCCTGAAACAAAGTTCCTAAGCCGAGGTAATATTTCTGGGTTAGCGGAGTCTGTAACCTGAAGCGTATGTAACTTGAAGTGTATGTAACCCGAGGTACCACTGTACAAGGCAGCATATGCTATTTAACATATGCAATGTGAATAATGCACTGGTAAACCCTTTCCAACGTACTGGGGGTGAGGGAGAGCAAGAAGATTTAAATGGAAAGTACCAGACTAGATGAACCAGTTACAATATTCAGCATTTATAGAGCATTTTTAGGGGGTTCAAAGCATATACATTGGATTGCATCCAATTCCATGCTTGCATGCGTTCCTGCCATAGAGTCTGCAGTATGCCCTGGAGGTTAGGAAAGAGGCTCAAGAAAGGCATGAGATGTGGGGCACAGGCTGTAGCGGGAGGGAGAAGTCAGGTAGAGGCTGACTGCAAAAGCTGACTGCAGCTACCATCTTGCTGAATAATGTAGGTCTGTATGCATCACCACGACATCAGATGAAGAGTTTTCCTTTGCCCGTGCAGTTTGAAATCAAGCTGCACAGGGAAAGGAACAGCAAATGCCAGTTTTGGCTGGGAGCTTTGTTTTCATCTACAGTGCACTTAACGTTATATATGACCTCATGTGTCGGGCTGGTGGGCGTGGCTTGGGGGAAACAACCCGACAGGCCGAAATAGGATTCTTGCCAGGCATAATCAGGGACTGTTCCCCACCCACTGGCCTAGATAATGAAATTGTGCATACCTACCTTGACCGCTGCCCCCCTATCTTCAAAATGAACAAAAGCATAGTCTTTTAATTTCTTCACTCTTTCCAGCTTTCCAAACTCTGAAAAGGATTTCTCCAGTATTTCTTCCGTCACTGTAGTGGCCAGGTTTCTCACAAATAAAACTTTCACCTGTTAAAAAAAGGGGTGGGATTTTGACATCAGCTTCAGAACTCCAGTAACTCTTACAATACATGCTTGCTCAGATGCAAGAGTGCACTAAATAACCATCCAGGAAAAGATGGCTTTATCTCTGTATCACAAGAGGCATTAATTTTATCACTAAAACTGAAACAGCAACTAAAAACACGGACCACTGACAGCATGTTTCAGTGTTGGCTTCTGGAGAAATGATTAGGCCTCCATCAACTTTTACTTTCAAGATTTCATTTAAGAGATACAGGCACACTTCCATGTTGCTTATTTTTTGTAACAGATTCCCAGGGAACAGATGGCATTGACCAGCATCAGTACATTAACCCTACTGCCAGGTTGAGGAAAAGCATGGATGTACCTGGAATTGTATACTTCAGTAATTCTTACTCCCCAGGGAGGGGAAAAGGCTAAGTATCATCGCAGACATGGCCACCCTACTGTAATGGCAAACTACTTTTGGCTCAAAGGGCTGCATGTTCATTCTTGGCCAAACCCTCTGGGGTGTCCAGGTCAGTGGTGGGTGTGGTCCCCCACACCTCAGTTGCTGCATGCCAATCAGCTTGGGGGGGTGTTATTGGCCCCTCTGGACTCATCAAATGATTGATCCGACGACAGGGGAGAAGGCAATTTGTGTCCCCATCAGGGTGCTGGGGTCACCCAAGCATAGTGTCTTCTTTTAATTCGTTTCCCCCCCCCCCAAATTTGTGAGATCTTGGGGGATGGGATCTGTGTCCCAATCTGGGGTTAGTCACTTCAGCAGTACAGCCTTTGCTCTATTACCTTTGCCATGACTTCTGGATCTGGTTCCTCTACAGGGTCAGCCCATTCCACAGTAACGACGTTTCCCCAGACTTTTACTTTCCCACTCATCAGCCGACGCCGAGCTTGAGCGGCTGACTTGTGATCCTCGTATTCCAGGAAGCAGAATCCCCGATTCTTCTTTTTATCATCAGGTTGGTGATACAAGATTACATCCACTAAACCCTCTGTAAGAACAAGACACCCGGATGTAACACAGAAGCCTATTTCTAGCTTGAAATGCGAACTGGAATGCAGAAGCTTCAGCATCAGCAGATCAAGTCTTCAGCACACTCAAATGATGCAGTACCAGAATACACACACAAATAAAGTTCTCCCTTCTCTAGGCCCTGGCTCCATCAAACTTACTTCTAGCACGAGGAGATGGTAGAAATAATGTTTCTTTGCCCAGCACTCAAAATCTGATCCAGGGCTGCCATTCCTCTTCTTTTATCTGGCCTCCCAGGTTGCGAGGTCTGCATCATAAAGGGGACACCACCTACCAAATCTAACACCACCTGGGTGGAGGGAGATTCCTCCAATGAAATGGCAGCGCTCCAAATGGTCAGGGCCGACTTACCCATAGGCGCTAGGGGTGTGGGGCAGCCGGGCTCTCAGGGGCGCCCGGCTGAGAGTCTGGGGAAGAGCCCGCCCATCGGTCAGAGTGCCACAGCTGGCTCTTCTGCTGCAGCGGCTCTGAACCACAAGTTTGGGGGGCGACCAAGCCAGGGAGACGCTGAGGTGGCCGGCTGGCTCCGCCCTCCTGCACGCCTGGGACTGGGCAACCTGGGGGGTGGGAGTGCCAGGCAGATCTTTGAATCCCGGCATCGCATATGCTTAAGACAGCCCTGCAAATGGTACTGACATTCTCATTTTGCTGCCACTGGGAGACTCATTTTTACCATAGATGACCTCAACATGCATCCAAGGGATCACCAGTTCTGACTGGATTTGAACTTGGCTGTTCAATATCGTACCACCCCACTCCTTGCACACTCTCACCCCTCTTCTGATACTTGGAAGCTTCCCCACCTCATCAAAACCACTTCTGGGCCATTACAGGGAGGCAAAGAAGCACCTGGTACAGCACATCACTTCCTCTAAGTGGGAAAGCATTGGTACCCAAATGTATAGATTCTCCCCATGCCACCTTTTCCCTTCCCAGTTATTTTAAGCCAATGGAAGAGGAAAGGAGGGGGGAAGCAAACTTGTTTTAAATAAGTACCAGTGGTCCTAGGGTTAAGAGAGAGAGAATCAAGACCAGCCTGCAACCCTCTCAAAGAGCTCAATTTTCATTAGACTTCAAACACCCTGAAATTCCCAAGTCCAAATGAGTGCCTGCGACTCCTACAAAATGTCTGCTGGAAGTTCAAGTAAAATGCAAATTAACTGCACAGCCACTTCAAGCTGGATACCATTCAGGCCCTATGAAAAGGAACTGGGTGGTGTTTCATAGGTTAATATTGTTTGATGTGTGCATTTTAAGTGGTGCCTTAGAAGGGTTTATATTCTGAAAGATAGAGGATATAACTGTACTAAATAAATTCAGAGTCTTAACAGGCATGTTTATTATCAACACTAGTCTGCTTGTTTTGTGAGTGAAATGTTAATGCCTTACAACACGTCATATGCTCAACTCCTTACCTGTAACTTTGCTGAACTCTTCTAGTATGTTTTCCTTGGTCTTGTTTTTTGGAATTGATCCAACAAACAGCCTGTTGTTTGCCACAGAGATGCATACGCCAAGGTGTTTACCAGGACGGATTTCATAGTTGTCACACTGAAAAGAACGTTAAGCTGAACACTCATCTTAAAGTTCCAATTTAATGGTGCACAGATCAACAAACTCTCCACCTGCTCCAATGGGGAAGATCTCAAAATAAAATGCTATCTTCTACAAAAAAGCTTCATACCTGCATCCCACTTGAGAAAGATTTAAGGTTTCCCAAGAATAGGCGTTTGCCAGCTCAAAATACACTGTCTAAGGAGACTTCTCAGGTTTAGAAGCTCACATGCACAAATCTCCTGTTTCATCCCAGTACCTGGTACTCAGGGGTACACTGATTCTGAACATGGAGGTTAGATTCTTAGCTATCATTGTCATTGTTGTTCATAAATGTCTCTATTAAAGAACTGTGTACATTAGTACAATTCACTGTAATGTAGCTCTGAAGGCTATCTTCAAAAGGAAGATGCTCCATTCCTAAGCGCATCATCTACTGTTACTTCACTATCAATAAAACATCCTTTTTCAGATCAAGCAGCCTGGACTCAGGAAATTTTTATGACAGTGAACACCCCATAACTTATATAAAGTCATCACTATTATACTTCCACTTTATTTTCAATCCATTTCCCAAGTGTGAATTTTCCTTTTATCGCTGCTGGTACACACTAACATTTTCAGTAAGCTTTCTCCTTAAGGAGGGTTTTTTTAGGCTGTTACCAACAATTTACAATCCATTAGTGTATCAGCGAAGTTAGTATTCCCATTTACCCACTCAGTACATCACTCAAGATGCTCTTGCATAGCATTTCAGCTTCTGCTCTGTTTGAAGAGAGCTTTTTATGAAACAATCCAATTGGTACTTACTTGAGAGTAGGTCCTACTGAGAGTAAGTCCTACTGAACTCAAAGGAACTTACTTCTGAGTAGACTAGTTTAGGATTGTGTTAGTGCCCGATTGGTAAAATCCTAATTTGCTATTATCTGCACACTTAGCTAACTCACCAATTAACTGTGCCTCCAGTTCATTTATGAAAGATAAATACCATCAATTACAGATCAATTACAGATCCTTGGGGACCCTTCTCTGTACTTGGAAAACTTCTCTGTACTCAGAAAACTATCAGTTAATTTTCCCTTGCCCCTTTTTAGCCAGTTTTATCCATCATTTTGTCCCTTTTCTATCAAACTTTAGGAGCTTCAGTGAGGAACCAACCATCCTTACCTACAACTGCAAATAATTCAAAAAATGTTAACCAAGCCTTTGCAGATGCCTTGCTATTTCATGTTTTCAACTAAAATTTACCTGGGCTGAAAAACAGCTATCAAGGAGGTCTCAATAATAACTCTGTGTCCAAGGTCCAAAAGGAGAACTCAAGTCAATTTTCCTTATTAACATCAAATGGCATGGTTAAATTGAGAAGTGCCTTAAGTAGCAGCAATTAATGACTAGTTGTTTATAACTAGCTAACTGCTAATTTATAGCTCATTACTGAGTGATCTAGACTACTATGGTAGCCCACTTGCAAAGAAAGTATCTATGAGTTACAGGATCTGACCACAGCAAAGTCATTCCATCCTCCAACATATATAGCATGGCATAACACTTACCAATTTAACTGCTTCTTGTGCTGCATCTTTACTACAGAAAGTGATGAAAGCGTAGCCTCTGTTCTGGCCAGAGAGGGGATCCATCATGAGCCGCAGGTCCCAAATTGGGCCTGCCTTCTCGAATAGTGGTACCAATTCATCTTCATACAAATCCCTAGGAATTTTACCAACAAAAACCTGACGAGGAAAAAAATATATTTTGTTAGAAAATGACATTTTTTTAAAAAATTCTTAATTCATTTAATAAAAACAATTAAGGTGATATTTCAAAATGGTTGATCTTTTCAAACACTCTGAACAGAGAAGCTCTCGCTCTAAGCACATGGGCCTAGCACCTAGAGCTACTTTAGGAATACCCTTTCTTTAATCACTGCACACAGTACAAATACTGGCTCAGTTCAGATGTAACAGGGAACAATGGTTTCCCACTACACAACCTTGGGCTTATGCACTTCCCCTCCTTCCCACCCAAAAGGACAGCAAAAGCTTCTGTTTTCAATTTTAAACTAGCCGCAGTTCCCTGTGATGGCGAATTTGTGGAACTCTGGTCATTTAACCCAGCGGTGGGAACCATTTTCAGCCAGAGGGTCACATTCCTTTCTGAGCAACCTTTTCAAGTGGGTGAGGCCAGGAGCCAATAGGGGCAGTCCAACTGATGGGACTCTTACCTTCACAATAGACTACATTCCAGTCAGGTAAAAGTCAGAGGTTTCTACACACACATTTCTCCATTCCCATCCAGGGAAACAAGAGGAATTATCATAGTTCAAGGACTCATTCCAGCTAGGCAAAAACACTTGGGAGGGCATGGAACACGGTCAGGGAGAGGTGTGGCCTGAGGAGAGTCCTATGGGCTGGAAAAAGAGAGGCAAATGACCGCATTTGTTCCCCACCTGCTTTGTGAACAAATCAGGATTTGAAACCTAATTTGATCCTGACTTGCTGTCACTAACCCTAGTTTAAACAAACCACAGTTCCAGGTTGGGCTGTCACGGGGCACCAAGGCTAGTTTAAAAATGAAAGCAGAAGTTTCAATCTCCTATTTGCAGGGGGGTGCGATGAAGAGTATGTGAGCTCATCGCTTACCGTAGCTCAAAGCTGCAGTGAGTAAACCACTGTTTTCTATTACACCTGGAGGGCCACAAGTTAGCCAAATGAACAACAGCTCTGAATATTACTGCAGTTAAAAGACAGGCTTTCAAAGTGTTTCCTGTCAAAATTTGGTTGGAAAACTCAGCTTAACAATTATTTTCATTATAGCTAAAACTAAATAATTAGTTTTTAAGTCTTATTAGATGAAATAGGCAACCATTGTAAGGACAATCTTTATGTATCTGCAATTTATGTGCAGCAGTATGTACATGCAAACCTCTGTGCCGATGCCAGGCTGGGATCCTGAGTAGACCGTATCTGGAGGGGGGCCACCATACTTCCGCTGGCCTGTAGTCACGTCCAAAGTATAACCAGTCCTCTCTAGCAAAGCCTGAATAAAGAATGAAGAATTAGAAGTAGATGTTTTCATCGCACAAGTGGCATTCAACAACACATTCTTTACCAAGACAAATTCTTTACCAAGACACATTCTTTACCAAGACAGAAAAACAAACCAGAAAGAGCCCCATCCACAGAACCTCTTGCATATTTTATCTATCTATGTATGTATCTATCCTATACACCACCCTATACCCCGAGGTCTCAGGGCAGTTCACAACAAGACCACAACATATAAAATCAAACCAAAAGCAGTAACCCAATAACCCCCCACAAAAAGGCCACATTCTAAAAGGGTGTTGGATGTCAATAAGATCAACCAAAGAAGAGTCTGGATTTGATATCCTTGCTTTATCACTACCTGAAGGAGTCTCAAAGTGGCTAACAATCTTCTTTCCCTTCTTCCCCAACAACAAACACTCTGTGAGGTGAGTGAGGCTGAGAGACTTCAGAGAAGTGTGACTAGCCCAAGGTCACCCAACAACTGCATGTGGAGGAGCAGGGAAGTGAACCCGGTTCACCAGATTACAAGTCTACTGCTCTTAACCACCACACCATGCTGGCTCTCAGGCCTGGTTAAAAAGGAACATTTTTGCCTGACACCTAAAGGTGTATAATGAAGGCGCCAGGCGATCTTCCCTGGGGAGAGCATTCCATAGACGGGGAACCACTGCAGAGAAGAACCATTCTTGTGTCGCCACGCGAACAACTCGGTGCTGCACCCAGCTAAATGAAGTGCTCTTCCTCTTGCTGCTTATTGGGACCACAGACTAGGCGTTGTATCCAACTAAGTACTACTCAGAGTAGGCTTACTGAAATTAATGACTAGGGCTGGGTAATACCTGCTTGCCATCGTCGTAATACACCGACAGCTAAACATTGTGATATGGTGGTATATTACGATGTTGGAAAGAAGGTGGGGAGGAGGAAGGCAGTTGCCGGACACAGAGACAATTAGTGTCACTGTGCACAGTTTCTGCCTCTTCCAAAACCGCAGCCACCTCTTCCAGTGCATGGTGCATGGAGGAAGGAACCCAACCATGCAAGGAACAGGGCGAAGTCGCCTCCTCCTCCAGCTCCCACCCATTCTAAGGCAACTGAGGAAGGCTCACAAATGCTCCGTCCGTGCGCCTGCATCAGCCGCTGCCGCCTTTGCATGGACGGGTGGGGGAGGGCTGCCTCTTTCTCCCAGGAGAAAGAGGTAGCTTGCACATGCTAAAGTGATTGAGGAAAGAAGCGGCCATCGAGTCCCTGTCAGGGAAAAGGGCGGGGTATAAATTAATAAATATATAATAATTATAATAATGGAGGCACGTTTCTCTCCTATATATAGATAGGGCTCTTTTGCTATTACGCATTTGCAACACTCGTGATTTTAACTATTTATTTCATGTCATACAAACCCTCCCCCCTCAATACAATTCTTTCCTCCAGTACAAGTCATTAAAGCAACACCAGAACAATGCAATTAATTACTTAAATACAGAAATATCTACATAGAAGTTCAGAAGAACCTTTATCTGTTCCCCTGTACAGTCAGCATATGTATACATTACCTTAATCTTTGCTTCATCTGGCCCCTTTGTTGATTCTTGTACTTTGCTTCCTTGTTTCTCTCTCTGTCTGTAAGTCTTCATAACTCCACATAAAAATGCACTTTTGTTCTGCAGATACAATTTATGACATCATTCAAGAGGAAGGCATAAAAAGAAACCTGAAGCCATTGAACCTTGCATAACACTCAACTGCTGCAACTTTTGACAGAACTAAGTAGAGTGCTTCAAAAAAAATCACTTTGTACAATTTATTTAACACAAACAACCACTCCATTGAACACCACATCAGGCCAAGGACTCTGAATATGAGTCTTTTTACACGCATGCAACTCTAGACTTTAACAGTGCAGCCCTATACATGTCTACTCAGCAGTAAGCCCCACAGAGTTGAATGGGATTTCCTTCCACTAAGGAAACATAGGATTCCAGCCTAAATGCAGTGTTTGAGGGGTAAGGTTGTCAAAAAGACACAGTGCAGAAGAGTTCAGAAAAAAGTATGACAACCTTTGTTGGTGCTTGTTATAGTCATGTTAGAAAGAATGCTACATTTGTGAACCTATTTCTTCACACCACAGGAGCTCTTACCTTACCTGTACATGCGACAGGTCACTTTCCTTAAACTGCTGTAATACAGAGAGGGCTCCTTCTTCGTTAAATTCTCTAAGAGCATCTATTGCTCTCTCATCAAGATCAACATAAGCTACCAATCCTAAAAAATTAAAAATAGAAAAAAGTTACAGATTCCCATTTAATTATACAGAGACAATTTCATTCAAAAACACTATTTTATTTTGCTAAATTTGAAGTAATTTGAGCTCAGTACATCAAGGTAACTACGGCAAACTAAAAAGTTATATCCAGAAACAGGAACTGTGTGGATATTCTGCTGCACAAAGCAACACTACATATCAGGGTTTGAAACAATGACCTCTGGCTCACATTCCCTTTTAGGATATTTCTTTAAGATGGAGCCATTACAAACGATGCATAAACACTACATAATCTAACAACAGTTGTGCTACAGCAGCTATTTGAGCAACCTATAAAACCAACTTCTCCCCTTCAAAAAAAACTAAAGTGAAAAATTATCCCCATTTCTATAAAAAGGAGATTATAATGAATGTTTTTTACTACAGATAAATACCGTTTTGCCACAACTTTCCAGCCAGTGACATTATTTCAAGCCCTGTTATGTACATCAAGTACACTAATATTAAGCTTACAGGTGCAGACCCACATACAGTAGGACCAGTTCTGAAGCATAAAGTACTTTCGTTTACATTAAAGTTAATATAAGTTTATGAAAAATGTAGAAAATTTCTAATTCCATCAGTATTAAATGGTAAGGTGCTGAGATATTTGTACCAACTTCCAATAACTATCCAGAGTGTTTTGAATACTTCGGGATTTTAAAGAGCACTGAAAACATCTTTCTTCTCTAGCACACAGAATAGCAGTGCACAAAGACTGCATTTCAGAATTGATCCTGCATATTGGAAGGCATATTTTGTACTGGGACAAAACTCAGCAGAGGTTTTAAAAGTAATGAAGTTCAGCCCCAAGTTTAATTATAAAATTAGTTGTAGCGAACACTACTAACGGACACCAGTGGGGCAAGTTTAACCATGAAGATACTTGTACAAATATTGTTGAATACTAGGTAGTAAAAAGTTTTAACATTAATGCACTTTCAAGTTTAGATAAATGTCAAACTCCTCATGACACAACCTCAGTTGCAACACATTCTAAAATCCTGTACATGCATTTCTCAGACACCTAGACTCAAGCCACTAAGTGTACATCATCATATAGCACCGCCTTAGAGAAGTGTCTCTCTAAGGAAATAAAAGCTATCTGGCAGGCACTCATTGGGATTGTCATTCAAGACAGATCAGCCACATGAGTCAAAATATCAACATAAAGAAGACAGATATGGTATTGTTTTGAACTGCCTTAAACTTGCATAACTTTTGGAGTATTTTAGGGGGGAAAGATAAAGCAGATCTTGCCACTGAAATATTTGAGATAAGGGCATGAAGCAGTTCCATTTATATTTCTAAATATATTCACAACACGCATACTAAAGAGGAAGAGGAAGTTTCTATTTCACACCCCAAAAAATATGTGTTTCCTAAGCAGAACATGTGTTCTCTCTCTCTCTTTAGAATACACAATAAGCCACTTGCTCCATGCAAGATAAACGTAATTCAAATAATAATTATTAATCTGAACACATCAGTGTAATTACTGATATGGACTGAAATATTCACTAGGAGCTGGACAAACATGAAATTCACTTACAGACTGGAATTCAAACGTAGCCCTAAGTCAAGCAAGCAAGCTATTTCCCTCAATAAGCCAAGCACCTATTGAAATATTAAGTGTTTAACACAGTAACTATAAATTGGTGATTATTTTATAGAGGAAACTTACAATTCAGTAAGCTGGAATGTCCACTTTTACTTGTGTCTATGAAACAGTTAAGTGCCCTGATGACCTAAGATACTGTCAACATGTCAAACCCAATTTGACCTCAAAGAAGTGAAAGCAGCTGTACATTCAAAGCTACACAGTACAAAACACAAGTAAATTTTTTCAACTTTAAAACCTAAAAATTTGAAAATCGTTTGCCTTCACTTTCATAACCAATCAGAAACAAGAAATGCATATTATACCTGTCTGAAATATTTCATCAAGTCTCTCTGCCACCTTCTGTGGGAGGCCTGCCTCTATCAGTGTCTTGTAGTGTTCTGTGTGAGTTACACTGGAAGTATCCATTGGTTCTTCCTCTTCTTTTAACTGTACCGCATTACCATTCACCTGATTAGCCATTTTATTATGCTGCTGGAAAAAATTCAGGAGCTATATTACATAAAGCCAGAAATAACTAATTTGTAGGACAATGCATTTATCTAAACTAATTTGTAAACATGCTGCAAGTGACTTGAATTAAACCTATTATTTAAAGCCTTTAGAATGCAGCTCACCTACATTAAATAAGTACAGTTCTAAATACTGTGGAACATGTACATGGAATAGCGCACAATTTTAAGCACTTCATGTACATCAGATCTAATTTTGATTTTGGCATTAATTTCTGTGATCTTAGTGGTGGGGAGTATACTGAAATGCATGAACATCTGCCATTATTACCCTGGTCTCAAAAAGATTTTAAGTCAATGTGCTTAATACAGAGGCCTACAGGGCAGCTTAATATGCAAATGTCAATACTTGCTTTCCATCTTTCCCATAGTTTTCTGGCTTATTTCCATACCTTCCTTCAAATCCTGTTACATAAGAGAAGCCATGCTGCTTTAATGTACACTAGTTGCCAGAACACTTTTTAAAAAAAATAAAAAACAACATGCCACATTAGGTTTTGCACAAGTGGAACAATCGATAAACGAATTGCATGTCACATACCAGCAAGATGAACTTGTATTAAATTCTGCATATCATAGCACAGCATGTTATTCCAGATATTAGAGTTTAAATGAAAGGTTTAAACGAAAGGCAGCACCTTCAATTTTCCATATCAGTGAGAAAGACTTGATGCGAAAGTCAATAAGAAGACTGCAGAGATATGAATAAAAAAAAAGTAGCACTATCTTCTCAAACAAATACTGAGGTATTTTGCCAACTTATTTTATGTGTCTGATTACAAACTGGTGCTTAATATCCAGGCATGACAGCACAGGTGATATAAACAACTACTTAAAGAAGAGGGCTGGTTGACAGTGCCATATTAGCAGAGAGGCAAAGCAATCTTGATTTCACCAGAAAACTCAGTAAGACATATGAAACAAATATTTTTTAAAAAACGTTTTAAGTGCAGAACACTAAAACTAGTCCTTCAAATACTAGATACAACTTTAAGATAATCATCCAATTAAAAGCATGCAATACAATTAATGTATCAAAAGCAAGACAAAAGAAGATGTCCCACTCCAGAAAAGTTTTGCCATCAAAACATTTTAGTTCAAGGTCAATGAGTACTTTAATGGGCTATGACCATACTGCAGCTTGTGCAGAATAACTGGTACACTATTCCATTTTTGTAGCAGATGCCACCACACTCCTTTCTACTACAGACTGTACAAAATCCCTGAAATTATTGCTACTTCATGTTTCTGAGCACATGTCCTACTTTTAAGACCAAAAGAACAAAATGCTTTCAAGCTGAACAAAACTGTTTTGGTGATCCACAAAACCGGGGCCTCTAGTTTATTGAGGTTGCTTCTTAATACCTCTGCACTTACACGAAAAGCAGCAGTGGTGCATTAAGAGACAAAACCCCACAAAGAATTAAGACCAGTTGCTTCTTAGCAAATACTGCACCCTGAACACGGGATTATGATGCTACAAGTTTTTCCCCAAAGAATTTCTCAGTGGTTAGTCTGGTTATATTAAACCTCATTTTTCCCCCTTCCACACTACATTTTATGGGTTCCAGTTCTGCTTTGTCACCTGTTACTTCCTTTGCGGGGAACACAACAACCAAAAAAAGTAGGTCCGCCACACACAAAGCCATTTTTCTAGTGCAAATTGTATCCAAGCAAAGGCTAGTGGGACAAATGTAACCCACTTTGGGAGATTCATTGTTTCTAGATACCTCATCTGCACTATACAGTGAACTCTTAGGTTACGTACCTCTCTGGATATGTAATCTTCGGGTTGCAAAAGCGGCAAACCTGGAAGTATTTTTCTGGGTTTCGCCACTCGCGCATACGCGGAAGCACTCTATCATGCTGTGCCCATGCGCAGAAGCAGTGCCTCTGGTTACGGATTTTTTGGGGTGTGCACAGACCCCCGGAACAAATTAAATCTGTATCCAGAGGGTCCACTATATATTTAAAACATCATCAGACCACTAAAAACAGCATCTTCACCCTAAGACTCCTAGTTTATTAAGGGTGCTGAGAGTATTTAGGAGACCCCCTGGTACTATCACTGAGCTCCAAACTCCAGTCATCCTCTCGACTTTAAATAGAAAGTGCAGATGGGACCCTTCGCCTGATCACAGGAACTTGGGCTTGATTATCTCCAACAATGAAATGCCAACACTACCAAAGCAAAGACAACTTGAGGGATATGGGGATATGTAGCACCCAAACAAAAAATAACACCACCTTTACTTCTTATTCTAAATACTATTGTTTCAAAGCATTCTCCTCCAAGAGAATGTTCATATAGCTGACATTTATAAAGATTCTCAATGCACTTCAGTGCATCTCTTAAGGGCTTGAAAAAGAATACAGAAGAAACAAGCATGTCTATCAATGTTTTAGTGATAAAAAGATGATTGGTTGATTAAGATATTTACAGATAAGTTTAGTTACCCTACGTACATAGAATTCCTAGAAAATACTTCAAGGCCATTCTAATTTCTCTTCAGAGGTGGTAGCACAATGAAAAAGAAACTTGGCCCTTGTGGGTAGAGCTTCGCCTTTCTGCAGACAGTTGTGGATTCCACAAGGAATCAGAGTCTAGAGTGTTTATGGGGAGGTTCATATTTTATAGAACTTAGTTATTAGCATTATTAGAAATATGCTAATACAGCTTTATGAGCAAAGCAGTAACCTTGATGAAGCTAAACAAGTCTGGGTTGGCTCAGTGGATAGATGAGGGACTCCATGGGAATCCTATGTATGCTGACTTTTAAGTGTCACAAGAGAAGGAAGGTAAGTGTATTAAATAAACTATTAAAAAACAACAATATATCAATCCCAAGGAAATGACACCTTCACCACAGTTCAGTTTGTTACACAAATTACTTAAATATTCATGTATGAAAATTATATACAGTATAAGCAGAATGTCAGAACAAGCAATACTCAAGATTTGTCTCAATATTTTACTGTTCTATTCTGCATGCAGCTGTGAAAGAACTGCATACAAGCTTTGACATGAAGTAAGCTTTTGGGGCCAGGGAAATCCTTTCTGGAGGAAATGTGATTGTACCCCCTCCCCCGGCCATGCTGATAACATTCAGGCACCAAACTGAAAACATTTATGTCTAGGCTTTTGGAATACAGTTGGTATGGAGCCTAAATCTATACTGCACAGTACTGTTTATTTTTCACTACATGGCATTATAGTTCTTCATATAAATAGCTGATGGTTTAAATTGCTTTATCGTGTTTGTTTTTTATAGTTGCTGTTAAGACACTCTGACCTTCTGTAGAAAGATGGGAAGAACAAAAAATAAACTAACAGTCACTGTGCAATCGAAACCCATCAACAAATTCACATGATCCAGTACTACTATTGTTTTTGAGTTTTACCTTCACAACTCACTATAATGGACTCATTTGCACTGAATTTACAAATGCAGATAAAAAACATTCAATAACACAGTTTATGATCCAATACAATTAGTTAAGAATTTTCCTCACACATTTATCAAGCTTCTGTTCTGCCTTTCCATAAAGATGTTCAAGAGGATTCTCTTTTCTTCTGAATATACCAAACTATGACAAACTTAAAAACTAAACAAACTCGTTACACAAATAATTACAGAAACTGGGTATTTACCAGGCTATTCTTCTCAGCCTTCTGCTCTAATATTACTACTACCACCACCAAGCACAGGTTGCGGCAAATACAGCAATGCATATAACTAAAAGCCTGATGCTATGCTCAGAGGTCCACAGATTCACTCATCGCGGTTACCATGGCAACCACCCCTCTTCCCTAGACTCTGACTTCACATTGCGCTTTCGAGTCACTAAACTTCCAAAGCAAGATAAAGAGACTTACCCTACCTCCCGCTGCCCCAAGTCTGGAACTCAGGCTAAAGGCACTCAGAATGCCTCTAAGGCACAGTGTGAAATCAAGGGTGAGACCCTCCCACCTATTAACCTTATTCCAAGCTCAGTCTCTTACACTGCATGACACTCACTGTGTAGTGTCAGAGATGGAGCACACACATATAGACACTCTGTGCAGAGGGGTAGGGGGTGGGGCCAGGGTTGGAGGTGACCATAAATAATGGCTGGCTACCAAAGCCCCACATTTGCGGGCTCCTTCCCAAACACCACTTTTTTGCTTTCACCTGTGCAAAATAACCTGCATCTTATGCTCCAGTCATCACTCCATGCAAGAGCAGGGACAGGGGTGGCACTGTGGCCTAAATCACTGAGTCCAGGCTTGGTTGTAAAGTGGGGTGAGGTCCTGCTGCTTTGTCCCAGCTCCTGCCAACCTGGCAGCTCAAAAGCATATCAGTGTGAGTAGGTACTGCTGTGGCAGAAAGGCAAACGGCGTTTCCATGCACTCTTGCACTTGTCATGGTGTTCTGTGCACGGTGCACCAGAAGCAGTTTTGTCATTCTGGCCACATGACCTGTAAAAGCTGTCTGCGGACAAACACCAGCTCCCTTGGCCTGAAAGCAGAGGTGAGTGCCACACCTCATAGTGAAATTTGACTGGACAACCATCCAGGGGTACTTTACCCTTTTACCATGCAAGATTCCTTTGCACTAGTACTTGGCTGATATTCTGTCAATGCACCTGTGGCTTTTGTAATGCCCCTGTGAGATATATTTGCTACCCTATTCTATGTTCTAGCAACCTGCTCCAGTATGTTAGACCAAATATTTGTGGAATGACAGCAGGACAGGGCAGCTGTATGAGATATACTAAAGAATCTTGTTTTGACCATGAATGTTGTAAGTTCTTATGTGCAGAATGGAGTATATGCGCTGCTTATCCTATGGGCCCCTGCACTTGGATATTAGTCTTATGCATTTAGTTATCATTCATGTTTCAAAAGTATAGCCTTGAACTAGTGCCAGTTAGGGTCCCAATTCCAGCATCCTATGCAGGAGGGCCAACTAATTTTATGCCTCCTATACACACTGTTATGCACTTGGAACTGCTGCAAAGCTTTATAGTTCTATGTGTTGAACTGGGCTGCCCAAGTTCACTGCACTAATGTAGGAACAGGGCTTACAGACACACTAATGCAGGGCATATCCCAAAACAATCCTAAGTTTGTTTACACTCAAGTCCCACTGTATTCACCATAGGTTGCTTCCTTAATTGAGACCCTAATCAGCTCAGTTGCTTCCTGACATGACTATGACTCAAGAAATAAACTTATTCTAAGATTATAGAATAACTTTTTACACTAGAGTAATGTGAGGTTTATTCTATTTTAGTGTTTCTATTTTTATACCAAGCAAAAATCTTAATACAGTAAGTTTGATCAAAAGTTAAAATCAATTAAAATAGGCACACAACCAACAGACAACATTGTTCTTACACTGGAATTTTATATCCTACTTCAAGAGAAGGCAAATAAGCAAAATAGATTTATTGTTACCTGAGTAGCCCACTACACTCTACTGAAATTTGAGAAATGAGAGACATGTATAGTGCAATCCTATAAAGAAGCAAGTCCCATTGAGTTTAATGGGGCTTATTCCCAGGAAAGTGAGTCAGTACAGAGTTGCAGGATTGTAGCCACAGATAATGATCTATAATAGAAGCTAAATTATAACTTAAACCACTGCAGTACTACTGACACCCTTATACAACTTCTGAAAGAGGATATAGGTATGACAAAATGCTATGACAAAAATATAACGGACTACTGTTTAGCAAACTACATTAAAATTATTTGTGTATATTTTTTTGTAACTGAAAAGTTATTCAGCAAGTTTCCCCACTCCATAGCAAGTTACTATGTTTTTACAAGCTAACAACACAGCCCAGCTGCAATCTTTGTATGTGGAGTTTTTAAATCCCTTCTAACTCACATCAAGATTTCAGTGAGAGCTTCAGAAATAACCTGAACTTAAAAATGAAAGCCACAGCTCTCAAATGATTCTATATGTCACAATAAACTCTACACTGTCTCTGCATATGTAAAATAGGTATATATGCCTACAATTACAAGTCACCTGGCAGAGTAAACCAAGTATTATCACACACACTCAGGATGGACCATATACCTAATATACCTAAACAGAACATTGAAGTAATTCCTGAAAATAGCACATGCTGCATAAAGAACTTAGCTAGCCTACAGGTCCCATGGATCAGTTACAAATACAGTAACTTCACAAGTGTAGTACTGTTACAGTTAAAACATTCCACCCCATTTCCTCTACCATCAAAGTTAAACAAGTATCAGCAGCTGTCAACAGCTCCTATGGTATTCTCACCAACCAGAATTCCCAATTAATCACTGTCTATCACAAGGAACAAAGAACCCTTACCACAACCAAATCTGATTCTGACAGTGCCACGAAAAAGCACTGCGATTAAGTTTCAAATCAAATGGTACTTGGGGGCGGGGCAGGGATATGCTCCATTTGCCAAAATAAAAAATGGGGATGAATCCAGGCTCCCCCTAGGAAAAGGAACATTTGGCAGATGGGTTTTTTTGTTTTGTTTTGTTTTTTAAGGGCAGTAACTCAAGGCACATTTGCTCGGAAGCGAAAACCGTGCTGTGTTCCCGCAGGCCAGCGATGCACAGGAATGCAGCCCTGCAGCTCGATCCCCGAGTTACAGCTTCGCCCGCAACTTTAAAAAGCCCTGCCGGCTTCCAATGGGACTCATTCCCCGATTTCAAGGTGCCTAAGGCTTATCCGAGAGAAATATTATGCCCGCCGGCCTCAACTCTCCAAGCAAACACCCCTTAGGGACCACAACATTCAAGGCGGCAATTCGCAAACCGGAGGAGGAGAGGCAGGAATAATACTACTACTAATAATTTCCATTTCTACAGGAATGGAAACCCCCTACAAACACGCCACGCGCTCAAAAAGGCAACCCGAAAGGAATCGCCGCATTGGTTTTAATTCCAACTCTATGATTCTATGATTCTATGATTCCTTCCTCCCCATCCCAGGTCATGCTAGCGGGGTTAGGCCTCCTTCCTTTCCCATTCTCCCTCTCCCGGAATGCGGCGGATCAGGGCCCTCCGCACTCAGCTGAGGAGGCCCCTCTAGAAGGGGGGGGTCGCACGCAGCCGGGCCTACCTTCCCCGCCCCCACGTCGACGGCGCGGGGCCTGCACCGCCCAGACGCATCCCGCCAGGCGCGCCGCGGCCACAAAAGGCGCCTCGGAGAGCGCAGGCCTGGGCATCTCTCTCTCTCCTCCTCCCCCCCCCCCGCGCGCGCCGCCGCCAACTACGAGAGCGCGCGCTCCTCTGTCCCACCCCGCCAACATCCCTTCTTTCCCCCCGGTTACCGGTTCCTCGGCCAGGCGGGCCTTGGCGGGCAGACTCACCGGAGCGGGACCTGCGCGGCGCGGCTTGGAGGCAGCGGCTGCAAATGGCGCGCGCTCCTCCTCTTCCCTCCCCTCATGGACGGCGGGAGCGACCCCGGCAACGCGAGGGGTTTCCCGGAACTGTTTCCAGGGACTGCTCCCCGGCGTCCAATCCGGGGGAGGCGTTTCGGAGAGGCAGGACGGAGACTCTATCGGCGCCAGGAGGCGGGAGCAGACAGAGGGCCCCCGCGGCCAATCAGAGCCCGAGGAGAGCCCAGGCCAATCCGCACGGCTGGGAAAGCCATGGCGCGCCGGTAGGGTTAGGCGGGGGAGGGGGTGGGGAGAGAGGGAAGGAATCCAGCGCTTAAAAAAAGAGCGGACGGTTCCCGCTTTTTGTAGTTCTTTTGTAGACAAAGGAGGCTCGCTGGTCGCCTCGCACTTTCAGCCTTGCGAAGGCCTCTCTGTTGAAGTATCTGGCGGTACTTCAGCCTGGACGTCTTAGAAGGCTCCCTCTTGAAAAACACCCAAAATAAATCCATTCACAAGTAAAAACCAAAAACAAAGCTAGTTTCGCAAGAGGTTTAGTACAGATTCTCTCTTCCTGACACGCTCCTCTTCTAGATTTAGGGATTTATCCTTATCATTTTATGGCGGCGCAGGTGTATTTCTGCAGCAGAGGCACCTTTTCGGACCTTTTCGGTTGTAGCCTCTATATCACGTCCTTTCTTCCCAAAGACGTCTGTGTACTAGGACCCTTTCTTAATTCCCTTTAATAAATGGATTGAAACCTTTCTATTCGAAAGAAAAGAATAAGATAGGGCATTAGCGTTTTATATTACGGTGGCTTTTTTCCTTTAATTTTAAATATATATATATTGCAGTGCGTTATTTTGTTGATTTTGTGTTGGACTGGATTTAGGTTTCAACCCCCTATTTAACTCAGTGGAATTTATTTCTGTGTAGATATGTATAGCGCTGCACAATATGTTGACAGTATGTTTGTGGATTTTCAATTTTCTATACTATATGATATGATACACTATATTATATATTATGTATAACATAAATTATAAACAATTGTGGGCTGCTTGGTCCTTATACTGCTTATTTAATTTTAATGTATTAGAAGTTATTTTGAGTTTTAAACATTTAAACACTTGTAAAGACTAGAGGCATGTGCTTTATTTGTGTTTAACCTGTTGACTGTATATTTCTTGATCCATTTTTATTTAATTTTGAATTGTAATGACCTTAGGCTATTAAGTTATAATTTGTGATGTAACATATCCAGTTACATTTTGTGGTTGTCATCTTCCTCCAGTGCCATTTTTAATGAAAGGAATATAAATGTTTCAGTTAATTAGTGAAACCACAGCTGAACTACATGTCACAACGGATGCAACTTTAGCTGTGTACACATAATACATTTAAAGCATGATCTCCCACAAAACCAAATTCTGTAGTTTACCTCCTCACAGAACTACAATTCCCAGTACCCTTAACAAACTACAGTTCCCAGGATTCACGGACTGGACCACACTTTGAATGTCTTTTAAATGCATGGTGTACATGCAGCCTAAGAGGTGTTTATCATTTCAGTAAGAAGGAAACAAAATGGGAAATAACCCACGATGAATCCAGTTGGAAGGTGCTTGGTTGTCATTTCAAAGCCTATTTTGTGTCAGTAATGGTGACAAAGTTATTCTTAGTGGCCCACTTGTGTTTAGAAATACAGGAAGCTGCCTTGTACTGAATCAGACCATCGATTCATTAAGCTGAGCATCATCTGCAGTGCATTGACTAGACTTTCAGAAAGTATTTTTCCCAGCTCCATCTGGAATTGCCAAAGTTTGGACTTGGAAACTTTGAATGCAAAGCATGCCCTCTTTCAACAAACCCTTCTCTTCTTTGCACTGTGTAAGGCTATATTACATCCTGTCTGAAATGTGGTTGGTAGGCATACTTGCCATGCTGATATAATTCTGTAGGGTTTGTTTGCATCTGTTCAGACTTGGATGTTACTGATAAATCAGAAACAGTAGCGGAAGTGTCCCGATCTTTCATTCTCTTTGATTTCATTGAATTTATTCCAGTTGTTTATTCACACTCAATTTAGCAATTTGGTGTTGCCTGTGCTTGTTCCATGCCCATCGTGGCTACTGATCACTGGTGGGCAGTCACTAACATATCAAGCAGCGGACACTACACTTTGAAGCCCCAACTATTAGGACTATAATGAGCAGCACCTCCATGCTGCTCTTTGATCCTACAAAAACTAGAGGTTCTGAGGCAAAACCTCTTCTTTTTTAAGGGAGCCTATATCAGACATCTAGCAGGGTTCTAAGGCAACTGTCCAAGGATACCAGGTTCTGATGCTGGTCCTGCTTTACTGGGCAAAATGCTTCTGTTGGGAATAATCATTTGGGCTTGATGAGAAATACTGGATTCTGATATAAAAGTGGTTTCTCTTAGCTATAATTTCACTAGTGTTCACAGTCCACATTCATTCTATGGCACTAATTGTGTTGCTGGATGTCAGCTCACACCATTCTGGCCACACAGGCTGGAAGTAAAGGGAGTTTCAAGTCCAACAGCATTTGGAGAGGTACATGTTTCCCACTCCTGATGTAGTAGCAAGTGACCAGTTATTACTACTACCCGACTAATGCAAAGGGAGTGTTATATTTGCCAACAGTTACAAGAAAAAGGTGCACAAAACAGTAAGAAAAATGGTTTGGTAATGCAATCATTACATCCCAAATTGCTCCTCAATGTGAGACTTTGCTAGCAATCTTTAATGCAACCCCCTGCCATCTCACCCTGGGGGAGGGGGAAGATTCAGTAGACATAATTATGGCTAGATATGCTGCTAAGTAAGAAAAAAAACTGAGCAGGAAGAGAGTGAGTTGTTTATTTCACACTGTGATAAGAGCAAGACCTTGGATGTCGGCAGACACCATTTTTAAAGCAATGCCAGATACATCTTGCACCAATAAGGACGGAATTTACTTAATCATCATCAGTAAGCTTCTTGAGCTTGTACTTATGGCGCTCAATTTCCTTCTGCAGGCGCTCTATTTCTTTCTTCTGATGTTGTATTTCATCTTCATGATGTTTTTTCAATTCTGCCAATTGTTCTCTCTCTTTCTCCCTGCAATAGTATGATATGAATTAATAATGAAGATTACCACAGCTAATCATTCAAGTTTCAGCTAAAGACAATGCACAAAAGATAGGGCAATACAGTGTACCCCCATCTACATATGCAACCTTAGCAAGCCTATTAGATGTGTACAATTGTAGGTGCAGCCTCACCATTTCACACTTTCACCCATATTCAGCAGATACTTGTTGACATCTGTCTATCTTAAGAGAAAATGGATTGTGCTGCATTAGCAACACCAACGTGATTTCTCTGGGGCGGAAGCCTGAGCTGTGTGTATGGAGAACCTGGGCTGCCCAGACAACAAAACCTCCCTCTTGGTCTTGCTGATGTGCTCTAAACGTCTTGTGTGCCCTATCTGCCAGAGCCTGTCTACGCATGCAGGGGAAGTCCGTAACCCACTGAGGGTTTGAGACCCATTGGCTACCCTCACCTGGTTTAGCTGGACAGTTGAAGCTGTTTCCAGGACCGTAGGTGCTGTCGCATGCTGACAGTTTATAGGAGCCACAGATAATTGAGCGCAGGGTGGGGACCAAAGATGGACAACATACCCCAGAAGGAGCAGTGTGTCACCCACTAGAGGTACTACCCCTCCTCTAACACCCCATATACCCCAGTCAGCAGATACAGCAATATGATAAAAATAGTCCAGCTCATTCAGAGGGCACAAAACAAACCATAAGGTAGCCAGTAAAAGCAACTGCTATTTTCCAAGGTTTGCCACGGAGTTTGATTCCTGTAATATTTACTATTACTACATTAATATTCTGCCTTTCCTTCAAGGAGCTCAAGCCACTATGTATGGTTCTTTCCCATCACAATCTAACACCTTAGGTTGAGAAATTATAGTGTTGGGTCTTCCTAGTCCAATTCTCTAGTGTAACAAGTATACTGTACTGGCTTTTGGTTAACTAAAAGATACTATCTAAGATAGTACCTGTCATTAAGTATCTTCAATGGAGTAAACAGACTAAGCATTCCTTCCACATTTACTTCTAAACAAGTTCCACTGAGTTAAGTAGGCCTCTAAGGATGCTTGCAACTACTACAGCCACATGCCAAGCTACATATTACAATAAATTGTCTGTTATAAAAGCCCTGAAATGATGACTATTTTGTGAGGTCAAAAAAATTAGAATGGCTCAATCTTCCCCCTTCTGCTATTTTTCTACATCAAATCACATTTCCACCGCAGCCCATCTCCTTAAAGACTGGGGCAGGGGAAGAAGAGAAAGATGAACCACCATGATTTATGTTTCAATTTAACTCTAAGAAGAAAAGAACAAACACTAAAAGAAAAAAATAGTACAATAACCAAATTTGTTTATTGTGGTATAAGCTTTTATAATCTATATCCAACATCAGATGAGTGAAGTGCTATTCTTAATAGAGGGGCAGGTAGCTCATTCACACAAACAGAGCAAAAATGTGATCTAATGGGGCTAAATGTCCATACAATTCAGGGACTGGAGCCTATGGCATTTCTGTGCAGAGTTCAAAATGTACATAAAGCAAAGTCACTGTTTTGTGTGTGTGTAAAAAAAAAAAAAGCCCATTACTTTGCTTCCACCACCAAGTCACCAAAAGTAGGGGAGAAAGAAAGGGACAGTTATTTCCTTTAATAAATGTATGTCCTGCATTTTAAGTGGCAAAAACATGGTAAGAAAAAAAATCAACACAAAACACTCTGGTAAATAACACAATCGACTAAAATAATAATCCACGAACCTAAAATAATTCGCCAGTTTATTTTTGCACACAATGCCAAAGGAGAGAGAGAGAGAGAGGAGCTGAACAAATCCTACAAACGCCTCCTCTCCCAAAAACTATATCCAAAAATCCCAAAGTATAAGTTGCAGATCCGTTTTTTAGTAGCCACTACGTAGTTACGACCCAGAACTAGGCGTGACGCTTCCACCAGCACATTTAGGCAGCAGATAGGATGGCGGGGGTGGAGGGAGGAAAGAAGAAGAACGTACCTGAAGTAGCGCTCCTCCATGGCGGCTTCCCGCTTCCCAAAGGCCCCGCCAGCTTCACGGACGGAGCCGCCTCCGCCGCCGCCCTTCCCAGCACCTTTGCCCAGCTCGCCCAGCTGAGGGAGGGAAGAGGGGGAACAAGGGGAGCAAAGGAGGATCAGGCTCCAGGTGTGCTTCCCTCTTCCAACCGCGCCTGCCGAGGCCTTTCGCGGCCCCGAAGCCCTCCGCAGCCCACCTCACCCCAGCCCAGTACCTGGTCGGCGCCAGAGCTCCAGGCCCGCTGCTGCTGGGGCAACGCCAGGGCTCCTCGAAAACCGCACCTCAGTACGGAACCCACCGCAGCCATCTCAAGTCTGCCCTTGTCGAGGGGCGTGGAACCAGCCCCAGCAAAATCTGATGATGCGCCTTCCTGTCTGGGAACCGGAAATGAGGGGGGAAAGTAAAGCAAGGGCCAATCAGGGCGAAGGAGCGAGACAAAGCGGACCAATCGACGTTTCGCCCTGAAGGTCATGCGGAAGTGGAAAGGGAGGAAGGCGAAATCATAGAGCTATGAAAGGTAGAGGGGAAGAAAGGCGACAGACGCTCACATTCTGAACTTCCGGCATCATGGAAGGCTCGTGTGTGGGTTTTTTTGTGTCTTGGTGGTAAGCTATTCTGGGCCAGTTCGCCGAAGGAGGAATGTATTGATAGGAGAGACTCTTCAGGCTACAGTTCTGCGCACGTTTATTTGGAAGTAACACTCAGTAGGCATTCGTTCTGAATAGGGTTGCACATTGCTTTTTTTCTTAAAAAATGTTTAAGAAAATAGGGTTGCACATTGCTTTTTTTCTTAAAAAATGGGACACACTCATTTTCCTACTCATATTGAAATGCTGTCCCTCAATGAGGCCAAACTTAGATTCACAAAATGTTTAGGGGTATGCGTACCCCCAGAAAAAAGTACTAGGGCTACATAGACATAATGCCATCCCCAACACACGTGCCTTGAACTCAGTAATACTAGGCATCCTTGGTAATCACTAGTAGCCGAGTAAGATTGCCTTCCATAAATGCAGTTTTAGCAGCGTGTCCCTACATGACTGTGGAGGCCAATTCTGGATCCACACATCCTTCCACAGTGGGGACATAGGTTTCCAGGTGGGAATTGATCACAGTGAGGATTTGCCAGACGTCCTCTTTGCTCATTTCTCCCTTTCATCCAATATTTGTGCTTCAAAATCCATGATGCCTTGGGTAGGAGCTATTCTGCAATTGGAGTGCTCACAGGCCGGTGTTTCCCAATTTTCAGTGCTTATACTGCTTTTCTTTTGCCTTGAGAGTGGCTTTAAACCTCTTTTGTTGTCCACCAGTATTTTGCTTTCCATTCTTGAGCTAGGAATAGAGTAGGCCTCAATGGAATTTACTTATGAGTACAGTGGTACCTCGGGTTAAGAACTTAATTCATTCCGGAGGTCCGTTCTTAACCTGAAACCGTTCTTAATCTGAGGTACCACTTTAGCTAATGGGACCCCTCACTGCTGCCGCACGATCTCTGTTCTCATCCTGAAGCAAAATTCTTAACCTGATGCACTATTTCTGGGTTAGCGGAGTCTGTAACCTGAAGCATCTATAACCCAAGGTACCACTGCAGACATATAAAATGCAGGTTGCAAGCCAATTCATAAAAAGAGCTAGACTGCATTAGTCCATAGACCAAAGCAGAGTAAAAACAGAAACATAAAAGCCAATTAAATCTGTAGGTAGTACATCCTACATGACTAGAAGGCACAGATGACATTAACTGGTTTACACCTCTTTTCAAGCTGTTCAAATTGGAAACCATCACCACTTCTCATGGAAGCAAACTCCATCATTTAAAAACATACCGTGTGAAAAAGTACATCATTTTGTCTGTCCTGAATCTTCCACCATTCAACTTCATTGGATAGCCCCAGGTTCTAGGTTATGAAAGAGTGAGAAAAACGTCTATCTACTTTCTCCATGCCATACATAATTTTATAAACCTCTCTCATATACTCCCCTTACTTGTCTTTTTCCCAACTAAAAAATCCCAAATGTAACTTTTTTCTCATAAGGGAGTGGCTCTGTCCTACCAATCATTCTGGTTGCCTTTTCTTCGCTTTTTCCAACAGTGCAATATCCTTTTGGAGATACAATGACCAGAACTGTGCATAATATTTCATCTTATTTATAAGGCTTCACAAAAGCACCCACCTTTCCTAGTTTCTCTAACAGACACTCAACCCAAGCCATATTGCATATTGCATACTGCCTCTGCTCTGCACCCTTCTCAGGAACGTTTGCTTGGCTGAATGTATCATTGAACTACAATAATGCCTCTTGGTTTTTCTTAGCAAGAAATCCACTTTTTCACAGCAGCTGCATACTGCATTGACATTTTCATTTGAGCTATCCAAATGTCCCCAATATCTTTTCCAGATATTGGGGTTATCTTTTACCAGCCCATGTGTATGTGAAGTTAGAATGCTTGCACTCGTGTGCTCAATATTTTATTCTTACTTAAATTGAACCACAGTAGTACCATAAACTAAGTTGTCTTGCCAGGCTTATCTATGTCACTTCCCTTTAGTTTGGTGGGAGCAAATAGGCAAATTAAGCATTTGTGTTGTCTCCCCCCTTAGTCTACCCAAGAAACTCAGTGTGTGAAGAACTTTGAGCTGGTTTGCTCCAGCTCAGCCACATTGCTCTCACCAGCCATTCTTGTGTTCCTATACCAATAATTTAGAAACTTTCACTACTTTGTAACAAAAAAAAAAGGTTTTACAGTGGTACCTCGGGTTAAGTACTTAATTCGTTCCAGAGGCCCGTTCTTAACCTGAAACTGTTCTTAACCTGAGGTACCACTTTAGCTAATGGGACCCCTCACTGCTGCCGCACAATTTCTGTTCTCACCCTGAAGCAAAGTTCTTAACCCAAGGTACTATTTCTGGGTTAGCAGAGTCTGTAACCTGAAGTGTATGTAACCCGAGGTACCACTGTACTGCTTCTGACTGATGTATGGAAAACCACATGAACCAGACCTTCGAAGGGTTTGGTGGTAAGTAAAGCAATTTGTAACTTGTTTTTCCTGCGTGGGGGAAGAGGGACATTTTACAACTCACTTGGAAGGGCTAACAGCCTATATTTCCACAGCCTATATTGCCTATTTTGTGACTTTCTCTGCTGGAATTCTCTCACCCAGGAGTACTTACCCCAAACTTGGAGTGTGTGTGTGCACCATTAGCATTGACCTGATAAGGATTTGGATGGAACCCACCTCACAGGGCTGTTGTGAGGCAGGCGGAAGGAGAGAGGGAGAACTGACCATAAGCTCAAAAGGGCAGGCTAACAACGTCCCTTGTGGAGGGGGCGGGGGAAAGCTGCCATGTCGCTTAGCCCCGTTGTTTGCTACAGCATACCTGCTGCCGCTGGCAAGAGACCTGCAACATAAGACGCGCTGACAGCCGCTGCAACCGCGCACTGGCCCTTTAAGAGCCCCTCCCGTCCCCTCCGGGGCAAGGCGAGCAGCTGCCGGTCACGTGCCGGCGGCTTCAGCCGAGGAGGGAGGAGAAAGGGGGTCCGTATCACGTGGGAAGGTCGAGCGGAGGGTCACGTGGCGCGAGAGATGGCGACCCCGGCGGAGCGAGAGGCGGGCCGCGGCGCCGAGGAGGCGTTTCTCACTTTCTACACGGAGGTGCGGAGTCCCTGGGCCCCTTCCCCCCCCTTGCGCTTCGAGCCCCCCGCTTTCCCTCGCCCTCCTCGGGCCTTGGCGCTGGCTAGGCCGCGGGGGGGATCAACAAGGCGCTCCCTCCCCTCCTGGCCTCTTCCTTTGGGACCGGCCGAGGGCCTTTCCCGCTGTCGTTCCCCCCTCCCCCCGCTTCCTGGGGCGGAGGGGCCCATTTATCGGGTGTTACTCCGGGGTGCATGACTAGAGCATCGGCTGCTCCTCAGAGCCGCTCTTGAACCCCCCCCCTCCTCGACTGTCCTGGCTATGGCTGCCTGGGGTTGCCAATGTGGTGTTTTTGCGGGGGCCCGGGGAGGATCTTTGATGGTGAAGGAGGGGGCAGAGGGACCCATTCCTCATCTGGTGTGCATGCAGGGCCGGATTTAGGTTTGATGAGCTCCTGAGCTACTGGAGGTAATAGGGCCCTTTATATGTCCAGCTGTCCTTTGTCAACAACATATGGTCGCTGTTTTTTATGTTGAATATATGCTATATGGTAATTTATGGACCTAATAGGTATCTAAAGCCATTTGCACATGTTGCCATGAAACCAGTCCATGCAGAATGTAAAGGTAAAGGGACCCCTGACCATAAGGTCCAGTCGTGACCGAATCTGGGGTTGCGGCGCTCATCTCGCTTTATTGGCCGAGGGAGCTGGCGTACAGCTTCCGCGTCATGTGGCCAGGATGACTAAGCCGCTTCTGGTGAACCAGAGCAGCACACGGAAACGCCGTTTACCTTCCCACCAGAGCAGTACCTATTTATCTACTTGCACTTTGACGTGCTTTCGAACTGCTAGGTTGGCAGGAGATGCAGAATGTAGTCACCCTATATATAGAAATGAGCACCCAGTGATATATTAGGGAGCAGGCTAGCAGGCGGGGCCCATTACTTGCATCATAGGAGCCTACACAACACAAAAGACTGTTGCTGTATGTAGGTTTTATTTGTTTTTTATCATGTATTTTGGAAATGTACGTCCAGTTTTTTTCCTTTACAATTTTTGGGGTCCCCAAGAGAGTGGGGTCCTAAGCTGTATGGCTTGTTTAGCTTATACGTAAATCGGCGCTGTGTGCATGGCGTTGTTATTATTATTCATAATAAACAGTTGGAGGGCTGAAGGTTGGGGATGCCTGGTTTAATGTATCCATCCTGTGTAAAGTCTTCTAAGTGACTAACAGTTGTCGGTGCACACCTGGAGTAATTAATGCAGCTGCAGTTGTGTGCCCTCTGGAATTTGATACCTCACAGTCCGATCCACATGTTTGAGTACTGGCACTTACTTGGTGCAGGATTGTACCATATGATTGCAATGTGCAAATGCAGAAACTGGTATCAGGCACAGAAATCGTCATTCAGAGAATATCAGCCTTCATTATAATAAATGTCTATACCATGGTTCAGTTAGTCATTTGGCAGCACCTGATGCTGTAACATTGTAGAAGCCAAGCAGGTGTGGTAGACCTGGTTAACTCCTTTAATGGGAGACCTCTTGGAACCCCATGTAAGAGCAGGAGGAAATAATGATAATAATATATACACTGAAAAGAAAGCCTATACTATATCACTGAATTCACAAACCAGTATTCATCTCCTTTATTTTGAAACCTGTTGCACTACAAATATGGCTCTGGCATGCACTATATATTATTCACACATCTGCAAAATATTTTTTTACAGCAATGTAATTTGTTTTGAGGAAGGGACAGGGAAGACAGTTTGTACCAGTTTCCCCTGAAGTACCCCATACTGCCTCTCATGTTGCTGCAAAGGTCTCCTGACCCTCCAGGACAGCTCTTCAGGCGGCAGGGGCTTGCTGGAGGAGGAGGGATCAGTCAAAATTGCTTTCCACTCCTCCCAGCATGAGCAGCACCTCTCTGAGTGCATCTCTGAATCCAACCCATAATGATGCTTTGCTCTTGGGCTCTGAAGATAACCTTTATTTACAGGTGTTCCTTTCAACATATGTTTTAATAATGTACAGTTCTAATAATTGATGGCTGTTTAATTTCTGCAGGTGAAACAAATAGAAAAGCGGGACTCTGTTCTAACGTCAAAAAACCAGATTGAGAGGCTTACTAGACCTGGGTCATCCTATTTCAACCTGAATCCGTTTGAGGTAAGTCCAAGCACATTTTCATTAATACGATTTTTTTTTACAGCTGTTAATTTGTTTATTGTTTGATTGACAGTCATGCTCAGTTCATAGCTAGCACTTTCTTTAAGGCAGATGGAAACTGCAATGTCATGCTTGTCTCTTCAGTTTGCACCTGCAAAGGGTACCTGCAACAAAGTGTTGCAGTGTAGAGTGCTCTTGTTCAGATGTTTTATTTCTGATTTTCAGATATACACATTTCAATAGTTTTACAATCATTTTAACATTTCAAAACTCGACTTACTCCTCTTTCTGTCCTAAATTTGCAAATTTCTTTTAATATCTTCCCAGGTTTTTACATAATTATCTTTATGCAGATTTATATTATTTGCTGTTAACCATACACCTAGATACTTAACCTTTCTTTCAATCTTTAGATCTGACACATCTTGTAATTTATTTTAACTCTCATCATTCATATTTTTTACCATGAGTTTGGTTTTGTCTTTATTAATCTTAAGACTTGCTACATCTCCAGTTTTTTAAATCTCTTGTAATACTTTTGGGATTGACTCTATTGGTTCTACAGATATCACGTCATCTGCAAATGCTTTTAATTTAATACTGTCTCCCACTCTTATACCTTTTTTTTTTTTATTACAACTTATTCTTTGCGCCTGCCAGCCATCCTGTTTTCCAGGATACTCCATTCCATTCTCCGCTCTGCCCTGGCTTTCCACACACACACACACACACACACACACACACATCCATAGCCAGTGAACATTCAGTGGTCACTGGGCTGTTTGGGGACTTTTTCACCTAAGCCCCCTGGCCCAAGGTTTTATATTTTATATTTTTGCAAACATTGTTTTCTGAGCCTGTTGGTGTCTACTTCTTATACATGGATGATGTGGGCTACATCAGTGTTTCCCAACCGGTGTTCCGCGGCACACTAGTGTGCCGTGAGACACCGGCTGGTGTGCCATGGGAGGGAGGCGGGCGAGGCGGGCGGCGAGAGGCGGCGGCGAGGATCCGCGTCGAGCCGGGGGCGGCTCCGCGGTGGTGGTGCCGAGCGGCGGGGCAGCGCGCGCAAAAGGGAGGAGCGCGAGACAGCGGAGGAGGAGGAGGCCGGCATGTCCGGGCAGCAGCAGCAACAGCAGCAGCAGCAACTCCCGGCGACGGCTCCTCCTCCGCCCGCTATCGCCGCCACCACCACAACAGCCGCCGCCACCTCAGCTGCCGCCGTCCCTCAGTCCCTCGCTCTGCTGCCTCCTCCCACCCCGGCAAGGGGAAGGGAAAAAACGTTCACTTTTGTGCGTCCCTCCCGGCGTGACGCTGCGCGCTGACGTCACGGGGCGGGGCTTTAATGGTGGTGTGCCGCGAGATTTTTTTCCGGTAAACAGGTGTGCCGTTGCCCAAAAACATTTGGGAAACACTGGGCTACATAACTGTCATCACCTGGAAAACGAGTTTATTTGTATATAGGATTTTCTGAGGCAGACCTCTTTCAAGGAAGCCACTTCTGTCACTTTCTCAGTCTGTGTACCAAAGAAGAAATGCTCATTTAGGCACACACAGGCCTAGATCCAGTTTCCGTAACCAAAGATGTAAGCTTGGGAAAGAGCATGAGTTTTGGCATGACATGTTATCACAGCCTTGTCTACTGGAATGTAACCCTTCTGCTGAAGAAAGTTTTACTTAGTTTCCGGATTGCAGAAAGGCTCAGAATGTAGCTGCTTTTGATGATGTTACTTTGGTCTCTTCCAGGTGTTGCAGTTGGACCCTGAAGTTACAGATGAGGAGATAAAGAAGAGATTCCGTCAGGTACATGCCTTTGTTGTTATTTTTGTAATACAAAGAAGCTTGGAGCAAATCATGTGAGGAGAGGGGAAAGTACTTCTCCTTCAAAGACAATTTAGCAGAAATAGGAGGGAAAGTGTTCTTCCCTAGTATTCGCAGAGAAACAACAATGGCTTTGAAGTTGGATATGAGCTTCCCCCAGAAAAACTTGGGGTTTGTTTTCCCAGAATGTATTCTTGGTGGCATAATTATACCCAAATTTGGTTTCATGTCCTACTGATTACTAGGCATCCTATATGTTCATATACACATGCCTAGAGAGAGTATTTGTTAGAGAACTAGTTATTTAATGGTTTATTTATTTTTACTACTACAGTGGTACCTTGGTTCTCAAATTTAATCCATTCCGGAAGTCCGTTCCAAAACCAAAGCGCTCCAAAACCAAGGCGTGCTTTCCCATAGAAAGAAATGCAAAATGGATTAATCTGTTCCAGACTTTTAATAACAACCCCTAAACCAGCAATTTAACATGAATTTTACTATCTAACGAGGCCATTGATCCATAAAATGAAAGCAATAAACTGTGTACTGCAGTCACACAATTAATCTATCAGTAGTTGAACTGGGTTCCACATAGTCACAAAAACAAAACAAAAAAGCCACAGAAACAAAAAATGCAAAATAAATAGCAAAAACAGACCGACCCCAGCGTAACACTCAAATCAGAAGCGTGACACTCAAAATGGAGCACGTTCAGCTTCTGAAAAAAGTTTGCAAACCGGAACACTTACTTCCAGGTTTGCAGTGTTTGGGTTTCAAGTTGTTTGAGTACCAAGGTGTTTGAGAACCAAGGTACCACTGTATTGGTTTGGGATGTGCCGTGTGTCATGGGTTGGGACTGTGCAAGTAACCCTGAGGCCCCATCCCCACCACCGTTCTAATTCCTTGAGCACTGGAAGTTCAGTTCTGACTTAGGTTGCATCAGAGACTACTCATTTTTGCAAGCTTTCTCTTCCAACTAAATAGTATGCAAGCTGTGTGTTGTTGTTTTGTTTTATTTGAAATTGAAGCTGAGACTCTCAAAATGCCAAATTTTGTACCAGGTAACAAGTCCTGGTCTTGCACTGTGAAATCACAGATGTGAGCACTTTGGTGTTGTTTTATTATTCATAGTTTGCATAAATTGCAGGGGAGCAAGATTTGAGGGCCCTCTAGAAAATTAGTTTGCCCTAACTGAATATCTGTGAAAAGATACACAGTATTAAGGTCCACAAATCTGTAGTTATTTGGGGTGGGTTTCTTCAGTTGATCTACTCAGCTGCTTTGCTGAGATTGGGGAGGCCTGGGAATCCAGATGAAGGGCTTATTCCCAAAAGAGGAGAATGAGTGGTGAATGTTTGATGCCATTTTATTAATAAACAAGGCACAGAAGCCAATGTAGAGCATTCTGTTATCGGTAACCCCATGATAACAGCACACCTTTTGATAAAAATACATTTTTACTCTGTCTTTTACAGTTATCCATATTGGTGCATCCTGACAAAAACCAAGATGATCCTGAAAGGGCACAGAAGGCATTTGAAGGTACCTCGCTGATTTTCCTGTGTTTCCAAAGCTCCAGATGCTAGCATTGCACCAAATGAATGCGGTTGGGTTTGATGCTAGAGCTTGGAAAGAGAGCTGCCTACTGCTGCTCCGTTGAATCTCTGGAAATAAACACGGCTTAGTGTTTTCTCAAGCTCTGATCGCATAAGCAGTGTAGACCATACAAGTTATGTTGAGTGTGCTGATAGAAATGTTTGGTTTGTCAGCTGTCGACAAAGCATACAAGTTGTTGCTGGACCAGGAACAAAAGAAGAGGGCCTTGGACGTGATACAGGCTGGAAAGGAATATGTAGAGCACATTGTAAGTACCGTGGGTGTGTGACAGCTAGCCTCTGATTTGAGGGAGGGGATTAAGCGACTGAGCTTGATGCCTAGGGAGGGGGTGCAATTTTATGTTTGCCGAAAGCTAAAGTGTTTCCTCATCATAGTTCAGGTTAGAACAGAGCTTTTCTGTATTTTATTCAACCATGATTTTGATTTTCTGCAAATATAACTAGAACTGAAATGTTAGAAATGGCAACAGGGAGGCATACCAAATGTAACTATTGGTGCTTGGAATTTGATGAATGTTAATTATTGTGCAGATGAAATCTAATTGATAATTTAAACTTATTTTGAAGCCGTCTTATTAAAATTCTGCTAGGAAAAAAATGTAACTTAAACATTTTTGCTGATGGGAGATAAGATTGATTTATTATGATACTTTCTGCCATATATCATCCTAGACACAAGCTTGAGTGGATTATGTTAAATTGTTTAAACATTTTCATGTGTTCAGTGCTTTAGTTTGGCTAGGCCATATCCCTTCATAGCTCTCTGCTCCCACATTGCTCACATTCTTGCTGTTGAATTAGATGGAATTCTTGCTGTGCCACTTTACCTTTGAGTATGTGATGGGTGGGGAGCTTAGAGAGGCATTAGAATGCTGCCTAATTTTCCATCCTTGTCTAAATTCCTCACTCCTATCCTTTGTCTCCAACCAACCCCAAAAGCAGAATATTGCAGAGCTAGAAAATGAGTTCTTTTAAAAGCAAATGGGAAACTGTTTGGGACTGAACTGAAATCCTGTATCATAATCAGGGTGAATCCAGGGGGGTGGGGGGGATGCATTTGGCCTGTGCCTGAATTTTAGATGCTTTTCATTTCTTTGGCGTTCGGAATTTTTTAAAATGTGCATCACACAGATGTGACACACTCTCAGCTTAGAGATGCATCTTTAAGCAAATAAGAGATGAGATGTAGTAAAAGACATGGTTTGTTTGTTAAATGATAAAGATTTTGCCACATTAAAGAACTGTAACTTATAGATATGAATAAAAAGATATCAGTTCTGATGGCACAAGATTAGACAGATCAGCATGTTCTCTTAAGATCAGGTGACTTATCAATCCAGCCAACCACCGGCTCTTTTCTATACCTCCTTTCCAATATATGTCATCATTTTAAATTTATTATTATGGCTAGGGGTCCCAAAAGCTGGAGGTGGCCTGGGACTCTATAGACTTCTGAGAGGGCCTGATCATAATGACATATGTGTGGGAAGTAGGAGAAAGTTACAGAGTGTCCAACGTCTGTTCAACTTGCAGTCGTTTTAGCTAGCCTCCTTTTAGCCAGGATAACTATAAACTTTTCTTTAAAAAAATAATCCTGTAGCATTATCACTGATCATGTCTCCTTGTACTTGCATTTTTATATTTTTAACTTGCATATCCAGGCAGTAAAAGGTAAACAGATTCGGAAATCTGTTTCCACTCTGGGCCCATGACATCAGTGCCTGTGCTGATTGATCTTGTGGCTGTTGGAATGAGCCGCAGAAGTGATAACAAGCCTGGTGCAGTTCAGACTCTGTAAGATTTCTGTGCTCCTTACCTGTGATACCTTTTTAGGCAAAAGAGAAAAAGAAACAGTTAAAGAAAGAAGGCAGGCCAACCAACATAGAAGAAGATGATCAAGAAGTAGTAAGTTGACCAGCAGGATATACTTGGTTGGCAGGGCTGGGTTCTCCCAGGCCTGGGGCGTACCTCGTTGCTTTATGATTTGGGAGCAATGCACATCTTGGAACATCTGAGGCTGGAGGCGTGTAAACCTCCTCAGTGTCTCTTAAGTGCCTTTTGGGTCCCCTCTTACATTTGTGGGCCCCCAGTAGGCTTGACAGGTGGTGGGATGCAACATCACTCTTATGAGTGCTGGACAGCCAGGCTGTTGCTATTTAAATTCCCCCACAGTGCTACTTGAAGGACATCTAAATGACAGCACTCCCAGACCTGGTGCCTGATATGTATGGCCTAGTTGCCATTACAGTGGTGCCTCGCAAGACGAAAAGAATCCGTTCCGCGACTCTCTTCGTCTAGCGGTTTTTTCGTCTTGCAAAGCAAGCCCATTGACAGCCTAGTGGATTAGCGCTACAGCGGTCTAGCGGCTTTCCGTGATCAGCTGTTAAGCGGGTTTTTCAGCGAAACAGCTGATAGGCGGCTTAGGAAAAGGGGGGGAGTGAAAAAAACCCGCGGGGACGCGCAAGATTTTTTCGTCTTGCGAAGCAACCCCATAGGGAAATTCGTTTTGCGAAGCGCCTCCAAAATGGAAAACCCTTTCGTCTAGCGGGTTTTCTGTCTTGCGAGGCGTTCGTCTTGCGGGGCACCACTGTATTCTCTTAATGTCAATATGCTTACCACCTGCTCACTCAGACCCAGCCACTTGGTGTGCTGGGGAGGGTTTGAAGATGGGGACACTGTCAGGTTGCTTGGGTACCACAACTGTCTCAGGCTGCTGATGCTGGGCCCGGTCTGTTTTACCGTGTTTTAAATATACTGTGACCTGCTTGGGAAACCTCGGCGAGCAGGTAATATGGAAGTATTCCCAATAGATATATATATATATTTGCGAAGTCCCTGCTCGCTCTCCCTTCCTTTTCATTATTTGGTCCTCATTTTACTGTTGTGTGCCGAGATTTACTGCTTTCCACTGCAGTTTTATGAGACAGCCTTAACCATGTCTACTCAGAGATTGCACCCTCTGTTACCTTTCCCAAACTCAAAAATAATTCCATTCTTAAGAACTTTACTACAGGGTGGTGTCTTGTATAAACATTTGAAAGATTATTCTGGAATGTTCTAGCAGCGTGGTGGGTTGGTAGAAGATGTAGTATTTCAAGTCCCGGCCTCTGAAGTGTCCAACTAGTGAGTGCTGCGGTGTCATTTTTTGGTGCATGCAGTCCTGCGGAGGGGGATGGGGGAAGGAGTTTTGATTAAAGCTTTTCATTGCATTTTTCCAGGCTCAGGGGTTATGAAATGAAAGGTTACATTGCAGCTGGGCCCTTGGTATGAGTGCTAAACCTGTGTTTCTTACAGTTCAAACAAGCGGTGTACAAACAGACAATGAAGCTCTTTGCAGAACTCGAAATTAAAAGGAAAGAAAGAGAAGCAAAAGAAATGCATGAAAGGTAAGAGAAGTAGTGGGGTATTGTGTTTGGTGTTGCTTTTCTTGAAGCCCATGTAGTTAGGAATCATGGAGCATGTAGGCAGCATATGAAATCTGAGTTGTTGGGGTTTTCCAAAAGTAGCCTCAGGGGAAGTGCTTAGTGGGAGGGAAATGCTATTTTATTAAGCATTTTTATAACGCTTAACCCCTGGGTGGGCAAACTAAGGCCCGGGGGCCGGGTCCCGCCCAATTACCTTCTAAATCCGGCCTGCGAATGATCTAGGAATCAGCGTGTTTTTTCATGAGTAGAATGTATCCTTTTATTCAAAATGCATCTCTGGGTTATTTGTGGGGCATAGAAATTCGTTCATTCCCTTCCCCCAAAAAATTTAGTCCAGCGCCCCACAAGGTCTGAGGGACAGTGGACCGGCCTCCTGCTGAAAAGGTTTGCTGATCCCTTGCTTAACCCAATGAGCAGCTTTACACATCCTCCCAGAGAGACAGCTATGTTAAATCTGTTGCAAGAAACATAACAAAGAAGCTTTTGACACCTTAAAAAGAACCCCAGTACATCTTGTTGTGTAATAAGCATGTGTGGTCTAGAACCTACTTCATCAGATGCATGAACTGTTACCCTGAGTTTACTTTTTTCTTGTGTGTGTATATAAATATATATCACACACATACACCTATCTTTGTGTTTGAAATTGAAAAAATGGCCAAGAAATACAACACAATTCTACAGAAAGCTTAAACGTATACAAGGCAGTCATGGTGACCATTTATGGACAGCTGTAAATAGGTGATAGCATAGCATGCTATAATGTGAGTGGTTTATAAATCTTCCAAGATAAAATATGCCAAAACTAGGATATTGTTTTGATTAGAATTCATTTTTCTACCTATTGCTGATGGTGACTGTGGTACCTTGTATAGATTTAACCTTTACTTGTAACCACCAACTTGTACCCTTGTCTTTTACAGGCATTTGTCCCACTATTAAAATAATTAATTCTATGTCTGTATACATGAGCCCATGCCACAATAAATCTCTTATTATTTAAGTTGCCACAAGATGTTTTGTTTAGCACATGATGTATGATACATTAAGGGATTGCTGTATTGTGGAGCAGGGATTTGAATTCACCCTAATACATGCCCCAAACCAGTGCTCTGCCCACTTATACCGCAGACTTAAGTTTTGTAGGAGAAAGAGTATTGCACTACATAAGTTATTCACAAGGTGATGAGGTGGGTTGCAGTGTGTCTCATGTACTGGAAAAAGTAATAATCTAGGATGACTAGGAGAAAATACATAATTTAGGTATATGAGGGAAAGAGCTCTTGCGTTGTAATATCGAGATTGGAGCTCCAGGTGGCAGTCTTTGTTTTACAAGGCTTGTAGGCTGAGAGATCCAGTTAATGTGCTTTCTGCCCTTTTCTTTGCTCTGAAGCCAGGTTTATTTTTGTTCTAAGTGCGTCTCCTCTGGGCGGATCCAAGTCCTGCATTTTATTTTGGGCCCCGGCACTCAGCACCCAAGGCCCTTTTCATTGCAGCAAGCGTTAAATATACCAGATTTCAACCCATTTTCAAAAGTGTCATCTTATAGCAGGAACAAGCTGTTCCAAAGGGCTTTATCCAAGACTGTGTGGGTGGCTTGCCATATAGAAGCCTAATGTAATATTTGCTAAATTCCTACCCTGTCCTCTGCCAAGGGTTTGTTATGGGTAATACGCTGTTTCCTTTTCAGAGGCACACACTTAAATTTAAAAGGTGGTGGTGAGGAGATACATGGATGGACATAGCATAGAGATGTGGACATATTGAGGAACCTGACTCTCTAGATGTTGTTGGGCTCTTGACTTCCACCAGCCCCAGCCAGCATGGCCAATGGCCAGGGATGATGGGAGTCATATACACAAATAGGATTCCTTTCCCAGATTTCTCCCATCTGTTCTGTCTCATGTATCCTTGTCGAGGGAAACATCCAGCTGATCTCCCTTAACTCATCCTGTCTCCTTGCTGACCAACGCTGATCCTTAATCTAGTCCTGGCCCCCGTTCCCCAGCACCATTTTACTCACAGGGAATGCAATGCTAATTTTTCTCCCTGGCTCTTATTCTAGGAAGCGGCAAAGAGAAGAAGAAATAGAGGCTCAAGAGAAAGCCAAGCGTGAGCGAGAGTGGCAGAAGAATTTTGAGGTAATTGTTATTTGCAGCTTTGGCTGTCCTATCAGCATTTTAGCTGTCTAATCTCAAAGCGCACTTATTCTCTAGTAAATCCTACTGAATTCAGTCAGACTTGTGAGCAAATGTGCTTAGGATTGTGCTGCAAGGCTTGTGTTGAAAGGGTTATTATACATATGTGTGTATGTATGTACAGTGGAACCTCGCAAGACGAAAAACGTGCAAGACGAAAGAGTTTTCCGTTTTTTGAGTCGTTCCGCAAGACGAATTTCCATATGGGCTTGCTTCGCAAGACGAAACGTCTTGCGAGTTTGTTTCCTTTTTCTTAAAGTCGCTAAGCCGTTAATAGCCGCTAAGCCGTTAATAGCCGCTAATAGCCGTGCTTCGCAAGACGAAAAAACCGCAAGACGAAGAGACTTGCGGAACGGATTAATTTCATCTTGCGAGGCACCACTGTATGTACGCATGCCTACCTACATATACTGCCCTTTTTACCAAAGTGCACAGCTTTGTTCTGGATACTCCCAGCATTCCCTGCAGATTCAGATATTAATTCTAGAAGCAAAGAAACACCCAGCAGGGTGCCTCAAAAACCGTATAGTTTAGTTTTTCTTTTGCATTTGAAGCTGTCATGTCTGGCAGTGGCCTTCCAAACTCTTAGCCTGATGTCCCTTTCCCATCCCTGGTAGCTGAAATCCTGTTAACTTGAGGTAGCATGTACTGAAACAAGAGCCTTTGACTCCAGAGCATGTGCTCTGCCACTGAACTGTGGTTCCTCCCCATACATTCCCCCCGCTCGTTGTATGGCTTTTCTCTTCTTCCCACAAGCCCTAGCTGTTGTTACTAAGACAGAATACTAAAAAAATCTCTTCCACCAACTCGCCCTTTTAGTGCTTTGAGGCCCTTTCCCTACTTCTGGCGACTTGCGCTCCTTGAAAGGCGTCTCAGGAAACGCTTCCCTTTAGATATAAACAGGAAAGGACACTCTGGCGTCATGGCACTTGCTTCTTGTTTACACTCTTACTCATCTTCCTTATACGTAGGAAAGTCGGGATGGACGTGTGGACAGCTGGAGAAATTTCCAGGCAAATACAAAAGGGAAGAAAGAGAAGAAAAACAGAACCTTCTTGAGGCCCCCCAAGGTGAAGATGGAGCAGCGTGAATGAGCCTGGCTTTTTCAGACTCCAGCGGACAATCCCATTACCGTCACGTTGAACCCTTTCTTGCTTTTCCAGTAGGATCTTTGTTTTCAGTATGATTGAATCTTGGTCAAAGTATTTACTGTCTCCTGCCCATTTGCCCTGAGGTTCATGATGTGATGTCCAGGGCCAAGCCTACTGCACTTAGAACACTTGGCTAACTTAGGAAGACCCCCACCATAACTGCTGTTGCATTTCCTCGTAGCCCCTGTAATTTAATGTTCTGTATTCCAAGGATGTTGCTGTTCAAATCGTCGTTAGGCCTAACCTGTGAGTGTCCAGCTAAGGCAGATGCTGGAGAATATGATGCCTGGTGATTCCCTTGTTCACCTAGGCCGGTTGTCGTGTTTCTGTCTGCATCAGTTTCCACTTGTCAATAGTGAAAATTGGAGCCTGCCATGGAGATGGATAGCTGGACTTTGCAAAAGTTCCCAACTCAGCTGCATGGAGCTGAACTTACGCCCCAGCTCTGACTTGCAGCTTGGCAACTCCTTTCTTCCAGGATTGCAGATGAGTTAACTGGCCAACTAGACTACCAGACCCCGCCCCTTGTAAATAAAAAGTCTTGCATTGAATATTCAGTTAGTGGCAATGTTCAGTATGTAAAATAAATTTTTACCCAAAACCTTTTGGTGTTGATGCTCAAGTCGCTCCTGAAATGTGAGATTTGCCTGCTCTAATAACGTTTAATCTCATTTAAGAAACTGCATTTGATTTGTTTAACTAGCATTGGTGGAAGGTTGCCTCTACTGCCCAATGTACCTAATGGCTTACCAAACTGCTCCCCTAACTAGGAGTACAACGTGCTGCACTAGCAGTGCCTGACAGTGCCTTTCAGATATAACACAGCCAAGTGCGGCCTCAACCCTGTTTTCTGAGGAAGTTTCACACACCAGACAGTTGGCTGCAGTTCCAGCTCCGCCCCAGAACAACAATCGCACGCTAGAGGACATCTATAAATAGTTGCAGCACAGAAGTAGATCTAGCACATTTGGGGTTGTGGCTCAGCTGCTCACAAGCATACTAGAGTGCAGCTGTCCTGAGTGCATCCATTCAGCAAGCTTTTGTGATTTCTTAAGAAATAAATTCTAAGATTGTAGCATGCAAAGCACTTCTTGTTATTGGGCTGTTAGTGAGGGGTTTTAGTCATCAGGTAATACCCAACTACATGCTGTCAGCCATGCATATCAGTCTTCATGGTTGTATAGTCAAGCACTTTCATCAGAAATCTTTCCTCTTACTTCATGCCTGAGTGCAGGCATGAGTTTTGAACATGAATGTTGCTACAGGAAGTCCTCAGTGGGAACACCCTAAGGCATTTTAGGCCAGACTATACAAGTGGGGCACATTTCCAAAGAAGGTATCCCGCAGGGTGCAGCTTTAGCAAGCCTCCAAGATCTAACATCACCTTCAGCTGACACTTCTATACTGATTCTGGGATCCAGTCTTTCATATAAGCCAAACTGGGCCCTGCAGCTGTTTTTTGGGACTACAACTCCCATCATCCCTAGCTAACAGGACCAGTGGTCAGGGATGATGGGAATTGTAGTCCCAAAACATCTGGAGGGTCAAGTTTGGCCATGCCTGATAAGCAAACATGTGAAGAAGCAGAGGTACACTTACAGTACGTGCCATCCCCCCTCCAGGGAGTCGGTCATCTGTACACAGCTTAGGTTCCTCTAGTTTAGCTCCCCCTATGAGGAAATTAAGAAAATTGGAGCTTTTTAGTTCAGAGAAGAGGAGACATGGAACCATATAAATTGATGTGTGGCATGGAGAAAGTGGATAAAGAAAAGATTTTCTCCCTTTCTCATGACAGTAGAACTCGGGAAGAACAAATGAAGCTGAATGTTGGGAGATTAAGGACAGACAAAAGAAAGTTTGCCTTCACACAGCACGTGCTTGCAACTCTTGCTTTCCTTTGGACCACAACCTATCAGGGACGATAGGACTTAGCTCAGAAACTTCTGCTTTAAAACTCATTATCCAGCTTCCTTGCTTTGTCCAGACAAAGAACGAAAGCAGACTTATATCCGTTTAGGTTTGCTGAAGTGTTGTGTGTGAGATGGGGGAGGGGGATTCTGTAACCCTTCCCCCCCCCAATCCACAGTGCTGCTTTGATGCTACGTTAATGACATCTCATTGAGTTGTATGAGCAGCAACATTCTGACAAATCCCAGCTTTAAAAAGCAGCACACTCTTAGGCGCCGGCTTGCTACGAATGTCTTGGGAAACTCCCTAGAGCTTGAGTAACTCTGGTGATTTCAGAGCACGTGTGAGAACTCTTGTTGCAACACCGCAAAAGCGGCCACCCTTCCCTCTCCTGCTGAACTTCTGCAATCCACACATTAGCACAAATGCCTGGAGAAGAAGCGTCCATGTGAAACTAAGAAGGGCAGTTCCTCAACTCACATTTAAAGCACATGACTTTCCTCCAAAGGATGCTGGGAAATGGAGTTTCCTACTCAGAGAACTACAATTTCCAGAACTGTTCACAAACTACAGTTCCTGTAATTCATTGGGGGAAGCCATGTGCTTCAAGTTTATGGTATGAATCTGCCTGAAGCCTTAAGCACAAAAAGGCTTGAACAAGTACAATCTGCCTCATCGTAATTGAGTAAGGGGGGGGGCAGATCTCAATATTGCATTTTGCTTTTATTTCTGTGCTGCTCTTGTTCCAAGGAGTTCATAGTGGAGTGTTGCTGGCTTTACATCTGGGGGGCCCTCCACCCAAGTGGTTGGGCTCTCTATGTCCAGTGGCCTTCTCTGTTTCAGTCTCCATCACTGTCCAGGAGAACGGCAAGGCAAGTGAAGGCTGCTGCCCATACTCCCTAGTTGCTTACTAGGGTGGCAATATTAACCCCGCCATGTGGGGCTCCTTTGTAGATGACCACAGCGCCTGGAGACGAGACAGTCCGGGTGTGTATGCACAGCAGTGACCAGAGAAGGAATGATCACCAGGAGGAGGAGAAGAAACACCATAGTACATCTGCATCAGCACAACCAGATGTCTTCATCTGCCCTAGCTGCAACAAAACATGTCTCTCCCATATCGGTCTTGATGTTGGACTGGACAGAGGAGGAATGGTGGATACCGCCTCCCTCTCCTCCTCCCAGAGAAGAGGAAGATGGTACTATAGATTTACAACAGTGGCTTGAGGAAGGTCACGGCTCAGGGGTAGATGACGAGCAAAGTTGGGAAGTAATGGGAAAGGAAGGGGGAGGAAGCAGAGCTGGCTGACATGTTATCACTAGGAAGCATTCCAGCCCCCCCTTCTCCCAGAACCCGGCAAGCATTGAAAGTTGGATGGCAAAGGGCTCGTAGTCAAATGGCCCCAAACGGCCACCGTAAGGTTGAGGAGAGTAGTGGGGTGGAGTTTACTTGGAGCAATGCCATTACTCCAAGAGGCGGCATTTCTCAGCCTCTCTCTGTGAATATTGAATAAAAGACCTTGGTAAGAGCTTCCCTTGTCTTTCTATTCCTGGCTGCCTACCGGGGGGGGGGGGTGAGGGTGGATCGGATTCCCTGACGCCTGACATCTACAGCCACAACCGGCTCTGTAACTCTCCAAAGGTTTGACTTTACCCCCAAAGGCACATTCTTCCATTGTCTCCCAAGACAGACGAATGCCAATCAGCCAAATCACATCTCTTTTTTGCTTAAATTTGCAATTCCAAGCTGCAATAATGTTTAAGCTGTGTGAGAGATTTTGGTCCAATGTGTATAAAAACAAGCAGTGAACGTTATCAATGCCAAAAAAATGAACGAGTGTCTAAATTTGAAGGCCCCTTTGAGCTTGAAGCCCCAGGCCAAATGGCCTTCCTGCCCTCCCCTTGTCCCATCCTACCCTGATAGTCCCTGTTTGGGGCTCTGCAGACCTGCAGCAAGATATTTGCTAGACCAAGGGTGAGGTCTAGCCTGTGGCCCTCTGGATATTTTTTGATGATTACTGCCATTATTCCTGAGCATTGGTCATGCAGATGTTCTTGGATGCCAACTCCCATCAGCCCAAAGTCAATGGTCAGGAATGATGGACACTGGAGTCCAGAATCATCCGGGGGGGGGGCTGCAGGTTCTCTATCTCCATCTCAAATAATCACAAAATGGTGCTTGTATTCCCTGGATTGTGAAGCTGTCAGATTGAGTTTACTGTTTAATATGCATAAACACAAGGGATAGTTCCTGCAAACAGAGGCATGGGGAATGTGCACAGCTCTTTTGGTTGAAAAACAATAAAAAAAAATGCCAAAAAGTGAGGGGAATGCATTAGATCTCCGTACAGAACCATCAAAACAGAATTCTATCCCAGCACATTAAACTGATTTATCTCTCCAAATACTGACATTTCAAGAAGGCCTACCAACTGTTAGCATCAATAGCGAATGTTGCAGACCATTTGCACGCATTATCCAGCATTGCTTGGAAAATGTACAAATTGACCAGAAAGTGTGGAAATCCTCCTGTTTATGTTGTCACTTTACAAGCATTTTTCACATTAACCAGAAGGGTGTGGACCACCAGCAATGTTTATGAAAATCCATCATTTAATTTAGATTAACCCCTGATTCATCAAACTGTGGTAACAGGCGTTGAGTGTAAGGTATAAGAGCAAGTGTGGCGATCACACAGGGTCCCCGGACGTTTGATGGTCTATTGATCCCTGTGCCACCACTGTGATTGCTTCTCCGCTGCCACCAACCCGTTTCTCTCGGGTACACATGGAGTCCAGACAGTTGTTAACATTAAACCAAATAAGTTTATTTTATAAGCATTAACAAGTTTATGGTTTCAGATAATTTTTCTTGTCAGTTTCTTAATCTTAGTTTCTTTACCGGCCTATACCTCCTAATAACTTCTAACTGATTATCCCAACTGTCTATCTGACTCCTCTTAACAGATTCCCTCACTCTCTCACATCAAACTATCCCAACTCACAGACTTATCCTCCCTCTCTCTTCTCTAACACCCGACTGACTCCTTAACAACACTAACTCTCACTCTAACTCTAACTCCTCCCCTTAGGTTCCCACTTGCCAATCACTTCACACTCATTTAACCCTTTCCTTATGACCCAGCATGATGTCACCTAGGAGGGCAAACGCCACAGCAAGGCTAGAATGTTAGACCGGGTCTGAGGAGACTTGATGTCATGGGCTCCTGGGACAAACTCTCCATACTTGAGGAATGAGGCTATAAGTGCCAAGAAAGATGAAGAATGGAAGAGGGATTCGATCTCAACGCAGACCCCAGGTGACCCCATTTACTGCAGCGCCCCTGAACCTGAGGGACTGTTGGACGTCATTCTGTCACTATTTCCCCAACCTAAGATCACATTACCATCACCTTCAGATTTCAAGGACTTCATCAAAGAAACTGCAGTTGAGCCTTGATCCACTCACTGCTCCTTACGTCAACACTCTCTCAAGAGGATTGCACTGAGAGCTGATCTCTGCTGGCCCCCAGAACAGCAATATGTACCCACCACAGGAAGTGGAAGCCAAGAGCGCTGGATTGCCATTGATAGACTTCTACTTGGCACAAACTCTTCCAGGGATCAAAAAAATGCCACATTTAAAGAGGAAAAGGCACAGGACAGTGGTGGGATAGGGGAGACCACCATGGGGATGCCTCTATATTAACGGTAAACAGGCCAATGCAAATCCACATTATGCTCTGTTGTGGGCCAGCAGCCCCAAGGGAAGAATGTCTTCAGAAGCTGGTGGAATGTCAATACAGAGGGGACCTCCCATATTTCAGCAAGGAGTGCAGTCCGTAACTCCAAGATGGCACTAGATCCAGACCAGCCAACACTGCAGAGACGGGCAGGCAAGGTAAGTTTGCAAGGAGGAACAAGCCCAATAGAGGACAGTTTGATCAAGATCCGCTCAAGCTAGAGCCAGACCTGGTGGCCTTGAGAAGACTGGAGCCAATGTACGTAACTAGTCTCTATTGAATTTTCATGCCTGGAATTGCTATGCCTGTCCTCTGCACATCACATCAGCGGTGATGGTTGCGTGCAGGAGGACCATGGGCTTAAGTGTCAGGATGACACACAGAGTACCTTTGGTGGTGTCACTTTTATTGCTATTGCACAGTTATTCTTCTGCAGAGAAGGAAGCTGTTTGCTGTGATAAGCATCCTGGGTGTATTCCAGGATTAGGCAACTGCATGTTGACTTACCCTTTCATGCTATGTCCAGTGGATCACTTCCAGAGCCTTTTCAATATATACTTGTAACATTCTCTGAGGGGACGGCTTGCTTGTAACACAGAATTGGAACACAACTTTGCAAATCAGTACTGGGCTCAGGGCCAGCCCTACCATTAGGCAGAGTGTTATGAATCATCGGCCTCCTCAGGGAGTTGATGTGGGTGTCATGACAGGGCAGAAAGTTTTTGTGGGTTGTTGGTTTTTTTGTATTTTTGATAGTGTTTAATTTGAGCACTCTGTATGATTCTTTGTGAGGAGTTCCCTCCTTTAAAAATGAGATATGGCAGCAGAACCCCAGTGCTGGCTTTACTGAATTTGCTTCTGAAGTAAAACCAGGACCAGAAGCACAAAGTCCTAATTGAATTTCTGCTAGTAGCAGGATGTAATAATGATCATCACCATGTTTTGGAAGGACTTCAAGGGAGCAATCCCAACATCTTGGTACAAGAGAGCGTGGCAGATAAAGTAGCTCTCATGGGGAAATTAACACAGAAACTGAAATTAGCAAAAGGAATAAAACACAAGGATGCTTTTGATGGAGAATGTCGGAACCTTATTATGTACACAAACATTCCGGAAAGTGAAAGACCAATCTCAAAGCTGTATGCCGACTTGTGGATAGCGTAGCAAATAATAACCTGTGCTTTGTTTGTTTTACCTTCTGTCATAAAGCAATATGCTACAGTTGTAAGGGAAATTCTAACATCACATGGGGGTCCCCAAAGCTGAAGCTGGCGTGTGGTTTTTTTCTGATGAAGAGTCCTTGTTCAAACTGTGTTGTATGGGACTGTAGGTCCTGAGTTCCTGGAAAATAACAATGAAAGTGATTTTTAAAAAATGGGATGCAGAATTTGTTAGATAGGTTGCTCTCTCAGGCACAAGGTGATACCAGAATAAAATTAGAAGCAGAGACCTGCTGAAGCATGCCATGAGGCTGTGACTCACACACCAGAGAGTCCACTCCCTCTGCGGCGTCTTTGTGTTTTTTTGGCTTCCTGCTATTACTACTAGTAAATGAGTTGGGCAACACATCCAACATGATGGGATTTCCCAGGGCTTAATCCATAAACACGCAGAGAGAGAGTGTGTGCGTTTCGGTGCTTCCGGCACCCTACTCTTTCTACATAGGGAAAGCTTCCCTTTGATTTTCAACCAGTGATTATTCCCTTCCCGAATAAGTAAAAAGCCACGCAGAGCACCTCTGACAGGAAGAAAGCCTAGTAAAAGCCTCCCAAGCCCTACCAAGGAAGACGTTCCCTCAGCTGTGGGAGAATGTGGAGCAGGATCTGAGAAGCAGCCTGAGGAGAAGGTCCAGGATCTGGGCTGATCTATATCCTGTGGAAAGGGGTAAGACCTCTGCTTGGTTTTGAGGTGGCGCTAAATAGGGATGGGTGAATCCGGCAGTTCCACTTTCTCTCAGCTTCTCTTTTTTCAAGCCTTAAGTTCAATCTCCACATTTCCGCATTTATTTTTTTAAAGTCCTCATGAAAATTCATCGGCACTTTGTGTCAATTTATCCTAATATGCACACATTCGCATGTAGTTTTGCCTAATAGACACATTTTTGAAGAACAGTGTTCCCTGATGGAATACATTTGTATGAATTTGAAAGATCCGAAGGTAGGAAGTGGGCTCAGAGTGTTATGGAGCCCTAAAATCTGTAACCCCCTTGAGTGGAGCATCTTCCTGGGTGGTTAAGTGTAACTTTAGGCAATTTATGGTTTCCACTGGCTCCTCCTGAGCCTCAGATTTGTGAGGGCTAGTAGTGGAGGCCTCCTTCCCTGACAAGGGTCTCTTTTCTTACTCTCTTTATCAGTTGCTGGCATGACAGAGATTCAGATAGTTAATGATGCAAAGAGAGCAAAGAGGATTTTTCTAATTATTATTATTCCCTCACTCTAAAAACCCCAATTCAGAGTTATCAAATGTTTTGGGAGGAGGATGCTGGAACAGACAAGGCATTTTGTACTTCAGGCTTTTATTGAGCTTACTCTTTTAAGTTCTGGTACAGACCCCTGGCCTTTGCATAAGATGTGCTGAGCAGAGAAAAGCCAGGATGTACATATTGTTGAACATAACAAGGAACTATTTATGTCACATATGAAGAACTGCCTCATCAGAAGGGATGGAAGGCTGTCAATTTTGGTTCTCTCGGTTTCTCATGCTTCCATTCTTAAATTCAGTTCTCTACATTCCTGCTGCACTTTGCTTTTTTGAAAAAAAAAATCCTCATGAAAATTCACCAGCATTTTCGTGAGAAATTCTCCTAAGAAATACATTTTTGTATGCTGCTTTGACTAATATACACACAACTTTTGCAAACGACATTTCCCAACTCAATGCATTTTTGTCTATTATTTTCACTAATTTGTTAAATTTTATGTGCACTTTTCCTGAACATATGCATTTTTGGCAAACTTTGATTGGGATAGGTTTCGAAGAAGGGCTATGTTTCTGTTCTCATATGGTAGAGCATTTGCTTTGCATGCGAAAGGTTCCTGATTCAATTTCAGGCATCTCCAACTAGGGCTGGGAAACACTCCTTACTGGAAACCTTGGATAGCCAGTCAAAGTAGTCTATATATAGCTCAATGGACCAATTGGTCTGACTCAATACAAGGTGGCTTCCAATGTTTCTTGATTATGATTACTACTCTCCAAGAGACACTTATTTCCACATGTAATTGTGTGTGTGTGTTTGTGCATTTCAAATAGAACATGAGTAGCAGTGGCAGCTCCATGTTTTGGAGGGCCCTCAGGCAAGAAACCCTCCATGGGTCCTGTTGCGATTAACTGGGTCAGTTACCTATTGAACCCCTTTTGCATGCGGAATGAGCAACATGAGGTTCATGGCGAGTGAACCTTAAAGAGTAGACTTCACTTGTTGCAATCACAGTCATGCACAGTGATGTTTGTAGAGTAAGAAAAATATCCAAGTAGTTCATTGTAGGATGAACATAACTTGGATAGAAATGTTTCCCGAGCTATCCTAACTCAGAAGGTTAGAGGTACAGGGATAATCTGGGAATCTGGGGGTCCCTATATATCGTGTTGAGGGGAGGGGAGGTGATTTCACTCACTTCCCGTACACCCACTCCCTTGTGTTTATTTACAAGAAGTCAAGTTACAGGGAACCAGGCAGAGGGCCTTCTCAGTAGTTGCACCTACCGTGTGGAACGCCCTCCCATATGATGTCAAGGAAATAAACAGCTATCTGACTTTTAGAAGACATCTGAAGGCAGCCCAGTTTAGGGAAGTTTTAATGTTTGATCATGTTTTTAATATTCTGTTGGGAGCCATCCAGAGTGGCTGGGGAAACCCAGCCAGATGGGCAGAGTATTATCATCATCATCATCATCATCATCATCATCCAATTATCATCCCTGGTCTCTTCATGCCTGTTTAACCCTTTGTTTTACACCCCATTGGCAATGCTCTGATTTATATCATACAACTTTTTCTTGTGCGGAGAGAAGGTATGATGCAATTAGTTGATGCCAGACTGTGTGGGGTGAACAGGTTTGTTGAGATCAGAAGGAAATTGCAGAAACAAGGTCTCCTGATGATTCAGAGCCCTATTCAGCAGTGGTGCTAAGATTTTGATCTGTTTTCATATCTGGCCGCCCTGAAGTTTCAAGCACATCTAGACTCGGTCATAAGTCAAATTATGGTCATTCTCATCCTCACAAGCTCCAGAGTTCTTTGGCCTAGTAGCTCTCACAGCACATAACATTGTACTTTCATGCAAGATAGGACAGAATTCTGTCTGTTGGGTGGCATGGGGAATGATGATGATGATGATATGAATATGTTACTTATACCCACCACCCATCTGACTAGGTTTCACCAGCCACTTTGGGCAACTTCCAACAGAATATAAAAAATATAATGAAACACCAGACATTAAAATTTTCCCTATACAGGGCTGCCTTCAGATGTCTTCTAAAAGTTGTCTAGTTATTTATCTCCTTAACAACTGCTGCAAGGGCGTTCAACAGGGTGGGCACCACTGCCAAGAAGCCCCTCTGCCTGGTTCCCTGTAACTTCTCTTCTCGCAATGAGGGAACTGCCAGAAGGCCCTCGGAGCTGGACTTCAGTGTAAGCTGAATGATGGGGGTGGAGACGCTCCTTGAGGTATACAGGGGCAAGGCTGTTTAGGGCATTGAAAGGCTTGTTGCTGTTGTATTGATCATCAGCCAATGGGGTAGTAGGCAAGGGTACCATCTTGTGAATAAAATATTGGGGGGCCCAGGTAAGCCCCGCCCTGCATATGTAGCATATGCACACCAGTTGAATTGCAATGCTCATTAACTTTGGGGGGGGGCTGGCCCCTTCGTTGTTGGACTACAACTCCCAGTAACCCTAGCCAGCATGACCAATCAGCAGGGATGATGGGAGTTGTGGTCTAATATAACATCAAGAAACCCACGCGTTGTCTATTCTTGAACAGGGATGGGAAACAAATTTGATTCCATTTGCATTTAAAGGTGAACACTTTCTGAAACAATACATAGGCCGAAACAGAGCCAGACTTCTAAATTCAAACTTCTTCTTCGAATTTGGCAATGAATTTATCCAGTCAAGTAACGTGTACAAAAATGCATACGCTACGGTAAAGTGTGCATAAAAATGCATATATTAGTGAAAGTAACATTCAGAAGAGCATTATACTAAATAAAATTTCTCTGCAGAAATGTGCACTTATACAAAAATGTGTATATTTGGGGAAATTTGCAATTAAATGCTGATGAGGACTTTAAAGGCGGGAAACCACAAACTGGTGTTGAAATGTGAAGAAATGATCTTGAGATTAAAAAAAAATGAAACTGAAAAATGTTACTGATATCCTGTGTACAGAGAGGTATGATCCAGTGCAGGAGATATGTGCCCTGCTTCTGACCCTCTCCAATATCTGTCAGAAAGCCTTGTGAGCATTGCATCATGTTTTACTAGTTCCATTTGAATCCTACCCTCTGAAGTGGCTGAGATTGTTGTGAGAAAAGCGTGTCGTTGCAGGCGAAAACGTGCCACTCCAAGGGCAGCTGGGGTGGGGAGAGAGGTTGTCTGCCTGCTGCAAACTGACATTTAACTTGCAAAGACCAGATGAAGGCATCCGTGCAGCTTTGGGGCAATGGCTTTCTGTGCTTGCTGGAAGGAAGTCATTAAACGTTGTCATTAGATTTATGACTAATGATAGCGAGAAGCTCTTTCCCTGGAGCTTTGGTAGCAGACAGACCGTGGCTCGGTCACAAGAGCCTTTCAGAAGCAAATTTAGGTTAGCAATGGCTTGTCGTGGCTCTCCCGCCCTCTTGCACTTAATTGTCTTCCTCTTAGCCTTACTCAACATTGCATTTCCTTGGTGGCAGTGATGACACCCCTTGTTTCTTCACTCCCAATGACTACGCAGGTGCCTCTTGCAGGGTCCTTCTGGTTTGTGGAAGTTGGCAGCGTGGCAAAGAGCCTCAAGCTTCAGACGGGCAGAGGGTTCGTTCGCAAGCACTCAATACTCGCCTATTGATGAACTCCCTCTATCAACTTGGATTCAGTGGAGAATATCCTTCCTCTAGACTCTGGTAAGTGGAGACTGCTCTTACAGATGCAATTCTTAGGGCATTTGCTGGGAATATCTTCTGATTTTGCAGCACTTTCCCAAAATGCTCAGGGGAGCTTGGTTGCACTCACAACACTGCATTTCCATTGAACAATAAGTACAATTATTGTTGTGATTGTGATTATATTTTGGTTTCTTTCCTACCCTTCACCACTAGGTCTCAGACCTTGTTTCTGCACTTAATATTAAAATTGGTTCAGAAGAAATAATGGTGATGATATTTAATAGTGTTAAAGTAATTATTATTATTTTTCAGGGCAGGCTTCCATTGGACTTTTTTATTTGTCTCTTAAACTGTGTCAAGGATTAACCATTCCAAACATATAAAATTCAAATCATGTTGTTGTTTAGTTGTTTAGTTGTGTCCGACTCTTCATGACCCCATGGACCTCCACTATGACCTGTCCATCTTGGGTGGCTCTGCATGACATAGCTCATAGCTTCCCTGAGTTATTCAAGCCCCTTCGCCATGGCAAGGCAGTGATCCATGAAGGGGATTCAAATCCTACACATAGTAAATACTACAAGGTTGATGTATGCTAAAGCCCATAAACCATACAAATCAGATATAACGAGGGGAAATGGTGAGCGATAAAATTTTATTACATTAGCAACTATGTTAAAGAACAGAGGAAACTATCAATAACAACTTGGCGAATGGCGTTTACTAACCAGTTACATAAAAAAGGGAACTGAGAATATCCAGAGGCTGAATGGACTACTTTCTATTACAATGGGTAAAAGAGGTTTATAAGTGTAATATCATAATGCTTGAGGTGTAAATATAAGATTATTTTCACTAAATGGTGTGTGTGTCTGTGTGCATGCTTAATAATGTTGTGTATTTTGATATGGTCCATTACAAATGCAAAAATTCTCTTTTTTTGGTATGCTTCTTCTGGTAGAAGTAAAAGATTTTGAATTTAATAATAATAATAATAATAATAATAATAATAATAATAATAATAATAATAGCAGTGATGATGATGATGATGCACTCAGGGGGTCCCTCCCTGATTGTTCCCCTTCTCTTTGCCACTGTCCCTGCGATCCTAAGATCGCCCTCTTCCTCTGGGCCCAATGTGAATAACCGTCCATAGAGAACAGGTGGGGTGAGCTGAGGTTGTTCCTGTCACTGCTCACTCAGTCCAAGAGAGGGCAGAGGACCGGCCATGTCTCAGGGACAGAGCATCTGTTTGCATGCAGAAGGTCCTAGGTTCAATCCCTGGCATCGCCAGGTAGGGCTGTGCATGCCCCCTGCCTGAAACCCTGGACAGCCACTGTCGATCAGTGTAGACAATACTAAGCTAAGTGGACCAAGTGTCTGACTTAGTTTAAGGCAGCTCCCTATAAGACATCAGGGGTCAGCAGTGAGTATGATGAGGCATGAACTTCTCCAGGTAACTAGCACACAGGCAACACTATGCAGTGGTACCTCAGGTTAAGAACTTAATTCGTTCTGGAGGTCCGTTCTTAACCTGAAACTGTTCTTAACCTGAAGCACCACTTTAGCTAATGGGGCCTCCTGCTGCCGCCGCACCGCTGCTGCGTGATTTCTGTTCTCATCCTGAAGCAAAGTTCTTAACCCGAGGTATTGTTTTGGGGTTAGTGGAGTCTGTAACCTGAAGCGTCTGTAGCCCGAAGTACCACTGTACAGCAGCAGCGCCATTATATGTGGTGGGCAGCTCTGAGCTGTCCACCGTTGTAACTGCAGTGGTATCTTGGGTTACATACGCTTCAGGTTACATACGCTTCAGGTTACAGACTCCGCTAACCCAGAAATAGTGCTTGAGGTTAAGAACTTTGCTTCAGGATAAGAACAGAAATCGTGCTCCGGTGGTGCGGCGGCAGCAGGAGGCCCCATTAGCTAGTGGTGCTTCAGGTTAAGAACAGTTTCAGGTTAAGAATGAACCTCCGGAACGAATTAAGTACTTAACCCAAGGTACCACTGTACTCACAATGCACTGACAAGACAGCTGTTTGGAGTACTGTGGGTACTTTTAAATGCCGGCTTCTCAGCCACCTACCATTGCTGTTAAGTAATACCAGACCTGGTCTGGCAGGAGGGCAGGGAGAGGGCTAACCCCCCCCCAATAGCATTATCAAGGTGGGCCCTGACTGAGTTCTGCTGCCCGAAAATGCTGGCTACTTATGCTACGTCTATGAGCTGGAGGCTGCATGCACACAACGTATTTGAAACACATGACTCCCCCTTGCCCAAGAATCCTGAGAACTGTAGTTTGTAAAGGGTGTTGGGAATTGTAGTTCTGTGAGGGACAAAGGAGAGCTCCCAGGATTCTTGGGCAAGGGGAAGTTATGCTGTTTAAATGTTTGGTGTGTCCGCAGATAGGGTGTTTAAACTTCCTTTCAATGTATTGCATTGGATAGACTTCGCTTATAAGGAAGCACCCTCAGAATTCAGGGATGTGCAAATCTATCAGTTTTGCTTTCTATCCGTCCCGTCCCCCCCCCAATTCTTAAGTTTGGTTCTCCACATATCCTTGTGAATTAAAAAAAAAAACTTCCCATGAGAACTCACCAGCCTTCTACGGTATATTTCTCCCAATAAACACATATTTGTATGTGCATTTGTATACAACACTTCACTAGAGAACTGAATTGCAAAGTGTGAATTTCAACAGAAGGTTGTGTTTTGGTTCTCATATTGTTTCGGAAAATGCATATTAGGGAGGTTCACCTTTAAATGTGAACTGCTACACTTGGGTGCAGTGTTGAAGGAAGTATGCTGTACAAGAAATGGAATGGGTGTGTGGGTGTCATGGATGGAAGGATCTGCCAATTTCAGTTCACTCATTTTCTCATTTTTCCAGTCTTAAATTCCGTTCTCTACATTTTGCAGCTATTCGTGATTTTTTTTAAAAAAATCAGCATTTTTGTGAGAGTTTCTCCTAATAAACAGTTTATATGCAGTTTTGCTTTCTGTACAGAGTTTTGCAAGACGTTTCCACTAATAGATGCACTTTTGCAAACACTGTTTGGTTGGAGAACTGAACTGCAAAATTCTGCTAAGTGTGCATTTTGAAGAATAGCTGTGTTTCGGTTGTTATATTGTTTTGAAAAGTGTGGACTTGATAAGATTAGGCTTTAAATGCATACCAAATTGAACTCTCCCGCTCCTGTCCCTAGTCAGTGCCACTTTGCTCTTTGCCTCAGACAGCAAAATTTCTTGGTCTGCCTTGCTCAGGCCTAAGGTTCCTCATCCCTGCTCTAAAGGACAAGAGACACTCAAAGTGTAAAGAGGCTTCCAGAGTTAATCATGGCACAAAGTTAATGGGCAGATGACCTTATCTGGAAAAAGTGGTAAAAAATGACTGTGGGAGGAGGAAGCTCAGAGTTCTAAGAAAGAAAAGGTGTTTGTGGTTCTACTTCCTCTTTCCAAGCAACAGAACTGAAGAAACAGGAGCTTACCAACAAAAAACAACAACCCCAAAACACACATTTAAAATATTTCATGCCAGGGCCAAATAAGGGCACAAACTTCTCTATTTTCCACTTCGTTACTTATTACTCTAATTCCCCACCCTTCCTCCAAGGAGAACAGGGAAGTGTTTGTGGGTGTCTCCCCCCCCCTCCTTTTGTCTTTAAAATTCTAACACCGATCTTGCAAAGTAGATTAACGAGAGAGAGAGAGAGAGAGAGAGAGAGACAGAGACAGAGACATTCTCCGAATCTACCAATGAGATCTTCGTAATAGCTGAATAAGGATTTCGGCCCATGTAACTCCCATCCTAATCTGGCACTGTAACCCAGGCTTCTGAATAAAGTTAATAGCCTGCATTTTTCGCTTTTTTTACTACTGGGAGCTGGCAAAAAATGGGAGGGTGAGTCCAGTCCAGAGGCAGATTTAGGGCAGTGCAACCGGTCCCAATCGCAATGGGTGCTGAGTGCAGGGGGTGCCACAGGGCGTTGCAACTATGAGCTGGTGAATTGAGCAGATGGAAGGTGAGGGGCAGGAGGGTGAACTGAATTTTGGCCTTGCACAGGAGGCCATTGAAATCTGAAAGACCAATATCTGCCCCTGTTCAGTCCTCCCTGCAGCAACCTGTTTCATTTTGGCGTTGAGCACAGACGGCAGACAGAGCACTCTGCCCATCCTTTCCCAGCCTTCCCACCTGTGTAGAATTCCAATAATTCACCTGCTTGCATTTCCTTCTCACCTGTGGGTATCAAGCTAGTGCTTAAATACAAAGCTGTTCTTACTACTACAATACACTCTCTCGCACCTTTCTTTGTTTAAGGCTGTGTCCACACAAGGGTTTTCATGTGTGTGTTTGTGTACCTTCAGTTTTATGCCTCTGAAGTCTCTCTCAATGTTTCCCATCCATACTAGTGGGTGGTGCTTGCTGGGAAATATTTGGGATGTTGTCTCCTCCCCTCAGTTAACAGTTCCCCACCCTCCCTAAGTTCCTCAAGTCTGAGATCTGTTCTGGGCATGCACCCAGGTATTTGTGCAGGACCCTCAGGGAAGGATAACCTCAAATGGGACATGCGCCATGACTTCCATAAGAGGTCAAAACAGAGGCAGCAATGTATGTCTGCTCAGCTGTAAATTACTTTTTATTCCATAAATGCAGCTTCACTTTATCAGCTTGCACCTCAGGCCTAGATTCTTCCAGGCACCAAGTCCTTCAGCCAGACCTCTGCTTCTCAGGGCTACTTCAGCGTCGTGCTTTCTTCAGAGCATCAAACTCTCCTTTCTCCAATATTGTCTCCTCAAGAGTAAGTCCCAAACCACAGGGACAGTCAATTCCACCCAGAGCTGCCTCAGGATTCCACAGGAGGCTCTTCCCCAAAGTGAACAGGGGTCTTCTGTATCAATTCTCTAGGCAGCGCTTAAATCCAGGCCTCACAGAATAGCTCAATTGGTTAGACCATGGTGCTCGCAACACCAAGGTTGCAGGTTTCAACCCAGTAAGGTACAGCTGCACTTTCCTTCATTGCAGGGGGTTGATCCTTAAGGTCCAAACTCTATGATTGTATGAGATTCTATGAGATCTATGCCTCCCCAGGATGCAGGGGGACTAGATAAACATGGGTTGTTGGTCTCACCCCTTTGGCCACATCCCATGATGCTTAGGAGAACAGCCTGAAGAAGAGCTCCAATGGGAGAACCACCTAATTTATGTGGAGGTATCTAATTTCGGCATTCAGCTAGACCAGCCTGTTCCCTGTGTCTCCATTAGGCTTCCTCCTCTTCTCCCCTCCCTCTCATGCTTTTTACATCCTCCCTGTCTCCCCTTCCTTGCTTCTGCCTAAGGTACCACAGCTAAGCTCCTTCTCTGAAATTAGGTAGCAGGTGGAATGTGCCCTGCCCTTCTTCTCACACAGGAGGTGTGATCAGGCAATGTCCAAATGTGGTCTCCTCAGGAGTCAATGCCTGGTTGATGCCTGCTGGCCATGCATGCAGGTATTTGTTTAGCTGTGACTACACATTATTTTTTAAAAAAAAAAAACGTACATTTTCCCATATATGAGATTCACACAAAAGAGCAGTCAAAGATAAGTAAATAAATACGAGTCACTGCAAACCAAGCAAGCATTTGGAGCTGATTGTATCAAAGGCCGCCACTTTTTGTCTTCCGTTCTTCCTTTCTGACATCCTGTAGCTGCATGAGTAAATGTTATTTTTATTTTCAATGCAGATATTTTGGCAAACAGTAGTTTTCCACAAGAGCTCTGCTAAAAGAATAAAAATAAAGTTCCGCAACAACTAGTAGGAAAGGACAGGCTACATCCTTTCCTTTGGGCTGATGGAAGGAAAATGGAAGCCGATGTTTTATGACAACAGAATTGCCACCACACATGTAAAAATATCTGTCTACACAGCATGCTTCACTTCAGTATGTCCACAGCTGGGTAACATTCAAGTTTATATCAGATTTTTGTTCCCGGTCTGATTATCCACAGATTGGGGAAATCTAAATTTAACAGGGGGGTGAGAAGGACATTAGGTGGACAACACACAAAAATATAGACACAAGCAGTTTCAAATCCACATTAAACTCCAGTGTGGATAAGTTGCTTGTGATGACTGTACTCAAATCATTTTCACCCCTTGGCAAAATGAGTTTTGCAGGCTTTCTTACTATACAAAAAAACGCACACAACTAAATCTGTTTGAACAGAAACAGTAGTATGGGGAAAGAGGTATGTAGACCATAAGAGGGTCTGGAAATCAAGCCTTACAGGGAGTGGTTGAAGGAGTTGGGTATGTTTAGCTTTGAAAAGAGGAACCTGAGAGGAGATATGATGACTATCTTCAAATATTTCAAGAGCTGTCACACGGAAGATGGAGAAAGCTTGTTTTCTCCTGCTCTGGAAAGTAGGACTCGAACCGATGGCTTCAAGTTATAAGAAAGGAGATTCCGACTGAACATATGGAAAAACTTTCTGACAGTAAGAGCTGTTTGCCAGTGGGACAGACTCCCTCGGGAGGCTGTGGGCTCTCCTTCCTTGGAGGTTTTTATGCACAGGTTGAATGGCCATCTGTCATGGATGCTTTAGCTGGGATTCCTACATTGCAGGGGGTTGGACTTGATGACCCTTGGAGTCCCTTCCAACTCTATGATTCTATCTTCTGAAAAATGAATGTGGGTTTTTTCCAGCCTGAGACTCAATTTACACCCTGTGAAAGGCACAATCCTAAAATGTTAAAACCCAGTTAATTGATGAGTTGGCAGTGGTATCTCTTTTACAATTACTATTTACTTTTATTATATTATATATTTACAGTTTTATGCTGTAATAATATAATAATAAATTATTGTTCCTAAGTAAGCATGCATAGGACTGCAGCATTGTTGTTGTTGTTTAGTCATTTAGTCGTGTCCAACTCTTCGTGACCCCATGGACCAGAGCATGCCAGGCACTCCTGTCTTCCACTGCCTCCCGCAGTTTGGTCAGACTCATGTTTGTAGCTTCGCGAACACTGCCCAACCATCTCGTCCTCTGTCATCCCCTTCTCCTTGTGCCCTCCATCTTTCCCAACATCAGGGTCTTTTCCAGGGAGTCTTCTCTTCTCATGAGGTAGCCAAAGTATTGGAGCCTCAGCTTCCGCCGGCAGCATTAGGCCTCATAAAAATAGCTGTTTTCAAATCCATTTATTTTTTTAAAAAATAACAGCATAGGCATCTTGTTGTTTTATCCAAGAAAACACGAACAAATTAAGCAGGGGATTTTTATTTTTTTTTAACCACACCACATTGGCAAATCACACAATTCTTTCTGTGGTTAATGTGACCCGTGGGCACTTCTCAATCTCACGGGGAAAGATCCTCTTCTGCAGATGTCTCTTTTCTACAGAGCTTTCACTTCCTCTTAGGTAGCAGTAAGAGGTTTAACATAGTCACACAGCTTTACAAAGTGTCAATCAAGCTGTGTAGTCTGAAAAAGTCAAATGATTCTTCTGTTCGGAAACAGGTATGGTGCCATTCTGGATTTTTGCAGGGTCTAGTCTAGGGCCCCCCAAACTCCAGGTCCTTTCATTTGGGCCCCAGATCTCCTATCCCTCCCCCACTTTTCAAAAACCCTTTTTAAAGCTAGGGATGTTAAAGTCCATCAAAAATGGAAATGGGAACTGAAATGCCAGTTTGCTTATTCATCCCATCTCAGGACAGCGGGGGTTAACCACCTCTCTGTCAGAGATTGAACTTCTGCATACAAAGCATTGTGTTTCATTGCTGAATGTTGCCTCCCTCTTGCATTATTCATTTCCTTCTCTCTCTTTTCAGGATAAGAAAAACAGAGCTTCATTAAAAGAATAACGTGATTGCTGCAGCCATGTCCCGAAAGGGTGAAAGTAACAACTTCTCATCGCTTCCCGTCGCGAAGGAAGATTGCCACGTGGATTCCGAGTTCAGATATACCCTGTTCACTGTCTACTATAGCATCATTTTCATTCTGGGCTTCATAGCCAACAGCTACGTCCTGTGGCTTTTCACACGGGTTTATGCTACGAAGAAACTAAACGAAATAAAGATATTCATGGTCAGCTTGACGACAGCCGACCTGCTCTTCCTGATCACGTTGCCAATGTGGATCGTGTATTACCACTACAGAGGAGACTGGATCATGCCCAGCTTTTTGTGTAACTTGGCTGGTTACTTATTCTTTGTGAACACCTACTGCTCAGTTGCCTTCCTCGGGGTCATAACGTACAATCGGTATCAAGCAGTCACAAAGCCCATTTCAGCAGCTCAGTCTACCACACGAAGAAGGGGCATCTATGTCACAATAGCTATCTGGGTCCTGATCGCGGGCCCTTCTTCATACTTCCTGTTTGGCAGCGGCACTACCCAAGAGGGGCATGTGACACGCTGTTTTGAGCGCTACGACCCAGAAAGCAGTAACATCCCTGTCCTTGCCTCCCACATCGTCATTTGCATTTGTTTCTTTATCACCTTCCTGATTGTCGTGGTATGCAATGCCTCCATTATCCGGACCCTGCTCTCCCAAAAACCTCAAGCTCGGAAGAGCGCCCACATCAGGCAAAGGGCGCTCTATTTGGTGTGCACTGTCATGATTGTGTTTGTGGTCTGTTTCGTGCCTCACCACATTGTGGACCTTCCCTGGACCTTGATGGTTCTGGGCAAATGGGATATAAGCTGTAGGAGCAAAAGGTGGTGGGATCACATCCACCAGGTCACCCTGTTCCTCCTGGGGGCCAACTGCGTTCTGGATCCTGTCATTTACTGCTTCCTCACCAAAAAGTTCAGGAAACACCTTTCTGAGAACTTGAAAAACATAAAGGACAGTCGAAAGTGTTCCAGGCAAACAACAGAGACCACCGTGGAAGGGATGGTGGCGATGGAAGAGGGCTTCCATGCCTCCATCAAACCTTAAAAGTCTTCTTTTCTGCTTATGCAGCAGCAAATTCAGGCTGGTGACTGACACAGACTCTGCATTTCATCAAGAGCCTGGCAGATGCACACAGCTTTCCAGCTCTTCCCTAGATGCAATGGCAGGAACTGAAATGCACTTAGGAGGGCTAGAACACTGTGACTCAGGAAGAACGCGGACTATCTAAGTTGTCCTTTGTTGTAACAAAAGGGAAATGCTTGGAATCACTTATGGTGTCTTTTAAAAAGATGGACATTACATTCGTTTTCTGGTTCAGATGCGGATTGTGGTGACATTTAGTTCCATAATTTCATCCTGAAGCTAGCTCAGAACTCTCCGGAGAGGGTTGGGCATCAGGGATGGGCATCCTTGAGCACCTGCTGAGATTTGTCTCTCATCTCAAAGCCCACTGCCAACCCTTAGAGCCTCCTGGCTCTCTACTTATTCCCCCAGAGTGACTGAGCTATCTCAGCTGTGATAGGAACAAGGAAAAGGAACAACAGTGTTGGCTCAGCAGAGCTTCCTCCTTTGAGTAGCCATTCAGATTGGGCCTACAGCAGTGAAAAGCTGGACAATAAGGGCAAATGGGGCACAACCCCACAAGTCTGAGCCTACTCCCACCTGCCTGCTTTCTTTTTTACACTTGGCCAGGGGATGGCTCTGGCTCCTACTGCTGGTTTCCCTGACTTTCACCCAGTGGGCACCAGCCACCCTGACCCAGAGAAAGAGGATAATTGACTGGCAATGGTGACAGTGGCATGGAGAAGGTGGGCCTGTCAGGGAGGAGGCTCCACTGAAGGCATCTAACCTAAAATATGCACACTTCCCCCAATCACTCTTGAATTAATACTGTTTGGGCTTCAAAAGCAACAGGGACTATTTTAACACTCAGTGGCCATAGAACAGGGGTGGGGAACCAATAGCACTCCAGACTTTGATAGATTACATCTTCCATCGTCCCATAGCTGTCAACGTTTCCCTTTTTTTAAGGGAAATCACCTTATCCCAAATAGGATTCCTCACAAGAAAAGGGAAAAGTTGACAGCTATGTATCGTCCCTGATCACTAGTCATGCTGACTGGTAGCTGAGCCCAGCAACAACTGGAGGGCCATGTTCTCCATCTCTACCATAGGCTGTCATCCAGAAATCATCATAATCTGAGAGCAGAGATTTTGCATAAATGTACCTGCAGGTCTCAGGTGTGCATTCAATGTACACATGGTAGAAATTTCAGGAACTGAGGGGAGAAAAGGAATGGGTTCAGGAATGGACCATAGCTCAGGGGTTGAGAACATGCTTTTGCGATAATCAGGTCGTTGACTGATTAATGTTCTCTGGCCTTCTAAATGTTTTTGTGGCGAGGGGGGTGTTATTGGTTTGTTTTTGTTTTATTGTGTTATTTTGTGTTCTCATTTTGTATTTTTATGCTGTGAACCGCCCTGTGATTTTTGGATGAAGGATGGTATACAAATTTAATAAGTAATAAAAAAATAATGCTGCTTCTCATTCAGAAGGTCCAAGGTTAAATTCATGGCATCTCTAGCTGAAAAGTTAAGATAGCAGGTGTTGGCTAATATACAGATTGGGTAAAAGACTGCTTAACGTGTATTTAAAATATTTCCACATTACTGATTTTGTGATGTGAGGAGGGTAGGAGAAAGCCCTAGATCAGGCATAGGCAAACTTGACCCTCCAGATGTTTTGAAACTACAATTCCCATCATCCCTGACCACTGGTCCTGTTAGCTAGGGATCATGGGAGTTGTAGGCCAAAAACATCTGGAGGGCTGAGTTTGCCAATGCAAACTCTAGATCATAGGGGGCTGGTCCCTACCCAAATAGATTATCCATTTTTCTGCTTGGCAAACCATAGCACCAATGAAACGGCACTCAGAAGTAAAAGTGAGAAGCCACTGTAAACACCATGCTTATTCACTGCATATACAGAAACTATGCTAACACCATACTATCATGGAAAGCCTGAAAAGTTGTATACCTGTTGCTTGTCTGTAGTTTCATTAATAAAAACGACAGCTCTAACCATTATAGCTGTTCAGCACTGCTACTTTCAGCCCAGTGGGCATGTCTGTAGATTTTTTTGGTGTAGGATCATATTGAGGATCACACTAGTACAGATGTCTGGAAAAGAATAGCAGATTCTAGGCTGGGGACTTTTACCCATGGGCTGAGAACACCAGAGAGGGGCAGGAAAACATGAACAGGATGGGAGACAGAAGACCACCAAGTGGAATGTCTGGGATGTGGAAGAGCTACACTGCAGCTTCTGGGTCCACTAGAGCATGAATCCTCACACTTCCTCCTGCTGTCAAATCCAGGGAGATTTGAGCACTGAAACTCAAACCCAAGCTTCCTCAATAGAACAGGAAGGCTGAATGACATTGTAGGGCAGGGATGGGGAACTTGTGGTCCTTGAGATGTTGTTAAGATTTCAATGCCAATTGATCCCAGCCAGTAAGGCTAATGGTCTGAGATTACAGGAAGCCAAAATTTGGAGGGACATAGGTTGTTGACCTCTGTTCTAGGGAACTCTATGGTCAGGAGACCTGGTTAATTCAATCCCTTAAAGGAGAGACCCTCTGTGAATATAAAATTATCCAATGATGTTGGGGTGGGGCCCACCAATGTATGATGAAAGGAGAGAAAGTGGAGAGCCAAATGCATACCATCTAACATTTCACAGATGGAAATACAGACATGATTGCCATACTCACAGCGCCACATAAAGGTTACCACTGCAGTGTCCCTACGTTACACACTGGTGCTCTATGCTGCTTGCTGAATCTGTCTATTATGCAGTAGCTTTGTCCCAATGGATTTAAAAGCCAATAATGTGATTATTCTTAAAGTTAACAGTATACTATTGTCCTCCAATGTATCGTCAACAATTCGAAACACAGCCCAGCAGCTTCAATGGGTGAAATCAACCCTCAGGAGGGAAGTGGAACCTGAGTAGCAACTCACATTAACATGTTAACATATTTACTCATCTTTTATATATATATATTCTTTGAGTGCTTTCAGAAGTAAAGTGTCATTAAATCAACCATAAATCAACCAATAGGTTTATTTGAAGCAGGCAGAGGGGAATGGAAGGATAGGAAGATAAGAACCAGAAGGGGGCAGCACAGGCGAGAAAATCAAATACCAGGAAGCTAAAAAAGCAACAGATGTTTTTGTTGCACAGGCAAAGGGCCAAGTACTTTCTTAACAAAGAGCCAAATATAGCAGGTCAGGTGGTGCAAGATGAGACAGTTCTTGCCGGGAGTGTCTGAGGAAACGGTGGTTGCTACTTCGGCCACACGCAACCAGGACTTAACATCCTCATCTAACCCTTTGCTGTTCAACAAGACCATTGCAGGAGGTGACCTCTGATCTTGGTTTCAGCAATCTACCGGATAGAAATGTTCTCCACCCCAAGAGCTGTGGGGAAAGTATATGTCCATATCATAATAGAAAGGGGTTTCGGCTTTTGCTCTCAAACTTTTTATTTGGGAAAGGGTTTTTTTTGTATAAACTTTCTGTATTATTACAGAACAAGCCTTACCATCCTGATACTTAATCAGAGCACATCAGTAGCCTCACAGTAATAAAATCAAACCCATCTAGATGTTAGATGTATACTCATTCCTTTAAAACAGAACTACAGTTCTGAGCATGCTTACTCGCAAGTCAGTTCCACTGAAACTAGTGGGACGTGCTGCCATGTAAATGTAGATTGAATTGGGCTGTAATCCTAATTACTAGGAAGCCTAGGGCTTGCTGATCAGAAGGTCGGCAGTTCGAATCCCCGCAATGGGGTGAGCTCCCGTTGTTCGGTCCCACCTCCTGCCAACCTAGCAGTTTGAAAGCACATCAAAGTACAAGTAGATAAATAGGTACTGCTCCAGCGGGAAGGTAAACGGCGTTTCCGTGCACTGCTCTGATTCGCCAGAAGCGACTTAGTCATGCTGGCCACATGGCGCCATATACCAGCCTCCTCAGCCAGTAAAGCGAGATGAGTGCCACAACCCAAATGGGATCAATAGGACCTTACAGCTGTTAAATTCTTTTCTGGGTGTCTAACAATCCTTGTGTGGTTTTCTGTGCAAAAATGGGAGGATGCCTTTTAAAATACATTATTTCTTCTAAAGTAGCTTGGCAACTGAAGAATTATCAAGACACTCTGTTGGTTCACTACCCTTTTACATTACATTCATAGCATTATAAAGTTAATTGAACGTCCTAGTATTATAAAGTTCAAATAATGGTGACAGCCATTCAGCAAAGAAACGGAAGGTTTTCGTACAGTGTGAAGACTACAAATAAGTGGTTAGATTCTACAGCCAAATGTCGTACCTAGGCTTACAGAGACGCTACAGTGATGTGTTATAAATGTTGAAAATGTTAAGCGCAAGAGAAATTGGAAAAGACTAATAAGATTCTGTGGAAAGGCTTTATTGTATTAAAATAAATAAACTAAGTTTACCCCCCAAAAAGCATTTGAATCTTCAGTTTTAAAAAAATGAACATTGAGTATGGGTTGTTTTTACACAAGCATGGATTCTACAAAAAAAGCCTGAAAATACATTACATGAGGCCACATGTAAGGGAACAATGGGCAAATCTCCATCCTGGCAATTACAGGAAGAGAGGCAATCTGGCAACTCCACACACATCATTCTAAGATCCTGTGAGGAAAAGCTGGAAACTGGGAAAGCCAAAACCCCTCAGATGTAATTGCCCTCACTTAAGTTTTTCTTTGCCCAGACTGGCATACTTTTAATAATGGGTAAGGGAGATTAGCAGACTTGGATGTTCTGCACAAGACACCATTTCAGAGCCTAGCTTGTTGTGAGGATAAAAGGCAGCTCTGAGCTTCACAGAGGAAGGGATTATACAAGTAGAAAGTTACAAAAACTCAACACTTTCTAAGCTGAACCCTTGCGATAGGCAATGGGTCCAAATACTTCGTTTTAGGAGTGTGCTAGCATAGGGCACCCCATTGCCCAATCCTTGGAACAGCTGCTCCAATTAAGGCAGGGGTTGCTGTGGCCCTGCAGTTGTTGGGGCTGTAACTCCTATCACCCTTGACAAAAGATTATGCTGTCTCAGTTGGAATCCAGTCGGTTCTGGATTGCCACAGGTCCTTCATCTCTGGTTTAAAATCCAACCTGCCAAGGGTTTCAGGATGGCTTGTGTAGGCTGACTAATAATAAAAATAAAAGTTCTTATATACTGCCCTAGGTCCTAAAGCAAACCAGGGCAGTGCACAACGTAATAAAAATTGCATGCATGCATTTATGTTTAGTACAATCGGCTGCGTGCACACAAACTATCTAAAGCGCACGACTTCCCACAAGGAATCCTGGGAGCTGCAGTTCACACTCGAGAGTTCTACCTCCCACCACTCTTGAACTACAGTTCCCAGGATTCCCTTGAGAGAAACCGCGTACTCTAACCGCACGGCGTGTAGGCAGCCGTTGCGGCGGGCGACACCTAGGGGCGGAGACGAGTAACGCCGCCACATCTGCAGGCGGACGGCCGTTGCTTCCCCGCCGCCCTTTGCTAACCTTTGGCGAAGGTCGGGTCCGCAAAAAAAAAAAAAAAAAAAAGCGGCGCATGCGCTGTAATTGACCGGCCTCCAGCGGGGAGCGAAGGCAGGCGAGGCTAAGCGGGCCGTTGCTTGACAGTCACGCAGCCCAAGCCTCATTGCTCCTCTCTTCCCCCGCCCACGGCTACCAACGGTCACTTTGAAAGACAGAAACGAAGCGCCATGTGGGGGTGGGGGGGGGTGGGGAGAGAGAAAGGCTCGCCTCAGAGAAGACCATAGTAAAGATTCGGCCAACCAAATCCCCGCTTTCCCTTCTCGTCACTTCCGGCACAGAACTTCCGCTTCCGGGTGTGAAGCCTAGCCGAGGTTTGCCGAAGCGGGTCTCGGTTCCTTCCTTCCCTCCCTTCCTTCTTTCTTCCTTTCTTCCCTGAGAGTCCGGTCCGTCGCCGCTGCCATGTCGCCCAGTGCTGAGGTCGGCCGCGCAAACGACTCGTCACGGTGAGAGGGGAAAGAGCTCTTACTCCGCCTCCTTTCCTCCGCCCTCCCCCCCACCTCACCCGCTCCTCTTTCCTCTCGCGCGATCGGCTTGCGGTCGGTGGGCGTGGCCCGGGCAGCTGTTGGCGTGGCTCCTCCCCCCTCGCTCGCCGGTTACCTTGTCAGTCAGCGCAAGGAGGGAGGGAGGGAAGGAGAGCGGTGGGAGGGAGAGTTGCTCGCTCCCAGGAACGGCGTGGCGGACCTGTGGAACTCACTGCCACATCATGCGTGTGATGGCTTTAAAACATGGGCAGAGAAGCTGTGGCCCTGCAGATGGTGTCGCGCTACAGCTCCTCAGCAGCCGTGAGCGTTGGGCGGGCTGGCTGGGGCTGGCGGGAATTGGAGGCTGATGAGGGCCGCAGGTTTCTCACTCCTGCAGCTAAAAGCATACTTCGAATGTCACACGGTTGATAGGGGTTTTTTGGAGGTCAGACGAGAGTCACAAAGGTGAAGAAGGTGTGTGGTCCTCATAGGGGGAGGACATAAACGGCATTGCTTTGCATTGTAATTTTTGGTGGCTTAAATTGAGCCACCATGTTCAGAGGCAGTGTATCTGAATACCATGTGACTGTGGCGATGCACCCAGGTGGAGGAAGGGCTATTATTTTCAGGTCCTGCTTGTGCAAACCACCACCACCACCCCCGGCCATATCTGGTTGGCCAGTCTGGATTCTAGGCTAGATAAGAATTTTGGACTGATCTTGAAGTACCTCTTATATAGGGGTAGTTGGGTCCCTGAGGAAAATCTCATGTTTAAAATAAGATATGAGTCTAATACAGTGGTAAAGGTAAAGGTACCCCTGCCCGTACGGGCCAGTCTTGACAGACTCTAGGGTTGTGCGCTTATCTCACTCTAGAGGCCGGGGGCCAGCGCTGTCCGCAGACACTTCTGGGTCACGTGGCCAGCGTGACAAAGCTGCTCTGGCGAGCCAGCGCAGCACACACGGAAACGGCGTTTACCTTCCCGCTATAAAGCGGTACCTATTTATCTACTTGCACTTAAGGGTGCTTTCAAACTGCTAGGTGGGCAGGAGCTGGGACCGAACGGTGGGAGCTCAACGCGCCGCGGGGATTCGAACCGCCGACCATGCGATTGGCAAGTCCTAGGCACTGAGGTTTTACCCACAGCGCCACCCGCATCCCTAATACAGTGGTACCTCACGTTAAGTACTTAATTCATTCCGGAGGTCCGTTCTTAACCTGAAACTGTTCTTAATCTGAAGCTCCACTTTAGCTAATGGGGCCTCCTGCTGCTGCTGCTGCCGCACCACCAGAGCACGATTTCTGTTCTCATCCTGAAGAAAGTTCTTAAGCTGAAGTACTATTTCTGGGTTAGCAGAGTCTGTAACCTGAAGCGTATGTAACCCAAAGTACCACTGTAATATAGGACTCATAACAAGTAAAATGTCAGCTCAGCTGTCATGCCGATGTAGTTGCTGGGCCCTTTCTCTGGTGGTCTGTGGTTTTATTTGTTTACTGCTGATTTGAAAGGGGAGGAGGGTGGTTGGAAGTAGTAAGTGAAGCTGAAAAATGTGAATGGAATCAAAACAGGAATGGTCCATGCTTCTGTATTTGAGATAGGGAAACCTGTGGCCATTTAAATGTGCATGTGTTGCTCGCAGTTGATGGAGTTGTGCATCTGTTTTGCTATTTATGTACCCCAAGTTAATTTCAACTCCCAAGTGTGTGTTCTTTGATTGCCCTTGTGTGGACTCTGGGAATCACAATTTATTGAAAAGATTCATGAACCGCGCACAAATGGGCAGTGGTACAACAGTTGTGGCAAAATGCTGTACGGTACTGGTATTTCACCACATGACGATCTTTTAAATCAACTATACTGGATCCAGAACTGCAATGGGAGTAATACCAGTAATAACACTTCAAAAACAACTGTCATATCAAAACATTATTAAGACATCCCCAGGAAGGGATACAAAATGGGATGATACATGTGGCTGAACCAACTTCCTATTGCTATTGGAAGAAGAAGGTACATAGGTCAGACCTGAACCAGAAAAATGGAAAAAATAATTAATTTTAAACCCTAATGGCTACAAAAGGTATTGGAGCTCCATCATGGACTTGCTCTGCCAGCAGAGGCATTCTAACAGTTGTGACATACCACTGTCACTTTAGTATTTTTTTATTTTATTCATTCAATTGCAAAAATGTTACAGGAACAGGCAATGTAATCTTCAAACATTGTAATCTTCAAACATTAACCTGTAAGACTGTTCTGAGATCTGAAGTACGTGCTTGTAATATAGAAGCATAATGGGAGTGGGGAATGTGGTTTGATGCCTATTCCTGGATTTCAAAGTTATTTGCAGAAGATAAAATAAAAGGCATCTTTCTTTTAAATTAGATTGTTGAGAGGAATAAAAGTGGAGTGAAGAGATAAAGATTGGGGGTACAAGCATACATCGTTTATTGCTCTTCACATATATTGCTCCTTATGAGACTGAGTGCAATTGCAAGCAGCCCAGCCACATGGGAGAAGGAAGCCCCTTGCTGCCCCTCTTTTGGCCATGGGAGTGGAACTGGCTAGGGTTTCCCCCTCCAACTCCTGCACCCAGAGGGTGTCTGATTTAATAGACTGCAGTATAGTGTAATAATAATAATAATAAATTTTTATTTGTATCCCACCCTCCCTGGCCAAAGCTGGGCTCAGAGCGGCTAACAACAAGTAAAAATAGCACAGTCTACATAAAATCACACAGTCAATTAATTAAAATATATTCTTAAATCAATTCAGAATCAAATTAATGCCAACCATTGAGTTAGAGTTCCATGAGGATTATAGAAGGAGAGAAGGGGTCAGACTGTGCCTTGGCCAAAGGCCTGGCGGAACAGCTCCATCTTGCAGGCCCTGTGGAAAGATGTCAAGTCCCGCAGGGCCCTAGTCTCTTGTGACACAGCGTTCCACCAGATCAGGGCCATGGCCAAAAAAGCCCTGGCTCTGGTCGAGGCCAGCATAACCTCCCTGTGGCCCAGGATCTCCAATATGTTTTTATTTGAAGACCATAAGGTCCTCTGTGGGACATACCAGGAGAGACGGTCCCATAGGTAAAATATAACTTTTATATGCATGGGGGAACCAAAAAAGTAGTGACTTTACTGCAAAAATTTGCTTTACTGTAAGGGTCTAGAACTGAACCAACAATATATTCTCTGAGGTATACTTGTAGTTTTTGTGGGAAAGAGCAGCTCAGTTCTGGGATTGAAAACAAATTCCTGTCCTGAGCATGTAACCAGAGGTACCCTGTTTCTTAATTCTAGGAATATTTGTCCCCTCGGCTATATTTTTACACCTGGTTTCAGTTGGAGGATCTTGAGGTTCTAATAAAAACAACAGCAAAAAGAAAATAGATCCTGCAGCAGCAGACAGAAAGACCCAGAAGCTAACTATGAAGACTCAGGTAAAATAACTGAGTAATGGAGGTGGTGGCCATTTGTGTACATGATCTTGCATGCTATATAGACAAACCTGGATTCCTTTGAAATCTGGGTTAGCTAGGAGATTGTAAGGTACACCTGACAATGCCTATGGTGTAGTGGAGCATTCACACAAATGGTCACAATGTTAAACACAACCACCCCATCATAGAATTGTGGAGTTAGAAGGGACCCCAGGGGTCATCTAGTCCAACCCCCTGCAATGTAGGAATCTCAGCTAAAGCATCCATGACAGATGGTTGTCCAACCTCTGCTTCAAAACCTCCAAGGAAGGAGAATCCACCACCTCCCAAGGGTCCATTCCACTGTCAAAACAGCTCTTCCTGTCAGAAAGTTATTCCTGATGTTTAGTCAGGATCGTTCCCTTCCTCAAGCAACTTGGCAGAGTGGCAGGGCCTTGTTTCTGAAGCCAGTCCAAACTTCAGAGAATATATGAAGAGCAATTGCTAAGAGGGTTCTTTGCCCCAGTTCCAAGTTTGGGAGTAGGACAAGAGCTTGCCAGGGGTGGGGGAGCATGGGGCCAAATGAGGCTCTAGGGTTCTCTCCAGGCCACAGTAAAATAGGCTTTAACTCACTGTTAAACATTGAGACATACTGATAGACAATCATGAGATTATGAGCGTATACTTGCCTTGTACTCAGATCTTAGTTTATATCAGTTTTTTAAAAGAGACAATATGATTTTAAAAGAAAACTTAATTAGATTTCAGTAAAATTCTGATTTTCTTGATTTTTTCAAAATAATTTTTATCTGCATTGTTTTGAGCCTGTTACTATGGTAACATGGTTGCTAAAGCATAAAGCATTAGACCTGGTTGCTTACTGCCAAATGGCACGGCTGCTTCTTGCTTTCAACAGCGTTCTTGTCAGAGGAATAGGCTAATGCAAAGCACTAAACATGTTTGGGAAAACAAATATAAAAGATCTTGCTTAGAGATCTATACAGGCAGGATGTGCAGAATCTTGCGGCCTTCAGTGGTCAACATTTGAAACTGTTATCTTTAATTGTCTACTTACACATCTATGAAAACGAATAAAAATTACTTACAAAAAAACCCCAACAACATATCGAAGCCCTGCACACATTTGGAACATTTTGCTCTTGCTGGTAATTGAAGCAAGCATTAGCTAACTAAATTAAGACTGATAGCAGCCTTAGTTAAATAAATACAACTCTTGTTTAGTGCTTTGATTTTGTCAGCCAACTGCTAGCAACACAGAAAGGTTAATGCTGCAGTCCTCAGTGCACTTGCTGAACGAGACTTTCTTCTGAGTAAACATGCTTAGGATTACATCACCAATAGCTCAATCCTGTGCATGTCTACATGGAAGTAAGTCCTGCTGTGTTCAGTACAGCATCCTCCTTTGTCAGATTGCAGCCAATGTGTTTCTTTAAAGCTGACTGTTTTTCTTTTAATTATCCTGTACTGTAGTTGCAGGTGTTCAGAAGAGATTTTGACAGATTATTCATAGATACTAGTTGATCAATCAGTTCATCTGTCAATGGGTAAAAACAGTATTTCTGAAGCCAGGGACATTCTTCCTGTGTTTTTAGATTATGCACATATATACCATAGTAAGCATCATCCTTAGTCATTTATCTTTCATTGGCAATAAGAATGCTTCATTTAAGATGCTGCAGTTTTTAAGGACTTGTACTAAGAAATTGTGTATATCTGCTGCCCGATAAATGGGAGTTCCTTTATAGTCAGTGTAAAAGTTTTAAAATTGATTTATCTGGCTAAGTAATAGACTAAATGTTGTAGCTATAATTTTGACACAAGGAGTAGGGCAAAGTCTTGGTCTCATTTTTTGTTGTGTGTGTACAAACCTTGACATCTGTTTTTGGTGGGGCTTTTTAAATTGTGAATCAGTTTGGCAGCCTGGAATGTTACAGTGGCAATTCTTGGTTTGTTGGTATGCTCAGATTTAAAACAGCAACAATAATTATCTTAAGATAAATCTAAATTGATCACACACTTTCACTCTGTTGTTCCCCAGGAACCTGTTCTGAGTTTCTGAACTTGGAGGTAACATATTGATTTCTTGACTAAGAGCCATTGATGGCCTGCTATTCCAAGAATTCTTTCAGTTCTCTTTTAAAGCCCTCTATAACAGGCATGTCCAACGATCCAATATAAAAACTGGCAGTGATCTACCACCCAGGGATGGGTGGGCGCACGCGGCTGGCTGCTTGTCCTGAAGGGACAGGAATGGGAGCAGGGTGGGCGGGCGGTTGCTGGCTGCTTCCCCAGAGGGGGCAGGGATGGGTAGGCAGGTGGGCGCTGGCTGCTTCCCCCAAGACGGCAGGGATTGGTGCAGGGTGGGCGGGCGATGCCGATCCTGCCTTCTCCCCCTGCCTCCCTCCACCCCTGCGCAGGCGATGCTGTTGCTGGTCCTGATCCCGCCTTCCCTCATCAGAAACCCGGCTCCTTCATGCCCCAAAGCCGTTGTCTTTATGGCTATTGAGGAGCGTGCTGTGTTCCGGCTGCCTTGGGCCGGCGATCGACCCAGATCAACCTTGTGATCAACTGATCGATCAGGATCAACGGTTTGGACATAGAGGCTCTATCTATAAGAACGTAATAAATCACAAAACGCTGATTTTTTAATTGGAGGTTTTGGGGTGCCCAATCATTTGCATGGCATCTGAATTCCCAGTTATGTCTGTGCCCTCTGCTGCTAGATTATGCATGAAAAACAATGCATTCTGCTTCAGAATTTGGATTTCTGACTCCATCAGATCATGATTATTTATTTAATATGTATACCGCCCTATAACTGTAGATCTCAGTGTGGTTCACAGCATAAAAGTACACCATAAAAGAACCACAAAACACATAATAAAAACAAAAAAGAGATAACCCAATAATCTCTCCTTCCACAACACATTTTAAAAGGGCATTAGCTGTCAATCAGCCAAAGGCCTGGTTAAAGAGGAATGTTTTCACCTTGTGCCTAAAAGTGTATAATGAAGGCACCAGTCAAATCTCTCTGGGAAGAGCATTCTGCAAGTGGAGAACATTCCTTCCTTTGCAGAAAAGGCCCATTCTTGTGTTGCCACCCTTTGAACCTCTCGTGGAGTAAGATATGTTGAATAATAGCTAGATTAGTGGTAGTAATTTTAACAATTTATTGCTTAATAATTTTTTAAAAAAATGTTGTGGTTCCTTCATTCTGGCATCACAATATTTTTTAAAACAGCAACATAGACAGTCAGCTCTGTAATGCAAGCTCATCTTAAATAAATTATAGCACTTTGAAGTTGTGCTTATGGTCAGAATGCCAGAATTATTTTAATTTTTTTTTAAAAAAAATTCATATTGAGTATTGTTACAAAATAAAATAAAGTACACTGTGCTTTAAAGGGTATTAGATTTGTTCCAAACATGAAGGTTTTTTCGGAAAAGCAACAGGCAGTGCTGTTGAAAATTTATTTGTGACGCCTCCAGGAAAATTAGGTCATATGATGTAATTATAAGACCAGAAAAAAATAAATCTCAAGCTTCATTGTTAAGCATGCTAACAGGATTTATTTCTGAGTGAACATGGTTAAGATCAGGCTACAAGTTGTTTAACAGATATTACTCTTTGTTACTTTAGTAATTGATTGTATTTATTATCTAAGGTGGTTGCATAAGAGTGAGAAAGCAACTTCAGAAATCCCTGCTATTCCCCAGAGGTGTGTCCACACCAGCCAATTTTTCGGTGATCTGTTCTCATTTAATCCGTTTTTTCTGCAGACTGAACCAAATGCTGTATTCTGTCTGTGTTTGAATTAATGAAAAGCCATTGTTTCAAGACACTGAATGGAAGCAAATAACCTCTCTATATATGTGCTTTGTTTTTGAATTTATAAAACATGAAAACGTATACCACATAATATTGGAGTCAGCCTGCGTGCTGTCTTTTGCAGTAGAAATGCCACTGTGGAGAAGCATTTCAGAGTTTTGTCTCATTTTGTAGTTCTATTCCCACCTCCTCAACCTGTGTTGGAGTTCTGTTTAGGTTTTCTTTTTTAAAACAGTCTTGACTTTCCCCCGCCTTCCTCTTCGGCAGTCTTCACAAAATGATATACTGTATATTCTCTTCTCATTGTTTTGTTGTTTTCTGCGTTTTGTACGTGGATGTTACCTGGAACATCTTTTTCTTTTCATTGTCTCCCCTTTAACATTTTTTTGCACACTCCCATTACTGTACTGTTGCACTTCTGGGGGTGTTCAAGTATCAGCACCGTTACAATCTCTGTGGGCAAATCTCACAGAGATGTGAAGGAACAAGGAGTATGGCCTCTTCTTGGGTTGCTTCAGAGTTGTAGAATGAGTACTAATTAATTTTTTCTATGATTTTGATTAGCTTTCTTTTATACATGTATTTTTAATTGGTTTGTTAACTATTGCATGAATGTATTTATTGAAAGACAAGCTAGGAGTATTAGAAAGAAGGAAATAAATACTAAATGGGAAAACAAAACATTATAATAGTGAAGGTCTCCTGGGTTAGCTGTGCTTCAAAACGGGGGCAATTAAGAGATACATGAATTTTCATTGGCTGTATTTTAAATAGTTTTATATTCTCACCATCTCCCAATTTATGCAGTGCTTCTCATACGGTTTTTTGAAGTGCTTTTCATTCATTTATTATTTGAATGACTCTTCTCCCACTTTTCAATGCCAAAGTGTACTTGAGGCCGCTCCCAATAAAAAGACACCTGCAAATCAATTTTTAAAACCCAGTTAAAAAGCAATAAAATGATGCAGGTCTGTAAAAATCAATACAAATCAATAAAATGCAAAATGTTAAAATACAAATCATGAATAAACAGTTAAAATCCGGCTGTTAAAACATCAAAGAAGGCTAATAAAGAGAATGCTTACTTGAATTTTGTTATTTCTCATCTATCCAGCCAAAGGGTTCAGGGATGATAATGATGCTATTAAAAAATAGTCACTTACCTAAATGCCAGTGGCATTCATATAGCGCCCCACTCCTAATCAATCTCATTTTTCATTGCAGAATCCAGCTGCTTCTCCATCATGGTGTTTCCCAGATTGGCATTGTTCAGTAATACATGTCAGAAAGACGAGGGATGAGTGATTGGGGTGGGGTTTCAGTGGAAGCAGGATAAGCCATATACTAAATATACTACAGCTGTGGTGGCTGGGACCTTAAATGGCTCTTTGGGGAGGAGAAAACAGAAGTTGATGCAGAATTCCTGAGTGCCTAATTCATGGACATGATGGAGTGGCTATCCAGGACAGCTGACTCAGAAGTGAGTCTGCAAAGACCACCTGGCATGTGAAGGTTGTGCTAAGACAAGCTGCTTTTCTGCAGTTGAGGAGAAGAGAGTCCCTGCCCGGGGAAGGGGAAGGAAGATTCCCTGAACATGCTCTGTAAATTTGGCTGGACTCTGAAGTTAAGAGGAGGGCACTAGGAATCAAAGATATGTTTTAGTACTGACATATGCTTACTTTTTGGAATGTAAGTAAATTTACCTGTTGCAGTGATGCAGTATCCCAAGGAGTGGAGACAGGTACAAGTCCCTAACACATTGTCCTAAACCAAAATAGACATACTGCCATTCTGTTTTAGCTTTATTTGAGAATGGTGCTATACTTTTTGCCCCAGTGTGTCAGTTTTCTACACATTTGAGAAAGAGGCTTGTTTCCTGAATGCAAGGATTTTTTTATTTTAAATGGGGCAATCATCTTAAGTGGCGTAGACCGGGGACGACTCTACCATGTGGTTTTTCAAAGGTTGGCTCCAGTTCATTCCATGGGTGCAAGAGACCACCTTGGTTGCAAGTCCTGGGGAACATGCTTCCTGGCTTGCATGTCTTTTCCACCTGGCCTAGGAAGGCAGGGCAGGGGTTCTGTTGCTGTTACTGTTGCCTTAATTGTTTTAAACTGCTTTTTAACTTCTGTGTTTTTTAATTGGGGGGTTTTGTTGTTTTTTAAAATTAAGGGACCTAAGATGTGCCTGGGAAGAGAGGAGCTGGGGAGAGCAGGGATGACTCCAATTGATGTGGAGGTATTGTGTGCAGGTGGGGCGCACGGCATGCGGACAGTTAGCAACTGTTCTGTGTGCCAGCCTTCTTCCAACCTGAGGAGTTGTGGTTGTTCTTTCAGCCCGCCCTCAGATGTGCTTGGATGGTTGTTTCCAGAGGGTGATGCTTGGAGGAGTGCTCTTTAGCCTTGTGGAGCCTTCAATCTGGGGTTCGATTTTATCCCCTATGCTGTTTTAACATCTACATGAAGCTACTGAGTGGGGTTATCCAGAGTTTTGGAGTATGTTGTAAGAAATGTGCTGGTGACACACAGTTCTACTTCTCCTTTACATCGGCAGGTGTGGCTGTGGATGTGCTGGACCATTGTTTTGCCCTGGTAATGGACTGGATGAGAGCCAACAAACTGAATCTCAATCCAGACACTGTTAGTGGGTGCTTCCCTAGAATGGTTGGATGGGAGGTGGCCTGCTCTTGATGGCGTTACACTCCCTCTGAAGGAGTGGATATATAGTTTGGGGGTACTGCTAGATCCTTTGCTATCACTTGAGTTCCTTATATCAGCTTTAGTTGGTGGTTCAGCCACACCCCTTATTTGGACAGGGATAGCCTAACTTCCGTCATCTATGCTCTGGTATACATAGGGAATAACTGTCTGAAGATGGTTCAAAAACTTCAGCTGGTGCAGAATTTGGTGGCCAGGTTGCTAACCAGGGCAAAGTGATTTGAGCATATTACACTGATCCTGGCCCAACTGCACTGGCTGCTAATTAGTTTTGTGTTCTCATTTTTTATTTTTTGTTGTGAACCGCCCTGTGATCTTCAGATGAAGGGCGGTACACAAAATTTATTAACAATAAATAAATGCAAACATAAATACATAAATTCACCAAAATATTCAGGGTTATATGTAAAAGAGGTTTTTGTGTAAACCAATTTTATGTAAATCACTTCTGATGATTAAGGTTCTGATGATTGAGTGGTATATAAATCCTGTTCAATAAATAGTAAAGGGAAGATTAGAATGGTGGTGGTTTTCTTTTCTTTGTTTTCCTTGCAAACCATGTTTTTTGCTGCTGCAGATGGAATGGAACAGTGAATTTCTTACTGGTGATTGTTTTGGTTAGCCCTAGTTTTTACCTCACTCCCCCCCCCCCCACTTTTTATGTTATGCTTTTGTCATTTCCAGTCTTACAAGTAGACTCTTTTCTTTAAAAGGCATCAGTTTTGTTTCTTAGTCAGTGAGAGGGTGTTTTTTAACATCTTAAACTTTACTATAGTACACCGCAGGAGCTGGATTGTTTTTGAAATCTCTTTCTCATACCAGCCAGTTGCTTGAGCAGACTGCAGCCATGAATGCATACCATCTGACATTTCACAAACAAAACTGGGGGTGCCCTTATCTATTCATAATGCCTCAATTCTGACACAGAGGATTATTCCCAAGTACATACTCTGCTTAAATATTACTCATTGTGGATGGCTCCTTCTTGATTGCTGTATTAATTTACCTTGCAATAACTGCATGCTAAGAGCATTAAAAAAAGAAGTTTCCCCAAAACCTACTGACATCTCCCTCTTATGCATTGGTGGCACCACTTTGACAATACAGTGGTACCTCGGGTTAAGAACTTAATTCGTTCTGGAGGTCCATTCTTAACCTGAAACTGTTCTTAACCTGAGGTACCACTTTAGCTAATGGGGCCTCCCGCTACCACCGCCACGCAATTTCTGTTCTCATCCTGAAGCAAAGTTCTTAACCCGAGGTACTGTTTCTGGGTTAGCGGAGTCTGTAACCTGAAGCGTCTGTAACCCGAGGTACCACTGTATAAGGATCCATGCTTGGAGAATTTGCTGTTAGTATACTTAGGAACACAGGAAATTTCCTTATATTGAGTCTTACCATTGGTCTATCTAGATTAGTATTGCCTACTGCACGGACTGGCAGTGGCTTTCCAACATTTTAAATAAGGAAAAATCTCTCTCAGCCCTACATGCAATGCCAAGGATTTAATATGGCATGCAAGGCAGATGGTCTAGAACTGAGTTGTGGCTCTTCCCCTCTACTTTCCACTGGTTAAACTCTGCCTCTCTAGATGCTGTTGTGTTCCAACTTCTGTCAGCCCCAGCAGCATAGCCAATGGTCAGGGATGATGGGAGTCGAAGTGCAGGAATATCTGAATAGCCATAGACTCCTGCTTTACAGGATATGAAAGGCTGTCTGGAAAAAGAAGTCTAAACACTCAGCAATTTGCACGTACATCCGTGCACCTGAAATTGTACTAAATAGTGTACAATGGTACTAAATTGTGGTCACACTAAACAAGTAAAAAACATCTTTATTGGTCAGAAACTAGGGGAAGGGAAACCACAACAACTCCCATTATAAGAAGACTGGGGAAGACGTATATGGCACAGAACGTTAATTTTTAAAACAATGTATACTGTAATAGGAAATTTTGGAAAGGATCTCTTAAGGCAAAAACCCAATGCTCTTTGAATTGTAGTATATATTTATTAGGTATTGGAACCAAAAAACATTATCAGAGTCTTGGAAGTAAACGAAACAAACAGCGTGGAAACAGAACCAGTGTGATTTACATTCAAAAACATAGATAAATGTTATATATTTTATTATCTAGTTTGTTAATGTTTTTGTCTTTTTCATTTCTTTAAAAGGAATATTATCCCATCCTAGATTATAGTGCTAAGCACACTCGTATGACAGTCAGTTCTATTACAGATGGCGGGATCTGCTCGATGTCATTTCTAAAAGAAACCGTTGAAGCCTAAGGGAAGAAGAGACAGATACCCAAAGTAGTCACTGTCCTTGATATATTGAGAAGACATGTGTGTTTTTGATTATTTTCAAAAGCAAAAGGCAAACCTCATTCCTTTTTTTAAAAAAGAACTTTGTACCATAAAGGCTTTTAATATAATTGATAGACTGTTCATTCTTCAAATTAATTTAAAATACCCACATCTCTTTTCCTTAATAAATGGACCTTGGATTATGACAAATAGTTATATCATATTCACTTAACTGATTTTAGCACAGATTGACACAGAATGTGAGGTTGGTCTCATCTTTGAATGTTTATTAATGGCAATAAGAAGCGTAAGTGTTGAGTCATGGCATCTTTCTATAGAAGCACAAAAAATTGCATCTTTTGTTTGATAACCACCTTTTGAGTCAATGAGTCTCAAGACAGAGTTAAAGGAAATGAAGCGAAATGCAGTCGATAATGCGTTTGTAATTTGTTGCGTTCTTTCTGTACAGCTTCTGGGGAAGCTCGTTCAACCAGAGCTTGGTTAATGAAGCTTGCTTTTTTGCTTTGCACAGTTTCACATGCATCTGCTTGTAGTTGCTGTGCGGGTTTAGCATTTAAGTAATTTGAAGATCTAAGAAAACAATTGGCATGGGCATTAAACGTTGCTAAGCAATAGGAAATGACACTTTGTAGCAAGGGAAATTTATACAACGTTGTTGGGTTTGGAAAACGGTGGCACATGCTTCATTAAAGCTGCCATTTAAAGAGAGAAAGTTGTTGAAAAGTGGCAAATCTGGAGAACGAGGCATTTGGATTCTTTGATTTTTCTGGGTTTCTGTGGGATGGAACCGACCACGCCACAAAGCTGTGGTATCAAAATTACTATTTTGATCAAAGGGAGATCATTGTTCTTATTCGCCGTTCTCGGTTTAAAACTCTTTTCTCTTGACAGATAAATCTAGTGGGGTGAGGGCTGTGGGGGCTGTACAAGAAAACAAAAAATAACCCAAATACTGCATCAGGGAAATGGGATTTCTGTCTGCTGCATAGAATATGCAAATGAACTAAATGTGTGTAGTTTGTATGTTTTTATCTGTTTATAGTCCTGGTGATGTTTAAGAAGCTATGCAAGAGACTGAACTCCACCCCCTGGCCATCGGAAATCCTGTTAACCAACCCCCCCCCCCATACTTTGTATTGCCTAGATCAGCTTCCCCAACCTAGTGAGCTCCAGATATTGGGCACTACAACTTCTGTCTGTTCCAGCCAGCATGACCAGTTAGCAGAGATGGTGGGAATTGTAGTCCAAAACATTGGAGAGAGCCAGTTTGGAGAATGCTGGCCTAGACACTTCAGACCCATTATTTCAGCTATAAAGTTTCATTTGATGCACTCTAATCTACGAAAGCTTATGACATAATAAATGTGTTAGATGCCGCAATACTTTTTGCTGTTTTTGCTGTGTCAGATAAGGTGGCTACCCCTCTGGAAGTTGCAGTCATAAATTCTAGAAATGTGGCACTTTCTGCAAATGCAAAGCTGAGATTCTTGGGCTACGATGAATTCTGTAGCCAGAACCAAATCCCCTGCTACAATATTAGAATACACACACCTGTGGAGAACTGCCCTTAATAATTTCATCATAGTTTGTTTGGATTTATAAGGTATAAAAACTCCTCTGCCGAAGTGCCTACTTGCACATAAAACATACGTTCAGAAAGACACATTTAGCCTTGTTATAGGCAGGAGCGCAGTTAAAACATGCAGTGTGGATTTGAGTGCAAATGATGCTGGTATTTAATATTTCTCAGATTACAGGCATTTACCTTGTAGTTTGTATAAAATGATTTGTGTTTTACGGATGAAACTGTAGAGTTCGGTAGAGTAAAAATATTGAAAGCAATATTTCTAATCACTTAGTTTTGCATCATCTAGATTTGTTTTCAGAGCATTTCTATTATAATACAGAAAACAACACATATGAATAAATAACATTTTGGAATTTACGGTTTCAGTATATGGCATACCTAATTCTAAGTAAATTTGTGTGTGGTCGAGATCTTTTCTTCATAGATTGAATTAGTTTCCTCATCACATAAGCAAAGCTGCAATCATACACAGCTCCCTAGTGGTAAGTAGACTGATACAGCTAAGTCTGCTTTAGGAAATTTAGAAAGATTAAAGGCCAAAGTTGCAAAAATGTTTTCCATATAATATATATGCAGACGTTTTGTAAAATAAATGCATGAAATTCTCCACGGAAGAGTTAACCTTTGAAAGCCAATTGTTGATAAACTATCTTACAAATGCTAATGCACACTGGACATTGTTGTTGATAAACAATCTTACAAATCCTAGTGCAGGCGCATATTGGCGATAAACCATCTTACAAATCCTCGTGCAGCCGCAGAAAGACAGAGTGAGAGCAGAGAGCAAAAAGGTAGTAACATTATGTTTAGCAGAATCATTTGCTGTTAAATTTTAACCTTTCCATGGAGAGCTTCAGTACCAAATGCAGTTTTTAGTTGCTGTTGGGTTTTATGTTATCTTCTGACCGTTTATTTTAAGAAATTGTTGTTAGCCATCTGCCGGAGCCCTTCTCTCTGTGCCTTCCCATCAAGCATATAGCCATTTGACTGAGGACCTTTTCTGTGGTGGCACCACAACTATTATTAGTCTTCTAGTAATGGAAATTGGTTGAATTTTTTCTCTCCTTCTGAGTTAAATGTAATTGTGGTTGGTATTGGTTTTATTCGTTTGTATTGGCTTTGGAATTTACTGTTGACTATATCCTTATGTGATCTTGTTGTCATGAATTTGTTGTATGACATCTAGAGAATTGGTGTGAGACACAGCACCATAACAAATATACACATGGGGGGGGGGAATTATGGATAAACTGTGGAATGCCCCAGGGAGGTTTTCTGCGTGATCATCATTTTCCCCCCAGGCAAAAATATTTTTATTCTTCAAGGAATTTTATGCATTTTAGATCTGCTTATGACAAAGTGATTTGCTGGCTTATCTTAATGTTTTTGTGACTCTTTATTGTCATTTTCTTTGTTTTTAGATTATGTAGGATATTTTTCCTTTTTTGAAGAAGAGCAGTATAGTAATATTTTGCATAAATATTATATAAAACTATATAAAACTATATTGAACTAGTCCAGAAATTTTGATTCATCTTTACATTGTTTCTGTTTATCATTTGTGGCTCGAGAGGATACTTTTTCCTGTCCGTTTTATACTGAAGTATATGCAACCTGTGCATTTTTTAAGACAAATATTATTTTATGCTGCCTTTCAGGCCAAAATCCTATCAAGAGAGTCTTTAATAATTATAGAACTATGAAAACCATATAATATAAGTTCAGGTAGGTAGCTGTGTTGGTCTGACGCAATCAAAATAAATTAAAAAATTAAAAAATGGTCCAGTAGCTCCTTAGAGACCAACTAAGTTTGTTCTGGGTATAAGCTTTCGTGTGCATGCATACCCAGAACAAACTTAGTTGGTCTCTAAGGTGCTACTGCACCATTTTTTAATTTATTTCATATAACAAATTTGAAAACCACAAAACTACAAATGCCATGTTTATTATTATTTTTTCATAAAGCTAACAGCAGTGCCTAATGTTGTTTAAAACACATTTCAGTCTGTGGTTATAATCTGGAAAGGGAGCCCTCCTGATTTTCGATATGTATGTGCTGTTTTGACGTTGCACGGAGACATGGGCGTCAGGTATTGGGCTGCCCCAAAGTCTGGTATGTCCTTTGAAGAAGGATTTACTTAGGGAGCAATCCTATGCACAAGAAGCTGATGTAAAGCCAGCCGTTGTAAATTAAGTCGGCGTAAAGTTACGCCAGATCCAAACCCTGTTCAACAATGGGGCTGCTGCTGCTCTGCCTAAGAGAAAACGAGCCTTTAAAATAGTGTTTCTCTCCAGGTCATATAAATGAGCTGAATGAGTTTAGGATCCAGCCTATGCCCTCCCTCTCTGGTCCCACTCCTGGAATGCCCCTTTGGGGATTTAGACTTGGCTCAGCCAACTGAACCCCAACTGAGCTGGCATGAGCAAGTTACACCAGGGTATCTTAGGCTAAGCCAGGGTTGGGGACTTCACGATGGCTGAGCCGGAGATCTGCTACATCCTAAACTGCTCATCTCAGTGGATCTTGCCATAGGATCACCCTCTTGGACTCCCAAAACTGTCCAGTGTGTTATTATAAAGGCCGTTTTGGGATTATATGATTATGTTCGTACAATATTTTTCACATCCCTTCAGAATGAAGTTACTACCTTGATTTTTTTTAATGCCTTTGGGAAGGGTTCAGCCCAAGGTTAGGGTAGGCTAGCTATCTCTTTTTTATTAATTTTTTATTAGGTAATCCTTTCAACATAATATCTTTCCAAGGAAGCATTTTGTATAGGGACTATTCGGATAAATCAGCACAAGGTGCTCTTCTTTCCATTTATTTTAATGTGTGAAATTTTCAACGAAAAATTAATTCTGAGTACATATTATAGGCCCGCCTGGATTATGCATACACTTGAGAAAGGCAGGTTAAAAATTATCATAAAAATAAATAAACGGGAAACAGAATCAAAGAGCCGCTGCAGAGGCAAAAAGGCTTTATCCTTAAATATTTTGTGGGACAAAAAGGTTTTAAAACACGCCCAAAGACTGCAAGAAAGGAGGCATGATGGATTTCCTCAAAGTTGTGTAGTCATGCCACCACCACTGAAAAGGCCCCGTTTTGAATGTTTGTTTGTTTACAAAAATTGCAAGATGTACTCTTTTGACTTTCAGCTGTTGGTGGCTTTCTAAATTGATAGATGTCTTTTCCTGTTATTGTTTGTGTTATTTGTGTTGTTATTCTTGGAAAATAATTAGAGCAACTAGGGAAAAAGTGGCAAATAAAACAAACAAACAAGAAATTAAGAAACTGGATCCATCTAGTCCTGATTTCTCATTTCCCAGTGTGGTTCACCTGATGCCTCCAGGAAACCCGCTGGCAAGGCATGAAGACAATACCAACTTGCCCCAAACTGATTCTCAGTGGTATATTTGTTAAGAGCCATTGATAGACTCTTGTCTAACCCCCTACTTTATGGCCATCTATACCAGTGGCATTTACCTGTTTGTGCAGCTGTGACTATAACTTTTGTCCTGGTTTTGCGTTGGTGAAATGTTCTTGCGCATGTGTGTGTGTGACGGTTATGTAAGTGCTCTACATTAAAGCAGGTTAGATTGTATCGTAGCGTTCACTAACAACATGGCCTGGACTTTTATCATTTTAATGTAACTCTGGTAATCCTGAAGTATTTCTGCAAGTGCCCCACACGTGGCTCTTCTGAAGTACTGGAAATGCTGTCTTTTGTGCAGGCTATGTTGCAAGGGAAATGTTGTGGAAATGTGCCACGTGCCGCGGTGTGCACACATACACAAGTCTCTGCTATCTTGCCCTATCTATTGTACCTTGGGGCTTAATGGTAAATCTTTGCTGTTTCCCCTACGTGAATGTGGTGTCTCTTTGTTTTGGGCAGGCCCACCTGTTTGTTTTGTTTTTAAAACTGTCACATTAGATATGAGTGTAGTCACTGATAGCCTAGATGATAAGCACTTCCAAAAGTACATAAAGCTATGGCCACCTTTTGTTCCAGACTTTGAAGACAGCAGAGGAAGACACACATTCTGCCCACTGGAGCATTTTGAAAAGACATCCATGGAAGAGGTACAAGATTTAGCGGAACAGCCTGTGAGTATATAAGAGAAACTGCAATAGCTATAGACAAACCTATTTGTGTTTCACGTGAATGAGTGAGTCTTCTGAAGTGCGATACATTGATTGTGTGTCCTATTTGGCTTGCAGGAATAGAAAACAAAAGAAGTAGAGAATTTTATATCTGAACCCAGTGGTTAATAGGCAGGATATTTGTAGAGTTCATTGATATGTATAGAGTTCATTGATAACATTTTAATGAATTTATTTTTGCCAGAAAAGAAATTTTAGAAGCAGTCATTTCAGCATTATTTTATAATCTCAGTTTTCTGTGATGCTGTGGGAAAACAAAGTTTTAAAATTCAACTGTATCTATCTTGAGTGCACATTTGCTGACGATTGGAAGCTGAAATTTGACTTGGGAACTTCTGGCATACAAATGCATGCAAAAAACGTTTGCCTCATAAATCTAAACAAGTATTCATCACAGTTATAGGTATAGCTTCTGTTCCATAAATATTGCTTTGGGGCAATTCTTCATTCAAAAATAGCTCTTTTTGCATTTGTACACAACTGAAATGCAAGAGGCAGCTACCTAAAGCATATTGTGAAACTGTGGGCTCAATGCAGTGAACAACAACAACAACAACAACAACACCACAGGAACTTCAGATAGCTTCCCAATCTGACCTTCATCCCATCACTTCTTTATACTGCCTCCTGAAGCTCCATAATTTGAAACACAGATAAGAGAATGGAGGTATAGAAATATTAAAGGATGAGATTTCTGTGGCGAACACTCATATGCCGATGTCAACATGTGGCAATATTAGCAAGAGCCATAGGAGAAATTTTAATTCTTATGAAGGTGTATCATGTCAGATCTCTAAGACAACGAGGTTCCATACAAGAGAGAGCTTTGTAAATTGAACTTGGGAACCTGAAGATTATTGTAGGGACTGATCACCAAATTGTCATGTTTCCTTACACCATTTAATGTATTGACATTCTTCACTTTTTGGCAAACTTCTCCAGCCACCACTGAATCTCCTGTTTGCCACAAAATGTATGTGTTCCCCCCTTAAAAATATTATTAGCTTTTCTACCACCACCTGAATAATAATAATAATAATAATAATAATAATAATAATAATAATAATAATATACTGCCCTTCATCCAAATATTGCAGGGTGATTCACAAGATAAACTTTTACTGAAAAAGTTCCAGCTTTCAGAATATTTGCAGTAGGGAGTTAGCAGATGATGGAAATTGTTGGGCTTTCAGTGGTTTCAAGACAAGAAACTGCCTTACACCAAGTCAGAACTTTGGTCCATATTGTCTACACCGATTGGCAGCAGTTTCAGGCAGGGGGCATGCCTGAAATCTCCTAATTGGAGATTGAACCTAAGACCTTCTGCATACAAGATCCTCTCCTACTGAGCTGTGGCCCTTGCCCAAGTGAAGTTCATTTGAGGAAGGAACTTTTAATACTAAAATCAGCTTCTCCAAGTGGCTAGCTCTGTTTTGGCTGAACAGTGGAAGAAAACAAAGTCTTCGCTTGCTCCTCTAGGCTGCGCTGTGTGCAACATTTATGTAAGTGCTCTACATTAAAGGTTAGATTGTATCCTCTTATTGACATAGTAACCCAGACTAGATAATTTAATGTCGCTTCCCAGTGTTTATTTCAGCACAGATGGCTATCGTTAAAACGTGCTAAGTGATCTTATTACAAGTGCTGTAGACGTGTGCCACATGCCAGGTTTGCAGGAAAATTAAAATTTCTTATCTGCGCTTGTTAGAGCTCAAGGCTTAATGGCAAAGCATTGGCAGATCTTTCCAGATGTGAGGCTGGTCTTTCATTTTCACTTCCCTAGAGAGAGGAGAAAGGTAGAAGCAGACGATACAGGCTCACTTTGGATGATTCCCCGGAGCATGGGCCCTAATGTGAAGTCTGAATTGGCAAGCTATAATTAATGGCATGGGGGGGGGACTGTTTTCAGATTGAGGGCCACATTCCCTTCTGGGGGCCACATGCCAGAGGCAAAAGCGGGTGGAGCAATGTAAATTTTACCTCAGACAATAGGCAAGTTTTAACACACCCTCACGCCTTTCTCTGTCCTTCATTGTGGCAAGCAAAAGGCCTGATCACAGTTTAAGACATATTCCAGGCAGGCAAAAACACTCAAGGAAGGTGTGAATCTACAAAATTCTAAGAAAACCAACAAGCGAAAAGGGCAGTAAGGGCACTAGAAGAGGGTAAAACTACCCATATATTTGTTAGGGTCCAGTGGCTCTGAACTTGGATGGGAGATCCCACTTTTAACATATTCCTCACCATATTTACAGAATAGGAAAAAACAATTTATGAAAACTAGATATTTTGGGTAATAGCTCTAGGGTACTTTGGCTGCTATCTTAATCGTGGTTCCCCGTAATGTCTGAGCCAAACCTTTGTGACTCGTATGCTATTTTTCATATTTAGGCAAACATAAATATATTGATTTACTACCAGCAGCATGCAGCCCTTTCTTTGTAGTATTATTGTTGTATTTATGACATGGCTAACCTGATACAGTGGTGCCTCGCAAGACGAAATTAATTCGTTCCGCAAGTCTCTTCGTCTTGCGAGTTTTTCGTTTTGCGATGCACGGTTTCCCATAGGAATGCATTGAAAATCAATTAATGCGTTCCTAGGGAAACCGCCTTCAGACCAGGTCCGGGGACAGTCTGTCCCCGGACCTCTTCTGAAGGCTGGGGGGGGGGGACAAGGGCTTTTCTTCCCACTCCCAGCATTTTAAAAAACCCCGGGACAGCGGAGGACTTCTCCGCTGTCTGGGCGATCTTAAAATGCTGGCGGGCGGCATTTTAAAATTGCCCCGGGACAGCGGAGGACTTCTCCGCTGTCCGGGGCGATTTAAAAGCCCCTGGGAAGGCAGGCAGGGGGGACAAAGACTTTTGCCCCCCGCCCGCCTTCAGAAGGTGTTCCTGCCCCGCCGCCCGGCTTCGGAGGAGGTCCGAGGACAGTGGGAAAGACGTGCTGCGCTTCCCCGCTGTCCCGGAGATTTCCCTATGGGCTTTCGTCTTGCGAAGCAAGCCCATAGGGAAATTCGTTTTGCGAAGCGCCTCCAAAACTGAAAACCCTTTCGTCTAGCGGGTTTTCCGTCTTGCGAGGCGTTCGTCTTGCGAGGTACCACTGTATCACTGAATATATTTCTCTTTGCAGATGAAAAAAGCCAAGATGCAGGAATCAGGCGAACAGCTGTTAAGGTGTGTAATTCTTGAATTTGTTTTTTTAACTGCACTTGTCAGATTTCTGTGGGGTTTTTGTATATTTTGCTTAAAAGAGAGAGCTATTACTCTGTTTATATTTGTACTTCGCTTTAGTATCTGTTGGACATTACAAATCTTACTTGACTAATCTTTACAACAACCCTGTGAAGTAGGTCACTGTTATTAACATTTCACAGATGGTGATTAGGAACTTTAAAAAAGAGCCATTTGTTTTCAAGGCTTTCATGAAGTAGGGATTGGAGCCAAATTCAGAGAGGGGGAAAGTTCCATTGAGTATAGTGCCCCAGTACAAGAAAAAGCCTAGTTGGTTATTATGAGAATGTGAATCTCTGAGCCTCAGGCTAGTGCACCCCACCCCCTTTCCTCTTTGCACGAAAGAGGAAGAGATTGCAAGGAAGTGCAGTTTTCTATTTTATTTGAGTATGGGAGGCTGGTTTGTAAAAATCAGAATATTGCACCATGGTTTGATCCTAGTTTGCACAAACCACAGTTTCCCATATTCTGAAATGGAAAGCTGTGGTTTGTTTCAAACTGTAGGAAGTTTTCAGGCTCTTCCCACACAGGGGGAGGGAAGAGGGAGCCATGAACACTTTAGGCTTGCAATTGCTCCTTCTCATAACAATAAACAATGTTTTTCAGATAGCTTCTGTGTAACTGTTTGTAGGATGCCACTGCATGCTATATCCCACATGCTTTTTGTGTGTAATGTTGCATTCTAGAGAATTATTGAAAGCATTACTTTACTTGCATCTAGGAATCTCCCAAATTCCATATTATACTTAGTGCAAATAACACTTCTAACAACACACAAGAACATAGAAAGTAGTCTTCTACCAAGGCAGAACATTGGTTCATCTAGCTTAGTATTGTTTACATTGCCTGGCAATGGCACCCCAGCACTTCAGGCATCAAAGCCAGGAGTTTCTGCATGCCAAGCAGTTGCTCTATTACTATGACCCTTCCCATCTCTAACTTGGAGTTTTTATAGTCATTTCAGGAATTTTAGCTAAGGGAAAACTTAATATGTGTACCCTCCCACTAGGAAAACATACTTGCTACAATTAAGCTTCATACACAATTTTCAGCTGTAGGCAAATGATTACTAGATCCCAGTTAAAGCACATGTTTTCATAGAATCATTGAGATAGAAGGGATCCCAAGGGTCATCTAGTCTAACCCATGCAATGCAGGAATCTCAGCTAAAGCATCCATGACAGATGGCCATCCAACCTCTGCTTAAAAACCTCCAAGGAAGGAGAGCCCACAACCTACCAAATATTCTAAAAATGTTTGTTTAGGAATAAAACCATTGCTGTACATTGTGCTAATAAAAAATTATCACCACCATGGTGATGTCTAAAGCACCTCATGTCTACTAAGCACTGTGCACAGATTAAAAACAAGATCTAAAAGGCACAACACAAAATGGATGGGTGGAAGGTTGCTGTGGGGACAGGAGAGGAAGAAGTTCCATTGCACACACACAACCACAGCATTAAACATAGCTCTCTGTCTTGAACTGGGATAAGGAATACAGTATTTAACTTCACAACGGTTTCACTTGTGAAAACTGGGAATGGAATGAAGAACATGGAGAGGGACTTTCCTGCCCCCCAGAACATGCACCCTCAAGTCTTCCTAGATGGTATGAGATCCTCCTGCATGGTGTGGGATGGGCCATGTGGGACCATCAGAGGAGAAGTGTTACCCAAAATTGGGTGGAGGCACCTTGTGCAAGTGGAGCTCCATTTGTGCAGGGCACCACACTCAGTTTGCAATGATTCCTCCCTTCTGGTTTGTCTTCTTAACTGTGCTTAGAGAGCAAGCTATAGTTTGACCTGATGTTGAAATTGAGCCAGTGCTTCTGTGCTGCAGAGATAAGCAACAGCTTCTGCTTCTGTATTGATCCTTTCAGGCAAGTGAACAGCACAGACGATAGTGATCAGAAACCTGAATCCTCAAGCCTTGGTTCAAACCTGTCCATGTCCAATGAAAGTAAGTGGCTTCTTTATTTTTATAGTTGAGTAGAAGAACTGGGTAAGTTTGTGTGCCTGAATTGTACATATAAGTCCTTAGAATTCCCAGGTTTCTGAGGAGAATCTACACACACACACACACACCCCAGAAAAATGCAAGGCTTCCTGAATCAACGAGCCATTAAGCTATTCCTTTGAACTTTCCTGTCAGTGAAACCAAATGGGGAAGAAAATGTACTACCTCTCTCTGTCATAGAAACATAGGGTGCTGCCTTATATTGAGTCAGATCATTTGGCTCAATATTGTCTATGCTGACAATATACTGAATATTGTCTAGGTTCCTCCAAGATTTCAGGGATTGAACCTGGGACCTTCTGCAGGCAGAGCAGATGCTCTACCACTGAGCTACAGCCTTTTCCCTTTTCTCTGTTCTGTAACCACAAAGGAACCAGATGGAGATGGTATTAGCCCCATTGCCTCGTGCACTTGAGGGTGTAAAAGCATCTGGCTGAAGGTCCCCTAGGACTGTCAAAGGCTAAATTCAGGTATGACACTAATCATGGTTTATAAAGCCAAGGTTTGGCATAACGTTGGCACCCGCACCTTCTTTACAAACCATTGTTCGTGAGGGGCTGCTGAGCAAGGATATCAAGGGGCTGCTGCAACAGGAGAGAACTTATGATGCTAATAATGAAAATGAAAGCCGTGAGCCACTAACACTATTTTTTAAGAAGGGCTGTCCACCACAGTATTCTCACAAATCTCTCTGCTCCTTTAATTTGGCTGGGTCATTCTGGTGACAGTCAATCCATTGTCAGGTGAAGCATACCAAAACTGCCTTTTGCTCTCTCCTGCTGGTTCAGCCGTAGCTGGCATTTGGTCCTAACCTGGGTATCTAACCAAGAGAGTACTGCTCATAGCTTAAAGGCAATGGTGGGAAGGGCTGTAGCTGAGTGGTAGAGCACACGTTTTCAGGTTCAGTCCCTGGTTTCTCCAGGTTAGGGCCGAGAAAGAACCCTGCCTGAAACACTGCAGAGCTACAGTCAGTCAGTGGTGATAATATTGAGCTTGGTGGGCTTTAGTCTGACTTTAGAACAAGGCAGCTTCCTATGGGACACAGCTAATTATAGTAAACCTATCCAAACTTAGGTAACCTATAGGGAAGGATCTTGTCCTGGGCACACCACGCCCATAGCAAGTATAGTTGCAAACTGGTAGCTTGGGAAGAAGGTGCTGAGTTTCAGATACTATCGTTGAAGTGCTATGCGATCACACTAGCCAGATTGTTCTCTCCCTAACATAGGAAAAGAGCCATAGGACTCTAAGAGTACACACCAAGAATTCTGGGAACTGTAGATTGTAGTGCTGAGAATTGCAGCTCTGTGCTGGATAAACCACAGTTCCCAGGATTCTTGGGGGGTGGGGGAGATATGCTTTAAATGTGTGGTGTATACTCAGCCCAAAGAAGACAAAGGGTGTATGGTAGCATATTGAAGACTTCTAATTATACAAAGCAATTATATAAGTAATTTCTAGGACTTACCCCCACTGCCTGCTGACTTGCCTGCTTATAGATAAGCACTGTGTAATATAGGAGGAGGGCATTCTCAGAGGAATATACAGTTACTTCTGTAAGCGCAGCATGCAGAACACGTGGAACTAACCATACAGCTGTCCTTGAATACCCTCCTCTGGCATAAAGCTTGGGAAAAGTAGCTCATTTTAGTGAGCTGCTACACACATTCTCACAGCTAGAATTAGCTCTTGCTGTGATTCCTTCTTTTCTATGTAATGCTTCTCTGGCTTAATAATTCTCCCATGTTCGCCTAGTTCAGAGAATCCTTTAAACCAGGAGTGGAGAGCCTTTGGCCACGTATCTGTTGCTCGACTACAAGCCCCATCATCTCTGACCATTAGCCATGCTGACTGGGTCTGAGGGGAGTTGAGTCCAACAGCATCTGGTGGACCCAGATGCCTTCTAAGCCATGCCTTGGATGATTGGGAATGAGTCACAGCAAGGCTCAAAGTCTAGCACTGCTCCCCTTGTCTCCTTATTCCCTCATGAGAGAGGAGGCTGAAAACTCCCACTTCCTAACTCCCACTTCCATGTATTATTTACACTGGAATGCATATGTCTTCTAAATACAACGGTGAACATTACAACTTTGTGATGCTTGCGCTGATATGTTCAAAATTATTATTCTCTTAAATAATTTACATGTACTTATCAACCTCTATATATTTTCCAGTTATGCCATGCACTGATTACATCTCAAGGTCATCAAATGAATATACCTCACAGATGTATTCTGCAAAGTAAGTTGAATAGTTTGGCTCAACTGATGGTTTGTTTCTCCATAGTGTTCAATAGGGTTCCCCTTTCACAACAGATACTACTACCTCAGTCGATGAAGGGATGTGGGCCCAGTTTTTGTCTTAAGACACTTTACATTGACAACACAGCGTTCGCTCTCAGAGCTGTAGCAACTTTGCCCATAGTTAAAGAATACTTTAAATGGCAGGAGAGACCATGTCCTTGCAATGAAAAGGATTGTGTGCTCACATGGGGAATGGGGAGCAATCAGCCATGGGCATGACTTCTTGAAGGCCTGCCTTGCCTTTCCCCCCCCCTCCTTGGAAGAGTTGACCTTAAAAAACGCACACCATACAGTCCTTCTTCCCCTGTCAGAAATACCTGTTAAATTGTGAGGGCAAATGCATTGCACCTAGAAATATATTTTCCTCCATTGCCTGTTGTGTACACCTTCTGTGCGACAGAGGTGCATGTAGCAATCTGGAGACCACATGCTCCTGTCTTTTAGAGGGTATATACACCCCAGAAGCCTGAACGTGAGCAATGAGAGACCATGAATCTCATAAGACCCCCATGTCCAAGACGTCAGTCGCGATCGACTCAGGGACTGTAGACTGATTTTCGTTGATTGCAGGCTGAGAAAGGAAAGCCTTTCTCTGCAGCTGGACGCAGCAGCAGCAGCTGCTGCTGCTGCCAGTCTCATGTAAGCCTGATCTCCTCCTCCTCCAGCTGAGCCTCCTTCCAAAGCTGGTTTGCCTTCCTTCCTTGCTGCCCCCTCTGCATTGCCTTCGAGCTTGACAAACTGCAGGAGGTGAGGCGGGGAATGAAAAGCTCCTTGCCTGCTCGCCTGCTAGTTCAAAAGCAAAGAAATAAATAAGAAAGGAGCCCCCCCTCCACAAACAGTGAGGGAGGCAAAGAACAAAACACATGGGGGAAAGCCCCCTTAGCGCTCCATGAGTTTGAGCAAGGGAAGGGCTTTAACACGCAACAGTAGGGGAAAGAGAGGTGGAGTGAGTGAGTGAGTGAGGATGCGCTGTGTGTGCGCGTGCGCGTGCGTGCGTGAGAGAGAGAGAAGTCCTGTGCGCTCTGACTGTGAAATAAAGATCTGTTTGTTTGTTTAATGACTTCGGAGGGTGGTAGATCACTGCCAGTTTTTGATATTGAATTACATATCACAACCTCCTCAATGTTGCACGTGCCTGTCATAAGAGATGAGCGTTGTCTCCTGAGTTCCCTGGCTGTGACGAGGTTGCTTTGAAGCGAGGAGCGGATTCCTCTCTCTCCCCAAAGGAGCAAGTGTGCAGCCTGTGGCAGCCTTGTGCTATTGGGAGGAAGCCAGGAAGGGGAGGCAATTCCATGTACCCCAGGCAGACTCTCTCTTTCTGCTGTAATACTACCTATAGGGAGCATATGTTGAGGGACGGGTTGAGCTTGGGAGTGGGAAACCTCTTCACTCCCTTCCTTACCCAACCCTGTTGTCTAGTTACTTATCAACATTCCTTAATGGCAATATTTTTCTTTTCCTTAACCAGGCCATATGCACATATTCTTTCTGTACCTGTATCCGAAACGATGGCCTCTTATTCTGGTCAGACTCAGTACCAAGCACTGCAGCAGTCGCAGACATACGCTGTTTATCCTCAGACAACCCAAGCCTATGGACTACCTCCTTTTGGTAAGCCAGAGCTCTTACAGTAAAAGGTGTTTTGTGAAACTGTGTATGTAAATTGCTATTTTCCTTCATAAGAACCTAAGAAGAGCCCTGCTGTGGATCAGACCCATCTAGTCCAGCCTTCTCCTTCTCACAATGTCCAACGAGATACCAGGGGAAACCGACAAGCAGCTCTTCTTACATATATAACGCAAGAAGCCACATACGTTTCTGGAATGAGACACATGAGTCTTACATAAGAAACTGTACTTGCTTCATTGCCTGAATTATTGAATGTGAAAGCATCATGCATTTTCTAAAGCTATTTGGCATTCTTAATTTTGGGTGTGGGTGTGTTAACCCTAGCGTACTAACTCTTTATCATAATGGTTTACCAAGCTTTTCACAGAGAGTTTTTTAGTAATTTGATGGCAATTTTTAAAATTTCTTAGTTGAAATTCACCTAGGCACTATCTGTCCTGTTACTGTTGTGATAGTACCACCCAACCTGCTGTCCAGCAGCCTTCTTTACCAAACTGATGTAGGAGGTCTTTGGCGTGGTTTTGGAGAACCCTGGGAATATTATCCTGGGTGACTTCAACATCCCTACTGAAGCTGCTCTCAGTGGTCTGACTCAGACTTCATGACCTCAATGTCAACCACGGAGCTGTCTCAAGATGTCTTCGACCTGGTACATAGTGAAGGGTACACCCTCAGTTTGGGTTTTGCCCTTGGTGGCAGGTTTGGTGGCCTGGAAATAAGTTGGGTGGGCAGTTCTGTGACACTTTTTGATGAAGTTTGGGCTAATGGTACCAGGTTCCCCCCACAGGAGTGGAGAACCAATTAAGATGGTCCAACCCCAGATACTTGATGGATTCTGATGGAGTTCTTGATACTCCTTTCTCAATGCTGGTGATCCTTCCACTTTGCAGTGGAATGGCAAGATGTGGAAGGGCATTGATATAATTGCTCCTGAGTGCAGTCTCTGGTACTACAGAATGTGTTTGGCCTCCTGGTATACTGGAGAGCTGCTTGTTAAGAAACAAGCCAGATGACATCTGGAGTGTGGGTTGTGGTGAAAGCAGCAAAGATGCAACAGCGTACTTTGCTGCCTTCATCTTATCCTCAAGTAAGCATTCAGTGGAACTCTTCAAGGTGGTCCATTGGCTGTTGATATTTCTAACTTTAGGCAGAGCCCAGAGCCCTTGGGAAACCCACTGTGATGAGCACTTTGAGGTCAAAGTCATGCACCTCCATAGTTAGTTTGATGCCATGGTTGTCACAGCTCCAAGTCAGGTTTCTAATGTTCCATCAAGCCTTGTTTTGCGGGATCATTTTCGGTTTTTGCAGCCCAGTGACATGCAAGTTTATGCCCAGCCACATTCTCCCTCAAACCTTCATGGCTGATTAAAGCTAGCCAGTGTGAAAGGGCATAACTGGATGGGTCCAGGGTGTGGTGAATTGATATTTGCATAAAGAGGTGGTGCCCGCCGCCTTGAAGGAGGAAGCGGCGCAGCCTCTCTTGAAAAAAAACAACCGATTATTTAACAACTCCTACCGCTTAGTCTCAAATACCCTCTTTTGGGGCACAGTACTCAAGAAAGTAAGGAAGATATGGCTTATCAACCTAGGAAGGGAGCCCATCTAGGAGAAGGAAAACTTTGATTCTAAACCTCTGCTGCCTTGCGGGATATATTCAAGAGAAGAAAAGGCCAAGGAGTAAACCCTGTGCAAATCCAGAGTAGAGTCCCTAAGGCAGCTGGATGTCTCCTTGTATGCCTTCTTCCGGCAACTCCTGCAGCCAAGCTGCTTTCCTTGGGACCACCTCAGTGAGGCCAAGACAGGGTCTTGTCGTCTGGACAGCCCAGGACCTCCATACACACTGCTCAGGCTTGCAACCTGGGGAGGTCACTTTGGTGGTAACACAGCAGTTTGACCTCACCCTCAGAGGCACACTCTGAGACAGAAAGACATGGCAATAGAATTCAGGCATTCTTGGAGGTTATTGTCAGGGAACTGCCATCGGAGGGACAGGTGGTGGAAGGGCTCACGGAGGTTGGGAGAGACCCAGCAGCTGAAGCAGGAACCAGCAGGGGGAGAGGTGGGTCTCTGAGGGAAAGCGAGCTCAGGGAAACGTCCAGCAAGAACAGTGGGGAGGTTTCTGGACCTCCCATAGGGAGACCCACTCCTCGCCGGAAACTGTCACGCCGCGAGTCCAGAAGACGTGTTTCCGTTAAGGAGCTTTTATGTTGGAAGCGATTCCGAAAGCAACCACTGTCGGAATCTGCCAGTGACTAGAGGAGCCATGTCTGAGGGGCTCCGTCACAGACAGAGGTTTGTGGACTTGAACAAACTCTGAGGGACTACGATTTTACGCACAAGCAGCTCATCATCCCTTCACAGTTATGAATTATGTAAACCCCTTCCAGTGTGGGTTCAGATCTGGCTTTAGGAGTGAAAAAGGATGAGAAGGGTCCCTGCTCTTTCTGCCCAATCTCTCATCAGCTTTTGGGTATTGGGGCACTGTTCTGCAGTTCTAACCTTATTTCCAGAAGTCAGTATTGCATGAGTGTTTCTTGGGCCCCTGGCCCTTGAGCTATGGGATGTTGCGGGGCATTATGGCATTTCCGGTGCTATTTTAAATATCTATTAAAATGTTGGGAGCGATTATTAGGAGTGAGGTGTCATCAGTATGCTGATGGTAGCCAACTCTATTTCTCTGTAACATCAGGAGTGGTTATGAAAGCCATGGACCAGTGTCTGGATGCAGTGTTGGGCTTGATCAGGACTAATAAGCTCAGCTTGAATCCTGGCAGGGTGGAAGCTCTGTGAGGGAGCAGTTCCTGGGTCCAGGAAGTTAGTCAGTTGTTTGCCCCGGATGAGGTTGCACTCTCCTTCAAGGGCAGGTACATAGTCTGGGGGTACTTTTAGATCAAGCTCTGTCACTGGAGGTGCAGGTGTCTCTGGTAGTTAGGAGTGCCTTTTACCAGCTTCGTAAATTAGGCCTTAGAAATTCTCGCAGATTCCCTGGGATGTTGGTCATTGTTATCTGGCTTATTGTCACATGTGATCATGGCCAGGATCCAGGATCTCTCCAGAGAAAGATCTTTCCCATTAACTGCTACTTGATCTGTTTAATGCCAGGGATTATACCTGGGATCTTCTCTCTGAAGAGTTACCTCGAATCTGGGTCATTTTAAACGTAGTTGACAATAGATAAAAGATTACAGATGAGCACAGTAGCAGAGAGTCGGGTCTAGCTGCTCTTATACATGACAAGAGGATAGTTTGAGCAAAATAAATACTTTTTTTTCAAATTGATTTCATCAAGTGTGTGTGCTGTTCTCTTGTGCTTATCTCTCATGTATATTCTTGGTAATTGATCTTAAATGCATCATGCAGTAATTATCATTGAATGTGTCAGTGAAATATTCCTGTGGATAGTGTGCCACGGAAACAGTTCAGAACGGAAACAAATGCTGGTAACATTATCCTCCACACAACCAGCTCCCTGTAGTGCTGTGCAGGAATCGAAAGGGTGACAATCAGCTCCTTAGCATCAGTCTAGTAAGAGTTTCATTAGAAACGCCAGCACACACACCCCCCCGCAAAGGCTTGGAAATTAACCTTACCACACCTCTTTTCCCTCTTTTAATTTTGGCTAGCTTTTCTCCCCGTCTTCTTCCTCTTTGCTGTTTTCTCTAGGCTTGTGCCTCAAAAAATGCACATTAACCACCTTCCATATTTAGGTGATGGGTTTTGTCACTTGTACTCTGAGGCAAAAAGGATCTCGGTGGGAAGCCTGGCTTGACCACCATCAATTTTGTTTGTAACTGGTGCAATTTATCTGATTCAGGTGCACTGTGGCCAGGTATGAAACCTGAGAGTGGTTTAATTCAGACTCCATCTCCAAGTCAGCACAGTGTTCTTACCTGCACTACAGGGTTAACCACAAGCCAATCCAGCCCAGCACATTATTCTTATCCTATTCAAGGTAAAGGTCAGCATGGTTTTTTATCTACGTACCTCTTCCCTGTAACCCGGTCTAGAAACCGCGAAGAGGCCAGCACGTTTTTGTCTTTGTTTTGTGCATGCTTCTCTGTGCTTTGTGAGTCATGGTTCCCTCCCTCCCACCCACCTTGCCGTTAGCCTTCCTTTTTCACTGATTTGCCGAGATCCGCTGTCTGTAACAGGAGAATTTTACTGTGTCGTGCTTCTGAAACGCTCACAGAGGCAGGAGGGTGACTGTTCGGGAAAGGGAGGAATGGGTTACAGAAATCAAATGCATGCCACTGTTCAGCATGTCTGTGTTCGTTTCCCAATATCACTGGGCTTAAGCTATCAGAATGCATAGGGGCCTAGTTGTTAAGAGCTAGCAACTATTACTTTCTTTATTTTAAAGGTTTGTACCCCACCTGTTGATCAAATGGTCTCTGTGGCAGATTGCAACAATTAAGAAAGGAAATAGCTCTTCAACAGCTCTTGTTCTCCTAGCTAGTGACAGAGATCAATGTGTCCTTTCTCCCCACACTGCTGCAGTCCTGGTCACCTGGCAGCTAGAGTACTTTCTGACAGGGAAGAATCTCCTACAAGCTGCTTATTTTTCGGCCAATGGCTGCATGTACACTCCAGTTCCCTCCTTCATGGCCTGATTTGCAGTAACCATAGTATCTTGTTGCCTCTGAATTAAACAGACTGTAGCTACTGCTGCAAACCATGGTTTACCTCTCAACTAGAACTGGAAACTCTGTTCCAACCATGGTTTGCAGGCCATCTGTTTTATGTTGGCATTTAGCTTATCCAGTTTGGATGTAACAACAAATTCTGGAGGGAGGAAGAAGAAGAAGAAGAGAGAGTATCTGGGCCCAAAGCCCATTCATGCTGTATCTGGCTGGCTCAAGTTAAGTCACTTGCTGCCTTCCTCAGATTGTGATGGGAATATATGGTTAACGCTCATTTCACTTACAGATGATTAGCTCCCCATATTGTTAGAGCTGCTATACGCAACTGTTTGAACTGTTACACATGCAGCAAGTGACCTGTTTCCATCCATATTTGCATGTGATGGTTTATGCTCCACCCCAATACTGACCTTGTTCGCATGTCACAGTATTCCGTATTACCATGAACTCATCAATTTGGGTTTGCTTTCCTCCTCCCTGAAAACGTTTGGGGGAAACAAACAATGATCCCTGGCTTAGTATTATGTTCAGACTGGGAATCATGGTTTGTTGCACTCCAAACAGTTCAATTAGAATATAAATTGGCCACCTCCTTCCTCTTCAGCTGGAAGAGGGCTGCTGGTCTCAAGCTACTAAAGCGAAGAGCCAATGAACAGGTTCAATTACATCTCTATTCTTTTAAGAATAGGGTATTTCCCACACACACAGTGTGGGTGCCTGATCCAGATCAGCACCCTAGCATGGAGTGGGAGAGGAATTTATTTTTTTAACTCTTTGCCTTTATATAGTCCTGATCTGGATTTGGAGGGGTGGGGGTGGGAGGAGCAGGTCCCACACCTGCAGTTTGTATAAGAAAAAGTGCTCCCATTTTAGTAAATGGGAGTTTTTCTTTCCACTGCAAATAGCAGGCACAGGGCTCCCCCATAACCGTTTGGACAGGGCCCCTCACACTGGCCATTTGTGTGCAAAAAGCCTGCATTTAAACTAATGTAAAATGTAGTTTGACCCTAACCAGATTTTATATAAATGAACAGAATCATACTGCCTGTCTACATTTGATTTTGAAGTAACGCTTAGTTTTGTAGCACATTCAAGTAAGTATAATAACCTCTGTTTTGTATCGAAATCATCTAGTATTCACCCAGCTGGCCTTGTGTGAATCCTCACATTTCACAGGGTTTTTGTTGGGTTCATTAATAAAACCCCAGCAGTGAAGAGTGTGATCTTAATGTTCTGGTTACCAGTATGCAGCTGCCTCCAAAACAAGAAACCAAACCTCGACTCTGGCACATTGTGTGTACTATGGGTGCATGAATTTCAAAAACTCACTTTTGGTATCACTGAGCAGACCTTGGAAGAAATGCAGACCTAACCGCTTGCCCATAAGATGGAAATGCAGGCTGCTGGGATAGATTTGGTGTTTTTCATCCAGATCTTATGTCCTAGTGACGCATAGCGGGCTTATTGATCAAAAACAAGCTGTGAACAATGTCACATAAGCAAGATAAGGAGAGCCGCAGCCAAGCAGCTGGTAGATCTGGACTGAAAACAACAGCATGCTGTCACCCCTAAGTGCACCTTTCTTTTTCTTTTCTTTTTGTCAGTTGCATTAAGAATTGTAAGCTGCACTACAGCACCACTGGAAAAAACTAGCTTTGAGAGCTTTCTGCTTATCACACAAACAGTCTACTGTAAAACAAGAGGCACACAAGCTGGAAGGAGCTCCCAGAAGGATTTCAGATGCTAATGTAGCTGATTTCCTAGAATTAAGTAACTTTCTATTGCCTTTGATGAAGTAGGTCATTCACTCTGGGGGATTAAATTGTTTGCTTCAACTCCATTAAGAGCATCTCTATATGGCTGCTGCTCAGCTGTGGCATGTGACAGAGCCCCCTCTCACATTCAGCTCATGGCCAGTTTGTTTAATATGGAAATTCTCCTGCAAAGGGACAATTATTCAGCCCAGCACCCAGGCTTAAATACGGCATAGAGTGAGGCATGCTTAAACCCCTTGATTTCAGCCGGCTTCACCATACCTAATGATATGTTGGCCTTAGTTTTTAAGAGGATCAACAAATTTTTATTTATTTATTTATTTATTTATTTCTAGCCAGGAAGCTGCTCTATGGCAGTGTTTCCCAACCACTGTTCCGCGGCACACTAGTGTGCCGCGAGATGTTGCCTGGTGTGCCGCGGGAAAAATAAAAAAATTTGAAAGATATATATTTTTTTAAAGTCAAATTTTCGATTGGGGCGCCGTCACTAGATGACCCCTGGGGTTCCCTCCCTCCCTCCCGCTCTGCGCCTCCCTCCTCCTCCTCCTCCTCCGGGGAGGCCCTTCCTCGCCCACCCGTCCCTCCATCCCTGCACCCGGCCTCTCCCCCTCCGTCCCCGGCACGGGGGCTGCCGGGATCCGTAGTCCCCTCGCCCTTGGGAGGTGATTATGTAATTTGCTAGCAATTCATGTCCCTCCCGGCGTGACGCTGCGCGCTGACGTCACGGGGCTGTAATGGTGGTGTGCCTCGAGATTTTTTTCATGAAACAAGTGTGCCTTTGCCCAAGAAAGGTTGGGAAACACTGCTCTATGGTACTTCTTTCCACTCCCCGCCCCTTTCCTTTTTTCTTTTCCAGCTGACACAACATTCTGTGACTATTGAGTATTCTCAGTCCTCCTTGGGCTGTTTCTGGTTTTGCTTCTTTTTATAAAGACTTGTGTTTCTGTAAACCTCTGAGTTCCCTGGAGCACACTGATATCACTTGCATGTTCTTCAGTAGCCTTATTTTGGCTCCAATCCTATTGGCAATCACCATAGTTCTCTATAGTGATGAAGATGATGATTGATTAGCTTGGATCCAGACGGTGTTATTCACACTTGGGACCACTTGAAACCAATATGTTGGTTAATTTTTCACACTGGTTTTCCTGAAAGGTAAATGCAGATAACTTAGTTAGTAATATTGTGCAGTTGAAGTTATAGTTTCCCGACTTTTATGTATGGAAGGAACAATCTTTTTCATGTAGATTTTTTAAAAAAATTAAAAAACTACTACTATCTGGCAGAATCTAAAAGCATTGCTTCCAGAACTGAGGACACTTGCATCCTGTTTAGGAAAAAGATGTCTGTGGGGCAGCATTGTTGCTCAGTCTTTGCAAACTCCACCTTTGATTAAGGAAAGCACAGTTGATGCTAAGAATGCCAGCGCTGCAGTTTCCCTGCTCCAATGCCCTTTGGCTTTGCTGCTTGCACTTCTAACAGATTGACACATAGCCATCTGTTTGATTTTTACAGCTTCAAGTACCAACGCCAACTCAGTTTCCACCACCTCACCTGCTGTCAATATTTCAGCATCAGCAGTAGCCAGCATCTCTCAACAGGTATGGTTTCCTCCCATAGAAACAAGCCTGCATCAAACTTAATTTTACTCCATGCTTTTTGTTTTTGAATGGTAGAAAGCCAGACTGTAGGCTTGAATGCTAAGAGTGCAATAGTAAGCCATGTTTACTTGGAATAAGACTTACTTTGTTTTGTTGTCCCTTTTGTTGTCCCTCTTATTTTTGAATAGGAGTATCCTACGTATACAATTCTTGGCCAAAGTCAATACCAGCCATATTACTCAAGTTCAAGCTTTGGAGTTGTAGCACCAGCAGACAGCAGCACAGAGAGTCCCACCTTAGCAACAACCACGTATCCTTCTGAAAAACCAAATGCCATGGTGCCTACTCAGACGGCGCAGAGACATTCCTCTGGTAATATGATGGGGAAAGGATACCGATGTCAGAATGCCCCTATATGTTCATGCTGCTTGTATGGAAATGCTTGTGGGTGTACATATTGGGGTGAAGGGGTGGGGGACTCACCTATACAATAAGCTGTGTCTTACAGCACCTTGGTCTGGTTAATGCACTTTGTTTTTATCCCTGGGAAATTATTTTTTGTTATTCTACTGATTGCCTTCTGCCCCAACCCTCAGTCCCAAAAGGTCTCAACTTCCACTTTATTTTTTAATTATTTGCAGATCACACCTTTTCCCCAAGGTATACAAGGTGGCATAAATGTTCTTCATACAATTATAGAATTGTAGAGGTGGAAAGGACCCCAAGGGTCATCTAGTCCAACCCCCTGCAGTGCATCTAGTCCATGGAAAGCCAAGCATCCATGGAAAGCACATAAGCAGAGCATAAGGGCAAATCATTATTCTGCTTGCGGAACCCAGGAGCCGGTAATTCAAAGGCATGCAGCCTCTGATTCTTGGGGTAGCATATAGACACCATGACTTATAGGCATTGGTCACCTCCTCCTCCACAAATTCATCTTGTCCCCTTTAAAGCCATCCAAGTGAGTGGCCGTCTGCACATCTTCCATCAAGTAGCCAATGAATTGCCATCCAGATGTGCCAGAGACACACAGAATTGCTCCCTAATTAAGGGGGACCCAGAGTATGAATTAAGTCTTATGCTAAAGGCCTACACAGATTGAAACCCAGATACTTGAAGGAATACCTATCTCACCTCAACCTGCCTGAACACTTAGGCCACCTTCAAAGTGTTGGAAAACGCCCTGGGGTGCCCCTGCAGCCCCCGAACTCTGAGCTTCCTCCGGTATGCGCAGCTCTGGAAAATGCATTTCCCTTCATACACCAGTGCACTTCAGCAACATATATTAAATGATACATGCACACTAATCTTCTAGCATAACACAGCAAGAAGCGTGAGACATCGTAGAGCTAATCTACATATTTATTTACACACTATGTACAGACAAAGGATTCATGGCGTCTTCTCTCTCCAGCTCCGAAAGAAGAACAGACAGAAGTAAAAGCAAAAGTACAGTACATAGTACATACAGTGGAAGAGATAAGACTGTCTTCCATTCCCACACTCTTCCCAGACAGGCATGTGATTTACACCAATCTCTTCTGCAGCATCGGAGGCGTGAAATACTAATACAAAGACCATCTTCTATCTGGTTTCTCCACCATTTGAAATGTGGCGGGTGGGGAGAGATTCACATTTGGGATACTGGTCTGGTGCCTACTGTGATTTTTTAAAACTCATTTATGTTTCGTATCACCTGTAAATGTTTCTCACTCCCAGGTGTGTTATACTGCTGCCTCCTTTGTTGTTTTGGGTGCCATGTTTATTACTCTGCATTTTGTTCTATTCTTTGTGTTATACCAGCTGCTGTAGAAATGCAACGTATTGAGGGTTGGTATATTGAGGCATAAAATAACGAATCTGTGCTGTCCCTTTTTTCCAGGAGACCCATCTACAAGTCCATCGTTGCTGAGAGCGACAGCTAGTAAAGATGTCGAGGACCAGTCCAGGAAAAGCGTGACTGGGAAAAACAGGGGGAAGAGGAAAGCAGACGCTTCTTCACCACAGGACAACGAGCTTGAAGTTAGTCTCCAGCTATTATCAGACATCTCTCTCTCGCTCTCTCCCTCCCCTCTCTCCAAAGCTTTAACACTGTGTTTCGTATTGTAGATCAGATCAAACTTCTGTGTTTCTAGTCCATAGACCATTGCAAAGCAAAGTTTAACAATATAAAAGTAAGACAGGATAGGTTAGTTGGACAAAACTAAACTGCAACATAAACAAACTTAGAATGCTGAAATTCCTTGGCAAATCACACCTTGCCCCTTTAAAAAGAAGTGATTCTTACTCTAACAAATACTGAAATGGCTAAAATGAAATAAAATAGAAGTTGTACAAATGTAAATGGAAGTATGTAAAACTGAATTACTGCCAATACAAAATGTGTGGTTTTATCTTGTCTGCTTAGTTAGTAACTTATAGACTCATCCCACTTCAAAATGGTAGCAGGGAAGTGGGAGTCAACAGACACTCAAGGAATAGTTCGGAGAAAAGGCTTTTATTTCTACCATCCATGAACTGGTAGAAGGAGCAAGTGTGATAAGTCACAAAAAGCATGCACGAGTTCACAATCATGTGCACAAGCATATATACCCCTTTCCAGTTCCCTCCTCCTTTCTCCTCCTTCCAGAGTCCTGCCCCATGAGTTCCTCTGAGCATAAACAGAAAGCTGTCTTGGGACTATAGGACTCTTGGCGCCCTTCCCAGGAAAGGGGGGGGGGGAGTTTCAGAGTGTTCAGATATGTTTCAATCTCTTGTTCTGGCATGGTTCCCGGACAGAAAGCAAGTTGCAATGTGGTTCTTTAGCAAGGCCGGAAGGCATGAGAAAGGCCTGAGAAACAATGGACTGTTCTCTACCTTTATTACAGCAGAGCGGAATGTTTCTGATGCTTAGCTGCTGAGAAAATGATTTTGAAAAGCTTTGAGAAGCTTTGAGCCTGCTTTGATGGGGGGTGACTTCGGGCCTAGATGAGGTCACCTGTCCTCCCCTTCCTTCACTAGAAGGACTTGGAAGTCATCTGTGGTGATGAAAGGAACCTCCCAGTAAATGTACCCTGCTGACCAAGCACAGGCAGAGGGCAGGCATCTACTTTTTAGCCAATTGAAAAGTGGCATTCTGCCTGCCAATCAGAGGAGCTGATGTTGCCCACACATTACCTTCTGGAACTGAAAAGAGCTTTGTAACTTGGTCACACCCCAGCTCACAGTGGTTTACTATGGTAGGCCTCAGCCTCTGATTTCAAGCCCCAGACTCTTTGACAGTGTCTCTTAATAAACATATTTCTACATTCATGATGCAGTGTCATCAATTATCATTCCTGCACAGAAGACGCAAAACCCTCCTAGGGACATAAGAAAAGCCCTGCTGATTCGGATCAAAGGCCTGTCTAGTTCCGAATACTGTTTTCTCAAAAGACAACCATTTGCCCCCAAGCAGGACGTGAGCACGATAGCCCTCTCCAACAAGTCTTCCCCAGCTACTGGTATTCAGAGCCATGCTATCTCCGAAACTGGATGTAATACATAGCCATCACAACTAGTAGCCTTATTCTTCCTGACTTTGTCCAATCCCATTTTAAAGGTGTCCAAGGTGGTAGCAAATATTTTACCTTGTGGCAAGTAAGTCCATAGTGTATGTGTTGTGTGAAGGACTTCCTTTTGACTCTGCTGAATCTCCTATTGTAGAGCCTCTTTGGGTGATCATCCCTTGGCTACATTTAATATTTTTTCAAAAGCAGACTTAATCTATGGTGTCCTCTTTAAGCTTCCAAAATGGAGGTGGGGGAACTTTCTAGGCAGTTGAACAAAAGCAAGCTGACCTCTGCTGTTTGTCCTTTCTTCTTCAGCGAGTGTTCCTATGGGACTTGGATGAGACCATCATAATATTTCATTCTCTTCTAACAGGATCATATGCCCAGAAATACGGGAAGGTAACTAGTGTTTTTGCTTTTACTGCAAAACTTCTGAATTGTTTGATCTTTGCTCTGAGCTAATAAATACTAATTGCAAATCTAGTAAGTGTGCACTCTAGTAGCAGTGAATCAGGGATAGTGCTCAGAAGGAAATATGAGAAACTTTTTATCTGGCCCTGTTACAGAGATGGGATGTCCTTAGATCCACACTCTCATTCTCTCTCCTTTTTGGTTTGCTTCAGACCTAGCCTTACTCCTAGGTAAGCCTATGGCCGCAGTCCCATAGACCTAGGAGTAAGTCCCATTGAACTTGCTGGGATTTACTTCTGACATGCATAGGACTTCACTGTAGGGTATCTTTCATTGCGTGACAGCTCTACATAAAAGGTGTGACTGGAAAGTTCGTGAATGGTCACAGAAATCAGACAGTGAAAAATATTCGAACATACATGCCTTACAGGCCTTCAAAGTAGGCCCCCTCTGATGCAATGCACCGTTGACAATGTTTGTAGAACTGTTGGAAACTTCTGGAGAAGTCCTCTTTTCGTACTGCTTTCAGTTCCCTTGTCACAGCAGCTTGGATGTGTGAAATGTTGGAAAATCTGCACCATTTCAGTGCAGATTTCAGTTTTGGGAAAAGAAAGAAATCCGGTGGGGCCAGATCGAGAGAATATTGAGGGTGGGACAACTCAGTAACCTCAGTAACGATTTCATGCTGAATATGCAGTTCTTCTGCCATCATTTGGATCAATAACTCACGAACTCCGTTGACATTTGCCTCTGTTCTGCTAGTTGATGGTCTGCGAGACTGAGGGTCATCTTCAATGGCTTGCCACCCTTCATGAAAACACTTAAACCACTCATACACTGTCTTTTGAGTTATAGCTTCATCTCTGTACACAATAGTGAACATTTTGTGGATTTCCGATGCCGATTGTATGTTCAAATATTTCTCGCTTTCCAATTTCTGTGACCATTCACCGAGCTTTCCGGTCACACCTTGTAGAATGAGCTTCATGTTCTAAAATAACTCATTTTACTTCAATGCAGTTTAATACTGGCCTCTTCCTCTTTTCCATTCTATTTTCCATTCTAACTTCTAGGATCCAACTCTAGTGATTAGCTCTGGTTTGACCATGGAAGAAATGATTTTTGAAGTCGCCGACACACACTTATTTTTCAATGACTTAGAGGTATGTGTTCTCTTCCAAACTCCAGTTTTAATGCATGAACTTTCCAAAGGTTACTGGACTAGACTTCCTATCATGCCCTGCTGCTAGCTATTCTGGCTAAGGCCGCTTGGAGTTGAAGGTCTAGCAGCATTAGGAGCGTGGCAAGTTCCCTACTCACAGGGCAGACCATAATTGGGCTGGATGGACACATAGTCTGTCTTAGAATCACAGAATTGTAGAGTTGGAAGGGAACCCAAGGGCCATCTAGTCCAACCCCTTGCAACTTGGTGTAAGGGAGCTTCCTAAACTTAATTTTCTCTTATTGCAGGAGTGTGACCAAGTTCATGTAGAAGACGTTGCATCAGATGACAATGGGCAAGATTTAAGGTGATACATTTGTATTGGTTGCTTCCAAGGTCTAAAATGTGGCAACAGAAAGGACCCCTTACAGTGTTTTTAGGGGACTTTGAAACAGGTGACATTTTGTTCACCCTACCTAGGAAGTAGTCATAATGACTTCCTGTTCCCCCTTCCTCCTCCTCCTTCACCTGCAACCTGAGATTTTTTTTTAAACTGGAGGCACCAAGTATTAGAACTGGAACTGCATGCATAACACCTGCCCTACCACTGAGCTGCTGTCTCTCCTTTATAGACCTCTCGAATAGGGACATTTCTGAAAGCAGCTCAAGAAACAATACTTGCTAACAGAGATTCCAGGGTAACTTGTCCATGAAGAACCCCATATTTCCCCCAGCTGTCGGGGCTTAAGATTCAAGAGGAAACTGAGCCCAAGATACAGTGGTACCTTGGGTTACAGACGCTTCAGGTTACAGACTCCCCTAACCCAGAAATAGTACCTCGGGTTAAGAACTTTGCTTCAGGATGAGAACAGAAATTACGCACTGGTGGCGCAGTGGGAGCGGGAAGCCCCATTAGCTAAAGTGTTGCTTTAGGTTAAGAACAGTTTCAGGTTAAGAACGGACCTCCAGAATGAATTAAGTTCTTAACGAGAGGTACCACTGTATTTATTTTTATTTCATTTTATTTATTAAATTTGTATACCGCCCTATGCCTGTAGACCTCAGGGCGGACCTGCCCTGATCCGGTGATAATGATAAGGTGATCAGACCCTCAGTACACAAAGTCTAAAATAGGACTGGTATTCAGGTTTCTGAGCAGCAGATCAGCAGGGAATGGAGCTGAGGATTTTCATGTGCAGGGAGATCTGCTGTGGGTTATGCAACAGGACTTGAATCATCCATCTAACAATGATCCAGGTTGAAGTTGCCAATAGGTGTAATACAAATACAACATTTTCTGTCTCAGCAACTACAATTTTTCCACGGATGGCTTCAGTGGCTCAGGAAACAACGCCAATCATGGTTCAGCGGGAGTCCAGGGTGGAGTGGATTGGATGAGGAAGCTGGCTTTCCGCTATCGGAAGGTGCGCGAGGTCTATGACAAATACAAAAGCAACGTTGTAGGTGAGTGTGAGCAGCATCCATGTTCTTGCTGCAAGCTGAGGGTATAGGCACTAGGCTGCAGGGGTAGAGTTCTTCTGACTTTATTAAGCTCTTCCATGTTGGAGAGGTGGGGCCGCAATCAGCCAACCAACCCTGAAAATTGACTGGCACTTGTATTCCACCACTCCAGGGCTTCTGTTTTTTTGTTTTTTGTTTTAATGCAATTCATTAATTTTATAATAACAAAAAAATCATAAACAAAATTTCAAACCACAATTTTTAGCTCATCTGTATGTACAAACCATAATATCACCATACTTCACCATAATATCTGCTCCCCCTCTTGGTTCCATTGTTTTGTGCTTATTCATGCATGTCCATAAAGCCTTATATTCTTAACAATCCAATTTTAAAACCTTATTCATCTTATTGCAAGTGACTTTTAAAAGTTCAACTAATGTAGAAATCTATACACAAAGCTTAAAAAAATATGCATTAAACATTTCCCTTTTTTAAAAAATCAAAGTTCTCTTCCTAAACATTAGGAAGAACTTCCTGACAGTAAGAGCTGTTTGACAGTGGAATTTGCTGCCAAGGAGTGTGGTGGAGTCTCCTTCTTTGGAGGTCTTTAAGCAGACGCTTGACAACCATATGTCAGGAGTGCTCTGATGGTGTTTCCTGCTTGGCAGGGGGTTGGACTCGATGGCCCTTGTGGTCTCTTCCAACTCTATGATTCTATGATTCTTTCTTTCTTGGGTTTCAAATTATCCAATTTGTCCTGCATAGTTCACTGTTATTTTACCAGTCTTCTTTATCCTTCTTTGGGGGTGGGCTGATACTGGCCTGGCATCCATTCTCGAATACAGGGGCAAAGTCTTTTGCTCCATAAGCCTATCAAGTCCTGTACATCTCAACGTTATAGCTTCAGGTTTTTTTTAAACAAAAATCATTTTCAAAATTCTCTTCAAGTCTTTATATGTCATTTCCCAGGCCTTTTAAATGATTTTACATTGGCACCACATATAGTAGCCTCTCATAGCTTTTGCAGGCCTTCTGTTTTTGATTAACCACAGTTTAGTATGTCATCCAAACACTAAACTCTGAATGATTAATTTTATCTATGGTTTGCTAAACTGATCTGGCCCTTAAAAATATGGTTTGAAGGAGGCTTCTTTCAACAAACAATAGTTAAAATTAGCCTCAGTTTGTTAAGTTTGTACAACATAGGACACTGTGATTAAAACATCAGGGAAAGATTCTATATTTCTTGTAGCCATGCACATGAGGGCCCGAGGCTTGCAGCAGCTCATCCTCATAATGCTAAACTGTGGCTTAACATTTTGTCCAGACTGGATAAACTGGATTGTCTTAACAGTTTGATATCTGAATTGTCTAGATTGAAAGACATATGGAAGGCAAAAGAGATAGCTAATCCATGTCTGTGAAATCCTCTGTTTTATAAAATAAGTACCTATTCCCACATTGGTGAAGAGGGTTTTTCTTAAAACAGATTACTCAGAGATCTTTCACCTTTTTACAATAGGTTATTTATCACTGAATTTTAGCATAAATGTATCTGAGAGCACAATTCAAAAATGAGTTCCATTAATGGAGAGCAAGATTGTTTTTGTGCAATGTGGAATGTTTTATATGTAACCATTTGCAAACCATCTGGAGCGCAGAAAAGCAACCTATAAATTCCAAAATGAATAAATGTTGGGGTTGAAAATGTTTCACTTGGCATTTTCATAATGTTATTTCTGTATTGAAACAATTCCAAATGAAGTGAATCCAGAAATCACAAAGTTGGGCCCTTGCGCTGATTGCACCAATAACATAGGGTTGTATCCAATGTGAGTCATCCTCAGATCTATTTAAATTAATGGCTAACTTAGGTCCATTAATTTCAGTGGGTCTTCTCTGAGCAGAACTTAGTTTGGATACAACCAATTACGTGATATATTTATGTTCCTGCTTTCTGACAAATATAATTTGTGTGCATTCTGCAGCCCTTCTCAGCCCAGAAAAGAAGGAGGCTTTGCAGAGATTAAGGGAAGACATAGAAATGTTAACAGATTCCTGGTTGGGAACAGCGTTAAAGTCCCTGCTGCTCATCCAGTCAAGGTATGAGAATTGGATTGGCTCTGCCGCCCCCACCCAGCAAGCTGCTTCCCATTACATGTTTAATAATGTTTAATAATGCAATCTGCTGATACCTCTTGCCAGTTGCCCTGTCATCAGAAGCAAAGGAGGGCAATTTCAGTTGTGTGCCCTGCTTATATAGGTCCCTTCCCAAGGAGGCTCAGCCGCTGTCTTCTTTTGTTACCCTTCAAGTGCCCAATAAAGCCTGTGTGTTGTACAGCCAGGCACTATTTAGATATGCTGGTTGATTCAGATTGAACTCTGCATTCTGTTCTTCTGCTGTAGTTTGATTGTGTTCACTTTTTTATTGAATTTTTATGTGGCACTACCCTGAGATCGAGTGAAACTGGTATATCAAAATTTAAAAGAAATACACCACACACATATTTAGATTTAGCTAGATAGAGAGACGCACATATAGATATACCCAGTGCTTTTTTCTGGAAAAATAGGAGTCGGTACTCACCTATGAAGTTGTTAGATTCAGTACCACACTTTTTAACAACAACAAAAGAGGTACTGCATACCCCTAAGTACCCCCTGAAAAAAGCACTGGATATACCCATCTAGATATTAAACATGATTATATCTCTTGCCTTTTTATGTGCTTAATTTAATTGTTTCAAATGGATCTGTAGTGCATTATCAGGCAAACTCTTTGCAATTAATTTGCTGCTTCACAATATCACCGTTGGAATAACTGGAAGCCAAGACCACCCTTAACACTGAACCATTGCAAATGTCAGCCCCAGAGATCAAGGGTCGCTTGAAATATGGATGAGAGGTACAAAGAATAACAAATACTGTAATGCATAAAAGGGGAGGATCCAGTCTTGAGTTTCATGTCATTTCTTGTTCCTTCCATTAGTGCTTGCAAATACAAGGCTGGCAGCAGCATCCCACCTTTTTTTTGACCTTGTATAAGCAAGCTCCTCTCCCTGACCCATTTCTCTTGCCACCTTCTAGAAAGAATTGTGTGAATGTTCTGATAACGACTACTCAGCTGGTGCCGGCTCTGGCCAAAGTTCTGCTGTATGGATTAGGTGACGTGTTCCCAATTGAAAATATTTATAGCGCAACAAAAATAGGTAGGTGGTGACATCAAATTCCAGCTCTCTTTGGCAGTTGTCTTGGGTGGTGGTAGGGAGTCGGCCCTTTTGTACAACCTCCCCTGGAAAGAGGGGGAGACTTCAGTGCGTAAAGCAACCCCATAGCACCTGTTCCACTTTCTGCACGACTCCTTAAAAGACCTTTGTTGGCTCAAAGCCATTTGGAGCAAAGCTTTGCTCTCAGATACAGTCTTACCTTGGGTTGAAGTTGCTTCCGGTTGAGCGTTTCCGGGTTGTGCTCCACGGCAACCTGGAAGTAATGGAACGTGTTACTTCTGGGTTTTGCCACTTGCGCATGCGCAGACGGTCAAAATGACGTCATGCACAGAAGCAGCAAATCGCAACCCCCGCAGGTGCAGACACGGGTTTCGTTCACTTCAGGATGCGAACGGGGCTCCAGAACGGATCCTGTTTGTATCCAGAGGTACCACTGTACTGTTGCAGTCTCTATAGTGGGTGGGTAAACTGGGCTTTAGCATTCCTATCAGCTTTATTTATTTATTTATTTATTTATTTCTGTTTGTTTCTTAAACAAGTTCTCTAAGTGTCTTACAATGTTGCAAAGGTCAGTAGTAGTAGTAGTAGTAGTAGTAGTAGTAGTAGTAGTAGTAGTTTTGGCATTTTTATCCTGCCCTTCCACCAAACGGGGCTTCCAGAATGGCTTACAAAAATCAGTGAGAAGACAGCCCCTGCCCCAGTTCACTAAGAGACACAATGCAAAAAGAAAAAAGAACTGGGAGGGAATAGGAAAAAAGCAAGCTCAGGCATTCTAAATTACAGAAATCTTGTAGTGAACAGCAGGAATGGAAACAATTTGGAGAAGAGCCAAAGGTTGCTGAGCCTTTCAGCAAAGCTGTTGGAGAGGCCCTGCAGGCAAGGATCAGGGTTCGAGGGAAGAGCTAGCCCTGCCATGGTGCTGGGGCCCCGACAGCTGCCCACGGGTACCACATACTGACGCCAACCCCACTGGGGCCTGTACCTTTCCTTTGACCATAAGCAACAGTGTGTTTGTAATCTCTTGACAGGTAAAGAGAGCTGTTTTGAAAGGATTATCTCTCGGTTTGGGAAGAAGGTGACATATGTGGTGATTGGAGATGGGCGTGATGAAGAGATGGCAGCCAAACAGGTGACTGTTGACTACGTTTGTCTTGCAGCACCCTTCCTGAGAAGAGCGGGCTCCCTTTTTGCACCCCAATAATAATCCATTGCCTCCCTTCCTCCTGCAGGCACTGCCAAATGGCCGGCGCCTGTTTGCCTTAGAGACAACACAGCCATAGCATCCTTGGGCGTCCTTTGCCCCCCCTTTTTTGCGTATATTTCATTTCTCAGTGTGTTGGAGCTTGCCTGGGGTGTCTGTGGATGTCCCAGCATATCCAAATGGAGATCTTCAGAAGGCAGGAGGCAGATAACAACAACAACAATTAATAATAATATTTTTATTTATTTATACACTGGCCATCTGGCTGGGTTTCCCCAGCCACTCTGGGCGGCTCCCAACAGAATATTAAAAACAGGATAAAACATCAAACATTAAAAACTTCCCTAAACAGGACTGCCAGTCAGATAGTTGTTTATCTCTTTGACATCTGATAGGAGGGCTTTCCACAGGGCAGGTGCCACTACTGAAAAGGCCCTCTGCCTGGTTCCCTGCAACCTCACTTCTCGCAGTGAGGGAACCGCCAGAAGGCCCTTGGAGCTGGACCTCAGTGTCAAAGGGGATTTTGAACCTGCTCCCAGGGAAAGCCTCACCCTCACTAGGTAGGGTGGCCTAGCTGTACTTTAGCAACTGCTGTCAACTGCGTGCTTCTGCTTCTGAAAATAGCAACATTGGCTGGTTGCCTGTGAACCTTTCCTGACTCTTTTTTCATTTCCTCGTGGGTGAGGCCTGCGTTCACTCATCTCCTGCAGAGCACTGACTTCCATTCCCACTGCACAAGTTGCTTATGTGCTTGTTTCTTAACACCTCTCCACCTCTTTTGTTTTGCAGCACAACATGCCCTTCTGGAGAATCACAAATCACGCCGATCTGGTGTCGCTCCACCAGGCCCTCGAACTGGACTTTCTGTGAGGAGCTGAGCAGCAGGCAGTCCGGCACAGCTCCCGACAGCCCCATCTTGGCAAGAGCAGACTTGGGGACTTCCTTTTTCATCCAGACAAAGCAATGTAGCTAACGGAAGTGTACAGTAGGAGGCGCCACAGCGTCGTTTTTCCCAGGAGAGCCACCCAAGCCTTTCACTGCTGTCTGCGTTTGGGCAAAGGAAATTTGAGGAGGAGACCCAAAACAGAGCATCCTGGCTAGGAATCTCCAGCAGTACAGACCTAACCCACTGTGCAACCTTTGATGGTATAATATTATGCATTTTCTTAAAAAAAAGGGAAAGAAAAAAAAGCAGTGGGTTGTGGTTTTTGTTTTTTGTTTTTTTGTAGAGTACTTTGTCACCTCCAGGCCTCTCTCTCTCGAGCTTTCAGAACATAAAGAGAAGTGAACTGATTGTTTATTTTTTTTACAGAAAAGGGTCCAGAAACATTTCCCTTCCTGCAAAGCCAGAAAGGGCTGTAGATTTTCATGGAAACGCCACAAAACAATTCTGTGTGTTGACAGGGTGGTGGAAGTTCTTCCAGTGTCTGCTGGGGTACTGATTATAAGGCAGCCATCCGCTCAGTGCCTGACGCCAAGAAGGGGTGGTTGGGGCCAGTACTTCTGAAGAATCTGTCTCTCTGTCTCTCCACTCCCAAGCAGCAGCATGACATTTAGGTGCAGGTGAGGTCAGATTACCTGAGTGACAGAAAAGGGAAAAACACCATTTCTTCTTTTTGACAGCTGACTTGCATAAGTAGAAGCAGGATTTCTTAAGAGGCAGCACAGTGTGAAATGATAGGAGCTTCCCAGCCAGCAGAGAAAATCCAGCTAGGAAAACACCTCCTTTGCAAATACTTTAGTGTGATCTGCCAAATTTGCACGCAATATTCCAGCTTGGCAGGAACTGTAGCCTCCTCATTTTGCATCAAACGTGCTGCCTCTTTGTAATTTTTTTGTGGTGCGGGGAGTTGGGCAGAATGGAGTGTCTGGCAACTTGCAGGTCTGTGAATCTTCTCTTTAATTCAGAATAGGAGATAGTTACCATAGTGTCAGGGTCAAGCACTGGCTTAGTGAAAGGGAAGTAGGGACACCTGTACTCACTTGCAGAGCAGAAAATTCAAAATGCTAATGTCTATAGGGGTGGAAACCCCCGAAAGTTTCAAGGGGGAACCTCCCAACAATTTATTTCATTATTTTTATTTCAACTATATGCCACTTAATATTCAGAATTCCAAAATGGGTTGCTGAAGCTAGGGACCCTGCCAAGCTCATTGCTTCTGGCTTTGACAGGTGCAGATGCATTTATTTTTTAGTCCCAGTCAAAGACTCTCATGTCCCAAGAAAAGTCCCCATTGCATTTGGTACCATGCAGTACCTACTGCTGATCACCCACCCGACAGTGCTTTATCTGCATACTCCTTAAGTAGTAAGGCAGGAACTGTAGGGACTCATAGTTCCATTCACACCAGCAGGTGGAGAATAAGTTCTTCTTGCTAGGTAGGCAGCATTCTGTTTTCTTTCCCTGCGGGAACATAGTGTATACTAGATGGGTAGATTCTGCACCACAGAGAAAGCCGTACAGGGTGCCAGAAAGCTGCTGTTTCCTGATGTTTATTGCAAGCTCACAGAAGGCAACATAACAGTATTTGGGATGAAAATGCATCCCACTCCCTCAGAAAGGAAGCTCACTTCTAAAAGAGACCCTGTTTTTGTAATTCCAGCTTTCTGTGAATTTTTAACTCCTTTGCGAAGGCCAGAAAGGTCACTAGCTGAGCAGCCACTCCTGAGACATCTCCTACTGTATCGGCGTGGGCTGTGCTTGACTTTGGAATCAACTCTGTGCCTTAACTTCCATTGCAACTCTTGGATATGTCAGCAACTGTAGAGGAATACCTTGCCCGGCCCCCATTTAAATTAACCTAGTTTTTTGTGTTTTTTTAAGTGTTTGCAGAAAGCGTAGCGGGCAGGGATTTGTTAAGCCACCAGGAAACTGACCGTTGTTGCCCTGAGTTTTGTTTTACTTGGCGAAACTGTTTCGAACGCCTTCAAGATTTCAGAAGACCTTTAGCTGACGTGTGTGAAGCTTTGTTTTTGCATCAGATACCAATATTTATATAGTGTCCTCTCTGATGTTTCCTAACCCACTCAGGGGATGGTACATTTTCTGTGTTAACGTTAATAAACATTGTCCTGGCTCTTGTTATCATTGAACTCACTGGCTGCGTTTCTCTGGGGTCTTCATACAGTATTTGGAAACTGGCTCCTCGCCCCTTCCTACTCTTTCCCACTGTTTAGCATTCAAGCACCAGCCAGGTCCCTTCTAATGCAATCGTGGGCTCTCCGCATCCTTTACGTCCCTGCAGTGAGCTTGGGAGTCTTGCGATCTCAGCTCCACCTCTGCCTGTGTTTCCATTGCAGTCTGAATCCCACCAGGCACCAGAGGCAGCTGCATGTAGATTAGAAATGCTGATTCACCCTCGGAGTCTTGCAGGTATCCAGAAGTGGCATCAGCTGTGCTTATGGTTATGATTAGAAGGCATTAACGGCTGTAGGTTTCCTCAAGCATCATGTTCTGTGTAATGGGAACTGTCCTTGTGAACTGGAAAAATAAAGTCTTTATTTTCTGTATAAAAAAAACGTTGTTCTATTCCTGCTTTCTGAAAACTCGATCCAAGCTCACTCTCGGTGCAAGGAAAGTTGGTGTGTGTGGATTCATATGTATTGAGACTTTATACTTCACATGCAAGCTGCAAGCCTTGTTAATTATAAGCCACACCGTTTATATAGGCAGACGCCCAAGAGATTTTTTTTGTGCCCTTCCAAAATTTTGTCGTTCCCTTTTTAGAAAAAACAACAATACTCCCCTATGCTGCCTGCCCCCCCCCATTTCCCCAAACTGGTTTAATGGTTCCCCCCACTGTGATGCCATGATCCTCCAAGGCCCACCAAACATTTTCCACTTGAAGGCTTAAAAACATTTTTATTGACTCTGATGTCCCCTGCCCCAATATTTTCTTCCTATTTTTAAATTTTGGTTAATGACAGCCCCCAATAGGTAATTCTATGATGCCAAAGGATTGTTTGTGGGTCCCCAAAATTTTCCTCTTAATTTTTTTTTTTACTGACCGTTACCCTGCTGTGATTCCGTAATAAGCTTTTTGTGTCACCTAACCCTCAACAACCTTTATTTTTAAAAGGCTAAGTTGGCCATGCCCTAGTTTTTACTTTAACATGCCCCCAGTCGTCGTCCCCCAGCTTATCCCTGGATCAATGTGGCCCTTAGCTCAAATGTTTGTGGCCTGTACTGCCTGCAATTTGCTCAAAACAGTATACATGATGCCACTTTGGGCGGCTCCCAATCAAATGTTAAAAATAGTACAGCATTAAATATTAAAAACTTCCCTAAACAGGTAACGTGTGGCCCTCCATATATTGCCAGACTACAGCTCCTATCATCCCTATTGACCATCCTGGCTGGGGCTGATGAGAGTTGGAGTCCAATAACAGCATATGGAGGGCCACCAGTTCCTCACATCTCCTTGGTGAGACATGGCTCCTGTTACATGTATATGCTCTGGGTAGTTTTAATGCAAGGGGCAGCCCAAGGAAAGCATGGCAGACAGCCAGAGCCTTTGGGTCAGAGCTCTTATCTGCTGTGATGCAGAGACCTGCGAGCCCAGAGAAACAGCTGCCACCAGTATGATGTGGAGGAGGCTGATAATCACTTTCCTTCCCGAAATACGAAGCACAGCCAGACATGTGGGGCTCATGATCAAAAGATAAGGAACTCCCAATGTGTCACTCCATAGCCTCATAGCAAAGCTGGCATTGCATTTTTTTAGCAATTAGTCACGCCAAGCCAACATGTCTCCCCGCCTCTAAAATACCTAGATCAGTGGTTTGAAAATCCTTTGAAGGAGAGCTGAAATGAGCACAGGTGACCCGGCTTCAGAGGGAAAGGACTGTTCTCAGAAATGCCATGTGGATGCCATGTGCTGCACCCACTAAGCCACATATATTATTTCAACATTGACACTTTTCAGGGAGGAGCTTGGGAGTACTGTCTATCTCTGCATCACCCTGCCCTTTTCCTGAGATTGTTGGAGATTCTTCATCAGATGCCCTCACTGAACTAAGGTGCTGCAACTCTATAATTGCCTGTCAAGAGTGGCACATCCTGGGCCTACATTCCTCTTGGCACACGAATTTCTTAGTTTCCCAGGCGTTAAAAAAACTTTCAGCCTCTCCCAGATTATGAGCACTGCTGCTATTGAAATTTGGGGCTTCAAAGTTTGCAAAAGCGGCCCCATCTTTCAGGTCAAATTCATGACGTTAGTCACATGCTTATTCTGGATGTTTCGTTTTAAAGCAGAAGCAAACAAATTTCTTTTGGGGGGGAGGACAGGAAAAACAGCTGGGAGGGAAGGAGAGAGTTTCAGCAGATTTGTTCAAGGTCCCAGTTCAGCTCAGGAATCTGTTCCAGACTTGGGCCCTGTAACTGCTTTTGCTCCAAAATAAAAGTAGCCACGTTAAGCACGCTTGCTGAAACACATGGCTAATAGCAACTGGAGTTTAGCCCTTAAGTGTGCCAACCTATATGAGCTAGGCTTTCAACTGGTTGATTGGCTTTTGTGTTAACTATTCATTTAAGGGCCCCTGCTGTTCCACTCAGTGGTGTTCAGGACGCCAGCAGTTATGCAAATTCAGTTAAACAGAATACAAAGCCTTATCTTGCATGACCCAATTGTGGGATACCATTTGCTGGCTGAATTGAAACAAATGGGCATTTGTCTATTTTCAAATGACTCATCTAAGGATTATTTACTATCAGAGCAGATGAGGACCTCAAGAACTCATCTGCCTGAGTACTGGGAGAAAAGGGCAAGTTCATTCTTCTTAGGCATAATAAAGTTTCCTTGGTGTGTGTTCTTTGCAGCCAACAGCATCACCTACTGTTGATTTGCACGTTCCATATTATATCACACTGCGGTTGGTTTGAAAAGCTGGTGAGAGGAAGGTAGAAGTCCTATTAAAAGGCTTCTTCCTCTTTTTGGAGACTACTTTGTTGTTAAGGAAACATGTGCAACAAGGCATGATGTCCATAAAGTTCTCCACTGTATATGGGCAGTGTGAAGCAAACTGTCAGAAGTTTCCATTCTCTTTAGTATTTTAGATCTGCGGCAGCTTCACGGCAGAAGTGACAGAATGCTATTGGACTCATGTCTGGCTGGTGGCCTTCCCTTCATGGAGACAGTGGATAGAGAGTTTTTCTCCCTCTTGTGACACTAGAATTCATGGACATCCAAAGGTTGGAAGATCCGAGAGATAAAAGTACAGGGCAGCCTCAGCAAGGCCTCATCTGATGTTCTTATGATAGGAAGACCCCATGCTCCAGTATTCTGAGAGAAAATATTCTCTGCTCATTCCCTCCACATTCTGTGCAGACTAACGGTGAAGTCATTCTGCAAATATGGAGCCTTAACATAGCCAAAAGAGCACTACCCACAAGAAAATGGTACCAGCAGATTTGTTGTTAGGGGAGCAGGGATTCAACCTTAAGTTGGTTCCATGCTCATCAATATAGCCAATTTAATGCATGCTATACGTGACTGAAAGCTGAGAGAATGAATGGGTAGTGGGAAATGCTTTAGTGGGGCTCTCGTTTAAAAAACAACTGTCATCCCTGTGTGGTGGAAAACGTTTTGCTGTATTTATCCCTAGATAGCCTAAGCTGTATGGGCAGTAAAATGAAGCATGAATACAATGTTGGGTGTTGTAAAAGAGCTGTGATGTCTGTGAAGAAGCTGCAGAGGAATTTGCTGACACGAATAGAGGAATCTATGGCCTTGTTCTTCCTCAAGCCTGCCCCTGTGAAGTTACTTTTGCTCTTCTGATAAGGTTGTTGCCTAGATACTTGACTGCAACTCTGCGTATGTGGCTTCATTTCTGTGCATGTGTAAAGCTAAGGCAAGCAAATGCCTCTCTAGAAGCCTGTGTGATTTATAGGCCTGTGGACTCCTGATGTTTTGCCCAAGTAAATCTCGTGTCAAACATTTCACAACTGGTGTAGCTAATTGAAGAAAATCCACAGAAACTCCAGCGGGTACAGAATGCTGCGGCGAGGCTCCTCACGGGGTCTCTGCCATGGGAGCATATTCACTCAGTGCTTTTCCAGCTGCACTGGCTCCCGGTGGAGTACAGGGTCAGATTTAAGGTGCTGCTTTTGACCTTTAAAGCCCTTCACGGCTTAGGACCCTCGTACCTACGGGACCGCCTCTCCCGGTATGTCCCACGGAGAGCCTCAAGGTCCATAAATAGCAACACCCTAGTGGTCCCGGGCCCTAAGGAAGTTAGATTAGCTTCAACCAGAGCCAGGGCCTTTTCAACTCTGGCTCCGGCCTGGTGGAACGCTCTGCCTCATGAGACCAGGGCCCTGCAGGATCTGATTTCTTTCTGCAGGGCCTGTAAGACAGAGTTGTTCCGCCTGGCCTTTGGTTTGGAGCCAATTTGATTCTCTCCCCCTCTTTCTTTTTTCTTTTTCCTTTTTCCTCCTGTGATGAGGCTGCATTTTAATATTTTATTGTTACAATATTTTAATGTTGTATTTTAATCTTGTTTTGAAATTGTATTCATTCAATTTGTTTTATTATTGCTTGTTAGCCGCCCTGAGCCCGGCCTTGGCTGGGGAGGGCAGGGTATAAATAAAAATTATTATTATTATTATTATTAAACCTAGCAGCTACCTAAGGAACAGAGGAAGACGGAAGCCTACTCAAACTGTGGTTCGTGGAAGCACTTCAAAATCCTGGCAAATTAGCATGCTTTGGGATTGTGCTCCTCTCACATAACTGCTGATAAAACAAGATTTGAACAAGAACTGAATTGCTTTATTCTTCTAAACAACTTCAACAATGTCAATAAGTTAACACTAGCTTTAAACTGAAGGCCCAACTCAGCAGCTCTGCTCATGCGTTACTCATGTGTTGGGCACACCCTCAGATTAACCCCCCACCCACCCACTCCCAACACATGGATGTCTTCAAACCAACCCACTAAACAGGTGCAGGTGCTCATGCATAAGGGTTCCTTTGCCAATCAATCAACTATGTTGATTGCAAGGACATGGGAGTAGGGGGCTACCCCGGGGGTGTTATGTTGAGGGTGGTGCCACAACACAGCCCTGCTCCAGCTTCAACATGTGGGTGCCTTTTATACCCAAATAACTCGGGAATATGGCTGAAGTTATGCAGGAAAGGCACATCCAATTTTTAATGAAAAACAGTTGCAGGAGGCTGTGAGTCAGGGGAAGGAATGCGAGAGGGAGCTTCAGTGCCACAATACCCATATCCTTTCCCCTATGAGTGAAAAAGCAGGTTGGGATAAAGTTTGAGAAGAAAAACGGCTGAGGAGGAAAGGATCTTTCTCTCTTTTTCACTATCCCTTCCCCCATCTCTCCACTCAAACCTGCAGCCTCCCAAAGCTGCTTTTCGCTTGAAGAAGAAAAAACAGGAGACAGTTAATGCGCCAGCTGAATAAAAATCTGCTTGCACTTGAGCCCTAGATCAGTTTTTTTAAAAATAACAATAATCAGGCTCAACAATTTGAACACTTGAAACACATTGCTGTAACAATACTGGAAGCATTTTATCTTCAACTATATCAGGTGAGTGGGGAGGGAGAACAATTCCACCTGGAAATGTAGGGCACATATTTGTGGCTCCTATAAAGAAAAACCTGGGACTGGTGTGCCAAGAAACTCAGTTTGTAGGGCTGTTCATGGAACCGGCTCTTTGAGAATAGGCCATTTGGCGACATGAAGCCAGCAGCAAGTAGAAGCTTCATTGAAGCTAAAGGCTTAAGTCACTGAATGGGACAAGAACATCAGAACCAAAGAGAGGAACCAGCAAGGGAAGGAAGGGAAGACTCCAAAAGTGCATTAGACACTAATTAACTATGACCTAACAAGGTTCACGTTCTAGGATCCTGAGTCAGTTGCCCAACAAGGGATGGCTAAGATGGTATTGCATAGATAGCACCTGACTCAATCAAGGGACAGCTAAAGCAATGAAGCTTACAATATTATTTGAGCTGTCTCCTGAAGAGAGGAAGTAAAGCCTATTGGCTACAGAGAGGAGGTCAGCGCCACAGTCTTCCCCTGTAGTTTCCTCTCCTTTAATGCTACAATGAAGAATGCACCAGGTATGCAGGTTGAGGGATGCCTTGCACACATACAACTCTTCCAAGCCAATATGGGGTGTCACAGGAGATTAACAAACAGGATGGGGTGTCTTTTTCTAAGGGTGCGCCAAGGGCTGTAGCAACCATAACCTGTATGTGAAATGGAACATCTGCAAGGATGGATAACCTGTAGCAGTCATGTTGTTGGTGGACTCCAACTCCCATCAGCCCCAGCCAGCATGGCCAAGGATGCTGAGAGCTGTAATCTGGAAACATCTGGTGGGCCACAGGTTACCCACCTCTGGCCAAGAAGCATGGAAACCACGTTCCTGACTTCACCTTCTAGGCTTAGCCCATGCTGGTGATCCTGGAGGCAGCTTTAACGTGTATCTGTGCCCCCACTCCAGGTGATGCATGAGTTGCAATGGGGCCAACAACACTCCTGTGAAGGTCAGCATGTGATGACATGAACTCCTTAGAGCGGGGATAGCCAACGTAGTGCCCTTGAGATGGTGCTGGCTACCACTCCCATCACTCCTTCCACTGGCCATGTTTGCTGGGATGAATAACATCTGGAGCGCAACATGTTGTGTACCCCAGCCATAAGAGGGACACCATATGGGAAAAATAAATGATGGTGATGGGATTGACCATCTCCCCCAACCCCCCTGCCCTGTCTGATGTCCCTGCGAAGCTAGAAAAAAACTCTTACATTACAAAAAATAATGTTCAAAGGCAGGCCTGGGATCATCTTGACAGGTACAGACCAAAATATGGGTACACACACCCCAGAACTCCTCTCCCCTCTCTAGTCATAAGGCTTGGCCACATGGGACACAGCATATAGCTGGGCTTACAAACAGCTGTCCCCAAGAGTCCCATTTCCTTGATGCTGTGCAACCTTGGAAGTGCCAGCAAAGAAGCTTTGAGCAAGTCCATATGCCCGACGGTTGACATATCCTCGTATAGCCTCTTGGTCACCATGTCCTTGTACAACCAGCTGCCGGAAAGCTGGCATGCCTTTGCCAGCTAGATCTCCATTGTCCATTTCATCACCAGTGACCGGGACTGCAGCCTGCAAAGTAGGGTGCAAACATTTGTAGTAGACGCTTCTCAAAAGGATCCCGGCTACGTAGCAGGGCAGGGCTGTGTAGAGTGCGTGCGCCGCAAGGTGGGAGTCGTAGTTCAAGGGAACGGTGTTCCAGAGCCATGAGACAGCAAGGATGGCGCTGTCAACCAAGAGGAACGTGTAGTAGATTGCAGAGCGGTAGCATGTCTTCCCCTCGGCCACATTGAACCAGCAGAAGTAGAGAATGACGGCCACCACAGCCCGATAAGGCCACTCCAAGGCGGTGCGTTCCATGAAGTCTGTACCTTGCAACGTAACCCAGAGAAACATGGCAGACCAGACCGCCAGGAAATGGAGGGAAACGTAGCTTGGAAAGACCACCGCGAAGAGCGCCAGGCACAGGATGCGAGGGCACACCAACAGGAAGTTCCACAGGAAGTAGATGGTGGAGGACCGGCGGCCCAGCTTGTGCTTCTCCCGCAGGAAGCTGCGCAGGGTTTGGTGATAGTCCAAGAGGGCCCAGGCGATACACAGGAAAGAGGTGCAAATCCCAAGCACTGAAATGAGAGGAGGAAGAGACCAATCAAATCCACACTACACAAAGACAGGCACTGGTGCTACTAGGAAGAACATGCGGCCTGCTGACATTCTCAAGTTGCGTGTAAACATAATAAGAATCCAGTCCTTAAGACTGAAAGGATGCATTTGAAACCGAGATGCCAGGGTGGGTGACAAAGTGTACAGAGGGCACTGATAGAACCACAGAATTGTAGAGTTGGGAGGGGACCTGTGGGTTATCTAGCCCACCCCCTGCAATGCAGGAATCTCAACAAAAGCATCCACAACAGACGGCCACTTCCATAACCTCCTGTGGTCTTGGGGCAGGTTTTTAGTGCCCTGAACCAAACTATGTGATGTTGGGTCGGTAACTGTCTCTCAGTCCGGCCCATCTTGCAGGGTGGTTGTGAGGATTTAAAAAAAATTAAGCAGAAAGAGAATAGAATATGCTGCCTTTATCTGATAAGAAGAAAGACAGTGTGAATTAGCAGAAGCAGCCAAAAATAATGGCCAACAAATGTATGTTTATGGCCTTTAAAATGGTGTATTAGTGAGGTGTTGTTGTTATGTTATGCATTTTGTGTTTTTTTGTCGAGTGCCAGCTCGACATCCGAAGAAATCAGTCTCACACCAAGATTGGTTGAAGAAATCTGGCTGCCCTAGAGCTACTGCAGCACAGCCTTTATTGTGTGAAGTCAGAAAGATACAAAATACAAGCAAAGCAACTTGTTCTCAGCCAGCAGATAAGGGCCATCGCACTAGACCACGCAAGCGATCAGGGTATGTTACGTTGACCAATCATTTGGGATAGCACGAGCTATTCACGCGCTGTTCATGCTCCAAGGATGCTTTTAGCTATGAAATCACCCTGCAATAATAAGAACTTTGCTCATGCTCTCATGTACAAGCAATCATTTTCCCACATTTTTTCCTCTGTAAACCACGCTCTGATCTTCCCATGAAGGGTGGCATATAAATTTAATAAATAATAATAATTTTGCTATTAGTGCATGTGATGTATACGAGTCACCTGGGGTGGTCCTATTTTCTCTGTACCTTTTAAACTGGTCTGTTGCCCTCAGGTGTGAAGTATGCTTCAGCTACCCACCCACTCAGCTTCTCCACAAGGAATGGGAGATGCCACCTTGTCCTTTGCCTCAGCAAAATGCCTTGGGTTGCGCCCAGCAGGGTGGGTTGGGGTGTTAAAGCAGGGTGGGTGGGGGTGGTGGGTGACCTCATTGGAATGTTTTTGTTTATTTGTTTATCCTTAAATAAATAAATTGTTAGGTTTAATACCTGCCTTTCACCATAAGATCTCAGGGCAGGCCATAATGACATAAAATGTGACAGTAGAAACATTTTAAAAACAAATCAGAATCACGATTACAGTGGGTCCTAAAATATACATCTTGAGTGTCAAAAGCTGCATAATTAAGGTGCCAAACACACCTCTGGGGGAAGGGAATGCCAGGACTCAGGGGCCACCACAAAGAATGCCCTCTCTTGCCACCAAGCCACCACAAACTCTGGAGGATGGAGGAACTACCAAGAGGGCACTCACTCTCTGCTGATTTTAACATCTGAGAGGGAAGAAGGCCATCTTTCAGATATTTGGGGGCTGAGTAATTTAGAGCTTTAAACACTAGTCTGTTGCCCTCAGTTCGTTGTTTCCCTTCATCTCGTTTGTATTCTGTACATGAAATGGGAGAGAGGCCCTTCTTCTTCTTCGCCTCAGGTAGCAAAATGTCTTGGGCCTGCCCTGTTCTTAGCCATGGTTCGAGACAGGCACCTGGTTGGTCAATGCAAGAATGGGATGCTGGACCAGCGGGAACTTAATAGGCTTTTCTTGTCTTCTTACTGGATTTAAACTGAAACGATCTACACAAACCACACAAGGAGACTTTGGGAACCAAACAAACCAGTCCTTTATCCTGCACCCTTCTGGACGGACACTCACCCTGAAATATCTCTGCTTTCTTCGTGCATAGGATAATGTAGAGCCCCAGGACGAGCTGAGGGGCGCTTTCCAGGAAGGTCTCAAAGAGGCGCAAGAAGCTGATGTCATGCGACAGGAAAACAGCATAAGCAATATCTTTGTCTGCTTTCGTCCGGCACACGCGGAAGCCCACCTTCAGAACATAGAAGCACCTGTGAAAAGGGAAGGTGACACAAAATTCATAGGGTGGGTCATGAAGGAGAGCCAATGTGGGGGTGGCGGGTGAACTGCGGAGATCCAGCTCAAATCCTCACGAGGCCCAAACCATACAGTAAAGTGACCTGGGGATAGTTTCCCTTTCTCTCTGCCTCACCTAACTCATAAGGTTGTTGTGAGGCTAAAAAACAGGAAAGATCTTCGTGAGAAGGGCGGGTCATAAAAATGCAATAAATGTTGTTGCATGCCACCCCAATCTCCGAGTGATGAGAGATTCAAGCAGTGAGTGGTGAGAGATTCAAGACACTTACCTACGGTTCAGTTTCCTTGGAATGACACCACCCACACGAAAGAAAGAGCTGTCAGCAGACTCAAGGGAACCCCGAGGTTTCCAAAAGTACAAAAACCCCACAACATTTTGCATAGGTGAAAACAACCCTCAGGGTTTTTGACCTGAGGCAATCCAGTCACATGAGTGGCATATAACAACAACAACAACAACAACAACAACAACTTATTATTATCCAAATAAGTTACCATAAATAAGGATGATCACACTCAGTGAGCATGGAATGCTGATTGACTGTTGGGGGAAACTGGAAACTGGGCAGAGAAGGGAAGGGAAGCTGATTGTCTGGAACATAGAACAGGGCATGCCACACTGCAGAATTTTGTTACAGGCCTCACCTGCCGATATTTTACTTGTCTGATTAACAGATACTATAATCACCCTACATTCTAGGAGGTAAGATCAATCCTCCTTGCGTAGCCCAGTCTCCAAACTTATGTTTGTATAGAATCACAGATTATTTTGTTGGGTTCCATAAACTAAAAACAGACCTAAATGAGGGGCGGGGGGCTTGGCTCCTAGGAAAAGAGGACTCCCACATCCTATCACAGAACTTCACGGTACTTGCTCCCCGAGTACCTTACAGCAAGGGACACAGCATCCCTGATTGTCCTTACCTGTACAGGTAGCCCAGCTGTAGGATGTGTAACACAAGGAGGGTCCGCCGTGCGGGCAGCGCTTCCATCAAGTCTGGGGGGTCACTCCAGTACCAGGCGCAGCTGAAGAACTGCGTTGCCAGCGACGACAAGGCCAACAGCCCCAGCACCAGCCCACCCCAGTTGTAGTCCCCGGCCTTCAAGTAGCTGGCGGCCACCCACGCGTCAGCGCCCAGGTCCACCAGAAATGCAGCCGTGCCCATCAAGGCAAAGGCTAGGTCCCAATAACGGTACCGAGGCGGCCAAGGTGCGTTGCAGCTGGGACCACAGCCAGACCATGCCATGCTTTGGGGGCCAACAGGTCCAAAGTGGGTCTGCGGTCCCTAGTGCCAACTCCAAAGGGGGCGGTCTGCAACCTCGCTGCTGCTAGTCACTTAGAAAAGGGACAAAGGTCCCCCACCTCAATTGCATCAAAATTTTTCCTAAAATCAAGTGAGAGCAACTTAACTAAGGCTTGCCCTAATGTCTCCTTCTTTCACGTGGGTGGTCTCCCTCCCAGTCGTCTTTTGGGGGAGGTATAGGGTCCAGGAAAGGGGTCTTTCCAGGGACAACAACCCCCCCCTTTAAAAAAAATCCCCTACAACTTCCAAGAAACCCCTCCTTCCTGGACTCTTCGAGGGCGTCTCTCTGAGCCGCTATGTCCGGCTTGCTCCGCCTCCTCCGACGGCTTCCCCGCGGCTAGCTGACCCTACATGCTCCCCAGTTCTCCTCCTCCGCAGTCCTGGATCGCGCAGGATCCTTCCTTCCTCGACGACGGAAGAGGATTCGCTCCGGGTAGGTCGCCGGCCGATCGCCATGGCACCGTCAGCCCGCCTTTCTCCTCCTCCTCCTCCTCCTTTTTTCGTCTCTTCCCGCGCTCCAGGCCTACCAGAAACTTTTGCAGACGGAGCGGGCTGCTGCCTCCACCTCCTACCGGCTTCCAAGCCCTCCTAGGGCCGGGCCGAGCCGAGCCTCTTTGGGCGGAGAGGCGGCATAGCAAGCGGGACGGAGCACGCCCATCACCCGCCCAGCAAGAGGGCAGGCCTTCTTCTCTCTCCAGGGCCCCACTCGCCGTCTAGTCTGGAACAGACGTGGTTGTTTTGCTGGTTCTTGTGCAACTGGGCTCGGGGAAATCACACACCAGGCTAAAAAAGGATAAGTCATGGCTCCGTTAGCTGAGATTCCGTTATGTGAAGCATTCATGCCCATATCTTCATTTTTATTGCATTTTATTTTTTAGAGGTTGTAGAAAGATTATTGCAACAACCTCTAAAAAATAAAATGCAATAAAAATCAAGTTGGTTGTACTTGGAACGAAACGTCAATGGTTCCCCCCCCCCTTATTTTTTTAAGTGTATATTTTGATTTAACGGAGGGTAGTGTACGTGGAAACTCAAAGAATCGTAGAGTTGGAAGGGACCACACATTTGAAACCTGGGTCTCTGGGGTCCTAATCCCAAAAGTTTAATTGCTACACCGCTCTGTAGGAAAAGCCCTTAGTCTTGTCTGGTTTGGAAATGGCTGAAGGCAAAAGCCTATGTGGTAAGATGTCGCAATACATACCCTTTGACATGGACTTTAAACATGCAGTCTCTGTGACAAGAAAAAAACAAGGTTTGGGTTTTTTAATGTACAAGTGGGACCTGCAACAAAATATTGCAGTGTATTCTCACCTTGCAGGAGTGTTTCACTCTCTTGCTCGCTCACTCGCTCTCTCTCTAATTTTATTTAATTTATGCCCCATCCATGTGGTTCCAGGCCTATTTGCCAGCAAGCCATGTCCTCCAACATAGTACATTCCATCCGTCCCTTCTGACACAACATTCCATGGTTACTGAGAATACTCCATCCTCATTTTACTCTTAAGTTTGCTTCTTTTTTAAAAAATGTCCTTCTATTAACCTCAGAATTCACCCAAGCATTTGGGTACCTCCCTCTTGTTCCTTCATGGTTCCGTTTTGGTTCCATTTCTGTTTGCACTTACATTTGTTATTAAAGAAAGTAATGCATCAATTTTTTCAAAAAATATTCTGTGGCACTTTCCCCTTTACATTGTAGGCCACACCCTTCTATCACATGTTTATATTCACCCTCAAAAAGTAGGCAGCACATGGATAAATTAAAAGCAGAGAGTAACACCAAAAAGGTATTCATCCTGTATTCAAACTGTTCCAATCACTCTTGATACATTCCCCAGAAACAAGGCCACCGCTTGTTCTTGTTTGTATTTGTTTTCTTAGTTTCAATTACCAGACAAATATTAATTTTCATATATATTACAGACATTGCTAAAAAGAATAATTTAGCTTTTGGAGATGTGCATTTTAGTTTCTTACACTCTCTTGTTCCTTGTGTTCTCGACTACTCCCGGGTTAGTTACATACACACCATTAGAACATAATAAGAGTTTTTGGCTCACGCCAAAGGCCCATCTAGTCCAGCAAACTGGTCTTAACAGTCGCCAATTCAAAGCGCATTCCTTCCAAGAATCATGAGAACCATAGTTCACTATAATCCCCAGCACCCTTAGCAGACTACAATTCCCAGAATTCTTTGGGGGAAGTTGTGTGCTTTAAATTTTCTTTAAATGTATGGTGCATAGCTGTCAAGTGTCCCTTATTTGAAGGGACAGTCCCTTATTCCAGCGCCATGTCCCGCTGCTGTCCCTTATTGATGGATGGCCCTTAAATGTCCCTTAAATGATGTCCCTTAAATTTCAAAAGAAGCAGCTCCTCTCCCTCCCTCCCTGCCGGCCAGAGAGGAGGGAGGCTCCAACTGTGTTGCTTGGCTGTGTTGCTCACCCAATAAGAAGTCTAAGAACGACTGGGGGGTGGAGCTTGCATGCCTTGTGTGTGGCTAGTTAATGCAAGCTGAGGGGTTTTTTGAATGCTGGACGCCATTTTGTTGCACTGCAAACTTTGCAGTGCAAAGGCAGGCCGGGGAGCCATCTTAAGTTGAGGCTGCATAGGCCTTGTGGTGCATGTGATTCAGATTCTATTCAGTTGAACCTCTGGTTACAAAGTTGGTTGGACAGTGTTCTCGAAGCTACCCAGCATGTGTTTGACCAGACTACAGGAGGACAGGAAGACTAGAGTGCCTGGAACAGGTGAGGCTGCAGGTCCCTTATTTTCAAGGCTGCTGGTCCCTTATTTTCAAATCTGTAAGTTGATAGCTATGGTATGGTGCAAATACAGCCTTAAAGCCTGGAGGTTTCTCCTCTTGGTGTTCTGCTGATTGCCAGCGCTTCAAAGCACCACAAAAACAGGTCACCTGGAATCATGACACCAGGTGATTTATGGGCAGCTCCACCCATATGCCAAACCTGGCCTGGGCAGGGAAAGATAAGAATCCGGCCCACCAGGCAGATGCAGTTCCCCACCCCTGTTGCATAGGCAGTGGTGCAATTAGGTTATTTTAGACTTTGGACTTAATGGCGTTATGGGCCTGCTAGGAGAGGATATCTTGTTATCCAGGAAAAACAAATAAATAGGGAGCAGATGAATAGTTGTGCACAGCAGAATTTCAAGGCCAGAGGAATTAAAAGTATTCAGAAACTTCAAATGATAGTTCAGGACAGAGCAGCTCAAATTTTCTTAGGAGCTTTAGGACATATATTTGGTTATCATCTTGGGCTTAATGCACATAGCTTCCCAAATCCTGGGAACCATAGTATACTCCCCACAGGGTAAACAGGTGTCCCACATAAGTTTTTAAGAATGTAAGAACCCTGCTAATCCAGCAGATTTGGCCAGCTAAATGCCTGTGGGAAGCCTGAGTGCAACAGCAACTCTTCTCACTTGTGTTTTCCAGCAGCTGGCATTCAGAGGTGTATTGCGCCAAACTGTGGAGGTAGAACATAGCCATTCTGGCTAGCAGATACTGATGGCCTTATCACCCACGAGTTCATCTAATCTTTCTTAAGTCATCCACATTAGTGGCCATCACTACATCTTCTGGGAGCGAATCCCACAGTTTAACTATGTGTTGTGTGAAGAAGTTATTTCTGTTCTCTTCCAACACTCAGCATCACTGGATGTTCCCCCCCTCCCCCCCCCACTATGCATAGTTTTATACACCTCTTGTCATGTCACCTCTTAATTTCTCTTCTCTCTAAACCAAAAAGCCCCAAATGCTGTAACTGTTCATCATAGGAGTTGTTCCATTCCAGTGATCATTTCACTTCCTCTTTTCTGAACTTTCCCCAGGCAGCATTCCAAGCGGCAGTCGCACCACAAGACTTGCATGACAACAGTATAATATTGGCAATTTTATTTCCTAATGACCCCGTGCGTGGAATTCACTCCCCCACCCCCAGCTGCCGCACATTGGGTCAACAACGTCTTCATTGAGCTATCCGCTATGACCCAAGCACTCGTTCCTGGACATTCAGTGCTATTTCAGAGCACAAAAGCATACATGGGAAATTAGACATTTTTGCCCCACTGTGCATCATTTTACACTTGGTTTACATTGAATTCCATTTGCCATTTCACTGCCCATTCCCCCGGTTGGAGAAATCCTTTGGAAACTCCTTGTGAGAGCTTTGTTTCTTATTCTGCTAAAATGATCTTGCCTGATGCTGGAATGATGTTGTCATAATCCTGTGCTCAGACGGTCCAATAGCCCATGGAAGGAGGTGAGCTACAATAGTCAGCCATTTGTATGCATACTTTCAATCTTAGGTTTGCCAAAACAAATAAAACCCAAACCCTGAGAAGGGTGATCTCCTTAGGATGCTGAGGCCTGTGGCAGTGGTCGCATCCTGTGCTTTTTCTGTGTAGAAGCCGGGTGCCCATGCTCATATCATGGTTCATTCAAGGTTCTCAAAGGCCTAGAGTAACAAGCCCCATCACGCAGCAGAAGAGAAGAAGACCCAACTCTGGGACTGAAGGCACTGCTGCGTCACTTCTGGCTTGAATACACTGGTGGTATTTTGCAAAATCGACCTCCCTGATGGCACAGATGTGGTCGGTCTGGCAGGCGTCATCACAGTCTGAAAGGTCATATTGAACTGAATTATACCGGTAGTATTTCTGTAGGTAGCTTTGGTCTTTTTCAAGCTTCTCCACCAGCAGCTGCATGGAGTGGGCGGAACCATCTGGGATCTGGAAAGCTTCTGTCAGGCTGTACTCCTTCTCCCATTTAGGGGCCCCCATGTTAGCATGCGTGAGGTTTAAATAATAAGTTACCATATCCTGAAATGGAAGAGAAGACATTGGGTCAAAGGTGGGTATTTGGTTAAACTTATTTTGACCGACTAAATGATGAACTCTTTAAAACACAAGAACGTACACAATCAGCACGCATCGTTTTAGAAAAGGTATTCCCTGCCCCAGACTCATGGAAACTTTTGGAAGGGCTTACTGGACTAGGGGCTAACGTTAGCCTTGCAAAAAAAAAATCAATCACCACAAAAAAACACCCTTATGTTATCAGTATTTATCCTAAGCTGCTTTGTTTGTTCTTTGTGCTAAAAGAAAAGAAGAAACTGGCTGCCATTATTGTTTTTACAGTGGTACCTCAGGTTACAAACGCTTCAGGTTACAGACTCTGCTAACCCAGAAACAGTACCTCGGGTTAAGAACTTTACCTCAGGATGAGAACAGAAATCACGCAGTGGCAGCAGGAGGCCCCATTAGCTAAAGTGGTACCTCAGGTTAAGAACAGTTTCAGGTTAAGAACAGACCTCTGGAACAAATTAAGTTCTTAACCAGAGGTAAAGGTAAAGGGACCCCTGACCATTAGGTCCAGTCATGACCAACTCTAGGGTTGTGGCACTCATCTCACTTTATTGGCCGAGGGAGCTTCCAGGTCATGTGGCCAGCATGACTAAGCTGCTTCTGGTGAACCAGAGCAGCGCACGGAAATATCATTTACCTTCCCGCCAGAGCGGTACCTATTGATCTACTTGCACTTTGACATGCTTTCGAATTGCTGGGTTGGCAGGAGCAGCTGTACAATAAAATACAATAAAAAAATCTCCCTGTCTCTATCTCACTCAACAAACATATACATGCCAACGACCTTTTTCTAAGATGGTGTCTGCTGCAACATGCAGGTGCATTAAAAACCCCCACAAGTAATTAAAAATAATGGCTGAAGTATTTTAGTGCAAGAAACAAGGTAATAAAAAGCCCACATTAGCAGGACTGTGCCAGCTGCTGCTGTCTTCATGGCATCTACTGCCTTGCTGGCACTATGTAGTGCAATCCAGGGCAAAAGATAGTCACAGCCAATCTCTGCAGAAGGCTGATCCACTTCTCTGGTCTTTACTGGGCAGGATTAATAACTCTGCCAGAATGCTCTCCCTCCATGGCCTCATTGTCAGGTCCCCCTTGACATGAGCACTTGCTTTACTAGAGACAAATGCAAGCAAATGACGGTGCTCCCTACCTTCACCAGCAGGGTGTCACGGTCATATGTGAAGACCCGAATGCCAGGATTGTTGGCCCCATTGTGCACGCCTGGTAAGGTTGTCTTCCATGGTGTTACTCCTGGAGCTAAAAACATGATGCTGGTGGGTGAACCTGGAAGAAAAGGCAATATTAAACTTATATTAGACTGCTTCCCAACAACTGGGTATTTGGGGTGGAACAGGCATGTTCTGGTCACTCTTTTAATGAGGTATCGGCAGGATATAGTGATCGAAACATCCTCCTCCCATGTATTCCCTGCTCAGAGCTCCAACTTCATTTTATTTTATTACACAATGGAAGAACTGCAACCATTTCTTCCGAGTGTAGACAACCCCATTGTACAGCTGTTTCAGCCTATAGGTAAAGGGGACCCCTGACCATTAGGTCCAGTCGTGGCCGACTCTTGGGTTGCGGCGCTCATCTCGCTTTATTGGCCGAGGGAGCCGGCGTTTGTCCGCAGACAGCTTCTGGGTCATGTGGCCAGCATGACTAAGCCGCTTCTGGCAAACCAGAGCAGCGCATGGAAACGCCGTTTACCTTCCCGCTGGAGCGATACCTATTTATCTACTTGCACTTTGATGTGCTTTCAAACTGCTAGGTGGGCAGGAGCAGGGACCGAGCAATGGGAGCTCACTCTGTCGCAGGGATTCGAACCGCCGACCTTCTAATCGGCAAGTCCTAGGCTCTGTGGTTTAACCCACAGCGCCACCTGCGTCCCTTTTCAGCGTCCCATTTCAGCCTATACAGGTGGTTAATTGCCTGTATTTTGGTACCTCGGGTTACAGACGCTTCAGGTTACAGACTAACCCAGAAATAATACCTCGGGTTAAGAACTCTGCTTCAGGATGAGAACAGCGGGAGGCCCCATTAGCTAAAGTGGTATCTCAGGTTAAGAACAGTCTCAGCTTAAGAACAGACCTCCAGAACGAATTAAGTTCTTTACCCGAGGTACCACTAGATAGTGCTGTAGGCATTTCCTTCTTTATGGTCCACAACTCCTCTTTCCAAAACAACTCTATCACCTTAACCATTGCATACTCAAGTAATACTGCCTTATATTCATTCTGCCCTCCCTGCCACGTGGGGCAATCATACTTGAGACTGCAGCAAGGCAAAGTATTTAACCCTTTTCATGGGCCCTCTCCAGCATTTGGGGCTGGAGTGCCCAGTTCGTTACAGATTTTTTTTGTTTGTTTTTTGTTTACAGACATCTGGAAGCAAAGTCGCTATTTCAATTCCAGCTTAAAACACAATAGCAATGTCCACGGAATGGCATTAAATTATTATTATCATTTGTACTTTTAAACTGTCGGTTTTAATTATATTTTGAATTTTTAAAAACTTGCTTTTAACTTTTGCTGTTACTCATTATTTTGATGTATATGTTATCATTCTTTTGTAAACCGCTTCGAGGTTTCATTTGCAGTTAAGCGGTATGCAAATAAAATAAATGAAAAAAGCAGCCTTTCACCAAACCATGCTGGACCTTTGATGCCAACCCATCCTGGTTCTATTGAAAAGCAGTGTAAAAACAACCTGACAGCCTACAGTGGATTTCTGAACTTGTAGGCATAGGAAGCTGCTGTATAGAGAGTCAGACCATTGGTCTATCTAGCTCAGTATTGCCGACACCGGCTGGTAGTGGCCCACCAAGGTTTCATATAGGAGTCTCTCAAAGTCCTATATGGAGCATAGCTGTCAACTTACAGATTTGAAAATAAGGGACCAGCAGCCTCGAAAATAAGGGATCAGCAGCCAAAATAAGGGATTTTAGTTAACCAGCAGCCAAACGAAGTCTCAAAAGGTGGTTCCCACAGCACAGCAACCCGGCAAAGGGGATGCAGCAAGGAAAACCACCGTCACTTCTCCGCTGGGAAGCGCTGAGCAAAGGCGAGTCCCCAGGCAACGTGGCCGATTTGATCAGCACAAAGCATGCAAGCTCCACCCCCCAGTCGTCCTTAGACTCCTTATTGGGTGAGCAACACAGCCAAGCAACACAGTTGGAGCTTCCCTCCTCCCTGGCCGGCAGGGAGGGAGGGAGAGGAGCTGCTTCCTTTGAAACCCGGGAAATTTAAGGGACATCATCAATAAGGGACAGCAGCGGGACATGGCGCTGGGATAAGGGACTTTCCCGCCAAATAAGGGACGGTTGACAGCTATGATATGGAGGTGCTGAGGATTGAACATGGGACCCTCTGCAGGCAAGCCAGATGTTCTACCACTGAGCTATGGCATCAGGGGGAATGTACCTGTGTTACTGTAAAACATCCTAAAGCTATCAGTGTGATGATGCCCAAAGAACTGTGCCACGATCACTTCATGATGCTTCTGAATTATTTCGGTATATCTCTGGTTAAAGTGTTCTCGGAACCAAGGCTTGCCCTGTTTCTTCTCAAAGAAGCCAGGAGGGACATGCCCAATAATATAGACCTGTAAAGAGAAGGAGGAAAACATGCTAAGGTCCAAGTGGACAGTACGACCTGCTTGGCAATACGTTCCTGTACAGCCCAAACGCCCACCAGGTTGTTGTTGTTGTTTAGTCGTGTCCAACTCTTCATGACCCCATGGACCAGAGCACGCCAGGCACTCCTGTCTTCCACTGCCTCCCGCAGCTTGGTCAAACTCATGCTGGTAGCTTCGAGAACACTGTCCAACCATCTCATCCTCTGCCGCACCCTTCTCCTTGTGCCCTCTATCTTTCCCAACATCAGGGTCTTTTCCAGGGAGTCTTCTCTTCTCATGAGGTGGCCAAAGTATTGGAGTCTCAGCTTCAGGATCTGTCCTTCCAGTTGAGCACTCAGGGCTGATTTCCTTCAGAATGGATAGGTTTGATCTTCTTGCAGCCCATGGGACTCTCAAGAGTCTCCTCCAGCACCAGAACTCAAAAGCATCAATTCTTCAGCGATCAGCCTTCTTTATGGTCCAGCTCTCACTTCCGTACATCACTAGCTCACCAGGTAGCCATAGGTTAATAAATAAGCTCCCAGCCTCAGTGCCTCATATGTGCAATGGGAATTATAGTGATCCCCCGCATTTCTTTTCAAATGCTGAAAACTAGAGCTGACATTTTAATCATATGGGTTTATTGATTATATGAGCATACGTTTGCATAATGGTAAAAGCCATATTTCTGATGCAAGAAGCAGGCTTTCTTTGCTTTTAGGGTAACAGGCTTAACCATAGAAGCTTTCCTTCCTCTGTAGGAGAGGAGTTAGAATGTCTCTTTTAAGATGCTGCCTGCTAACTACAGTGTTAATAAACATTACAATAAAAAATACATATTTTTCAAGATATACAAACACACACATATATACACACACTACATAGTAGAAATCTCTACTATGAAAGCGATGACAAACCTAGACAGCATCTTAAAAAGCAGAGACATCACCTTGCCAACAAAGGTCTGTATAATAAAAGCTATGGTTTTCCCAGTAGTGATGTATGGAAGTGAGAGCTGGACCATAAAGAAGGCTGATCGCCAAAGTATGGATGCTTTTGAATTATGGTGCTGGAGGAGACTCTTGAGAGTCCCATGGACTGCAAGAAGATCAAACCTATCCATTCTGAAGGAAATCAGCCCTGAGTGCTCACTGGAAGGACAGATCCTGAAGCTGAGGCTCCAATACTTTGGCCGCCTCATGAGAAGAGAAGACTCCCTGGAAAAGACCCCGATGTTGGGAAAGATGGAGGGCACAAGGAGAAGGAGACGACAGAGGACGAGATGGTTGGACAGTGTTCTCGAAGCTACCAGCATGAGTTTGACCAAACTGCGGGAGGCAGTGGAAGACAGGAGTGCCTGGCGTGCTCTGGTCCATGGGGTCACGAAGAGTTGGATACGACTAAATGACTAAACAATAACAGTAGAAATCTCAAAGCAGTTTATCTAAAATACACTTGACATCCTTGGGGAGCTATCAGCACTCCAAACAAGACCTACTGCTAACACCTACCTTGGTCCTCTGTTATAAAAATGGCTGCCTGAGCTGCCTGAGCACAAGAAGCTCTACTGATTGGCTGGGCTACCTACCATATTCATCTCTCACAATGCCCTGCAGTAGCACCACTCCAAGGCATTGTGGGAAATAACAATGAGACAAAATGCAACCTCCTGGTCTTGCCTGTAGCATTGCTTCAAGTGTGGGCACCTGCCCTTGCCAGATAAGCCTGAGAAGGCCCACAGACAGACATGTGGGCCCACTAAGAGGTCACTTTGCTCACAGACCCCTGAAACCTGGAGCCAGCCTCGCTATGGAGGACACATGCCACAGTCCTAAGTATCTGGGATGGAAATTTATATTTCACGCAGATTTTACCAAATATATGTCACAGTCCAGTACAATGGTGCCTGCTTCATTTCACCTAATACTTTCCCTTGACCCCAATCCATAATACTTGATATCATGCAACCTCGCCCCCCCCCATTCCAATTGATACTGTTTTTGTGACCAATCTGTAGTAAGACCTTCACCAGTCATGCAGCTTTCAACTAGGTAAGCTTATTAATCCATAAACAATAAGGCAGGTTTAAGGAACCTTTTCTCCTGCTTCTGCTGCCTTGGTCAACATGTCTTCCAGCCAAAGGAACTGGCCTCCTGGATCTTCTAGGCTGCTGGTTTGATTATTATTGTCATAGTACAAGTTTGTGTTGAGGACAATCATTCGCCTTGCTGGGCCAAGACCAGATAACATCTGACTGTAGAAAGCACCTGCAAAACAACCAGTAACACAGTTCCATCTAGTTTTGTTGTGTTCCCCGTGCCATCTCATTTGCACTATACATTTAAAGCAGTACCAGATCACTTTAATCAGCATTGGCTTTCCCTAAAGAAGGTTTCAACTCTCTTAGTTAATGCCTTCTTACTTTTTGCTGAATAGCCAGCAAACTATCTTTTGAAGAATGGACAGATTAGCACATGTCTATGACAAGTGAGCAGAATTTCTAACACCTTGCCTTACTGAACTGTCAAATAGATACTAACCAACTGGATCAATCACAAAACAGAGATGGAAGCTATACGGAACCGAAGATAAGCTACCCTCTAGATCAGGCATAGCCAAACTCGGCCCTCCAGATGTTTTTGAGACTACAATTCCCATCATCCCTGACCACTGGTCCTGTTACCTAGGAATGATGGGCGTTGTAGTCCCAAAACATCTGGAGGGCTGAGTTTGCCTATGCCTGTTCTAGATCAGTGTTTCCCAAACTTGGGTCTCCAACTGTTTTTGGACTACAATTCCCATCATCCCTGACCTAGCTAGGGATGATGGGAGTTGTAGTCCAAAAACAGCTGGAGGCCCAAGTTTGAGAAACACTGATCTAGATTTTCAGGGATAGAGAACCTGTGGTGCTCCGGATGCTATTGGACTCCATGTCCAATTAACCCCAGTAAACATGGACAATGCTCAAGGATGAAGGGAGTTGTATTCCAACCTAGAACAGGTCTGTTCCCACCAGGACAAAAAAATGATGGAATTAAAACTGTGACAGCTCAATGCCAGAGCACGGGCTTTTGCATGCAGAAGGTGCCGGGTTCAGTCATACACATAGGAGGCTGCCTTATTTGAAATCAGTCTATTGGCACATCTGGCTCAGTATTTCTATAGAGACTGGCAATGGCAATCTGGGATTTCAGAGATGGAGTTTTCCCCATGAGGCCTACCTGGAGACGCTAGAAATTGAACTTGTGGGCCTCCTGTGTGCAAAGCAGGTCTGCTCTACCATGGAGCTACAACACTTCTCTGACATCTTCAGTTAAAAGGATCAGGTAGCAGGTGAAGATAAATATCATGCCAAATCATTTGCAATCAGAGTAGACCGGAGTTTCCCAAACTTGGGTCGCCAGCTGCTTTGGACAGCTCCCATCATCCCTTGCTAGCAGGAGCAGTGGTCAGGGATGGTGGGAACTGCAATCCAAAAACAGCTGGAGACCCAAGGAAGCCCTGGAGTGGACCATACTGAGCTAGACAGGCAATAATCTGGCCTGATACAAAGCAGCTTCTGACATCTCCCTGCTTGTGATCTTTTAGTTTTCTTCTCACCTGCATTTCCTTTTGGCCTACTGGATCCCTCTTCAGTTTCCCATGACCCTCATCAGTTCCTCAACTGGATCTAGCACGCACCTGCCCTGAATGTTTGCAGAGAGCTGTTGCTGAGCCAGAAGCGCCACAGGTCTGCAGTTACATCGTAGATCCTGTTCTCCTTAGCTGGAAATTGATTTTTGGGGTGGAAGTCATGGTTGCCCATTGCAGGATAGACCTGAGTTTCTGGAAGGAATACAAGAAAACAACAGTGCAGTGGGTTTAGAGGCAGAGGCAGAGGAACAGGAGAGTTTGTGCCTCCAAACAGGCTCGAGGTGACTGCAGAACAAACAACTCAATGCTGGCACTATCTGGAACCTGCTTTGTTGTCGCTTACAACAATTAACATTACAACATTGTCCTAAAATCATAATGTCAGGCAGAATGCAACAGAGGCAAACACTATATCTACTTGATTCAGCTGGCAAATGGCAGCTTGTGTGAGGGCTGCCAAACCAGCATATCAAGCCATGGTTTGAAGCTGGCTTACAAATCACAGTTTGGGCCAACCGTGGTTTGCAGATCTGTTTTGAATTCATGGTTAAGGGCCATTAAGAGCACCATGGACACTGGACTGCATTTATGAACTTCTGAAGCAGGGCGCTGAGCAGATGGAAGAAGAAAGCAGGCAAGCAGCTCTCAGTCTGCAGGCTCAGACCACGACATGGGTTCATATGGGTTCATAACAATGGTTAGCACAAACCATGGTTTAGCATGACGATTCAACTGAGCCACAGTTATGCTACAGGGAGTGAGGAAAGAGTACAGCAAGAAAGGCTTACTAAATCCTGCTTGTCACTCCAATGTGGGAAGAAATTAATGGGAACAAGCTGGGATCTAAATATCGTTATGTAAAACGGGTGGGTAAGGAGGAGCCCTAGGGCTGCAGGTGATCCTTGACTTACTCTGGTGCAAGTGATAAGATGAAAAATGGGAGGGGAAGGAAGTGTCAGAAAGAGAAAGAAGAGGGTGGCTTGACTCACTTTTGGCTCTGCCAACCTACAACAGATTACCTACAAGGGAATTGCAGGCCACTACAGAAAAAATGCAGGTGGGATGCAGGTGGCGCTGTGGGTTAAACCACAGAGCCTAGGACTTGCCAATCAGAAGGTCGGCGGTTCGAATCCCTGCGACTGGGTGAGCTCCTGTTGCTCGGTCCCAGCTCCTGCCAACCTAGCAGTTCGAAAGCACATCAAAGTGCAAGTAGATAAATAGGTACCGCTCCGGTGGGAAGGTAAACGGCGTTTCCGTGTGCTGCTCTGGTTCGGCAGAAGCAGCTTAGTCATGCTGGCCACTTGACCCGGAAGCTGTACGCCGGCTCCCTCGGCCAATAAAGCGAGATGAGCGCCGCAGCCCCAGAGTCAGTCACGACTGGACCTAATGGTCAGGGGTCCCTTTACCTTTACAGAAAAAATGCCCCCCCCCCCCGTAAAATAACTACCTGGATCATAGAATCATTTGGTGTTGAATTTATTGATTTTACTAATACAGAATATACACAACCCTACCTACACTTATGGGGTCAGCCCTGCCTGTTCTTGACACTCTTCAAGGAACTACATTCCACAGTTTGGCTCCGTTGTTGAAACACGTAGGAGACTGAAGACATTCGCCCGCCTTAAATCTTCCTTCCTGCAATTCAAAACCCATTGCTTCTGTTTCTGGATTATTATTATTTTGGCACAGCCTTCTTACTGCTCAATTGTTCTGGCATGCCCTACCTGGAAATACATGTTTAATCAGGTTGGTTAGGTTTTCAATTATCTCCAGCACAGTATCTTCACCCAGTTTCTCATCAGCTACATGAGGTGTGTCGTCTCTGGAAAACAGCACAAAGGCTATTTGGTTTGAGGACAGAGATACTGGGAAAAGTCAAGTCCCTGGATAGATGTTGAGGAGTTAACAAATTAAGAACATAAGAGGAACCAAAAGGCCCATCTGGTCCAACATTATTTTTGTAATTTATTTTGTATATTCTGTTGCCAAACAGATGCCTACAGGAAACCCATAAGCAGGTGATGAGGGCAATAACCCCCTTCCACTCATAGGCCCCAGCAACTGGTATTACCTGTAGGTAATATGTAGTCATCATAACTAGTAGGCCACATTCACACCATGCATTTAAAGCACAATGACACTACTTTAAACAGTCATGGATTCTTCCAAAGAATTCTGGGACCTGTAGTTTGTTAAGGGTGGACAAAGTTGTTAGGAGACCCCTAGTTCCCTCACAGAGCTACAATTCCCAGAGCGGCTTAACAGTCAATCGCTCTTCACAGGGAACTCTGACCATTGTAGCTCTGTGAGAGGAATATGGGCCTCCCACCCTTAACAAACTACAGTTCCCAGGATTTGTGTGTGTGGAAGCCATGCCTGTTTAAAGTGGGAGTTAAAGTGGTGGGAGTTGCAATTCAGCAACATCTGAAAGGGCAAAGGATCTCCACACCTGGCTTATACAAAGGTTGGCCAAACTGAGTGGGCAATGAAGTGGCAAAGAAGAAAGTCACATTTGTTTTGTTTACGGCAAAAAACAACAACGCACAAATGCTTCCTTACCCAGTCCAGAGAATGAAGTCTGGGTTCGGGAGGACCTGCTTCATAGCATAAACAGAAGAGTTGACAAGAATCCATGGAGCATCACACAAGTAATTTCCCCAAGCCCCTGGATTGGCCACCGGTTGTGCGCCAGCGGACGGGCACACCTTCAAGGGGTCTGGGCTCACTTTGTATTGTGGGTCCAGATGAAGGTCTGTGATGTGCCAAAAATAACCTGCTAAGGACAAATGGGTTTTTTAAAAAAGGAATCTAAGAGCCCTGCAAGATCACGTCAGGGGCCCCTCTAGTCCAGCATCTTGTTCTCATGGGGCCACCGAGTACCTGGGGACCTGAGAGCAACAGCCGAACCCTTGCACCATGGTTTCCAGAAACTGGTATTCAGGAGCCTACTGCCTCCAACAGTGGAGGCAGAATATTGTCATCAGGATTAGTAGCGAGCCATTGGACTCAGCTACACTCGTCAATTATATCGTTATAACCGCGTTATAAACATGTGGCACCAGATGGCACTGTAGAGCAGCTATCCATTGCCAATAGGATTTTGCATTGAGAGCTTGAATAGCGTTTTTTAATCAGCGTAGATCCAGCCATTGATCGCCTCATGAAATGGTTCCGCTTTTGCTTTAGGAAGTGCTTAGTGAAATCCAGAGCAGGAGTATGCACTCCTGGGCCATATAGAGCCCACAGCCAGATTTCATCCAGCCCACTAGATCCTTCCCCTCCCCACCAGCCGTTCTGGGGAGGGGGAGGAGCTTTCGTGCTGTGCAAGGTGCACAGTTGTAGCTCCTTCCTCTGCAAGAAGATCTGCTAAAAGAAGACCAAAGTACAGGCTGAGCTCCCTGACAGAGGGCAAACTATTATTATTTATCAATTCATATATCTTGCCATGATAGGCTTCTAAATGTTTTTAAAAGCCCCATTACACATGCATTAAAACATAAACATCCATAATTAAAATACGCAATAAACCAATCCCTTAATAAAACAACACAGCAATTTTTTAAAAAACTAGCTGCTACACCAGGTGTGCGGGACCTGTCGCCTTTCTGGATCTGTTAGGGATCCAGTGCCCATCAACTTTGGCCACAATAAATTATCTGCATTTTAATGCAATTTTCTCTTAATCTACACAACTTTTTTCATATACAGATTTCTGCAAGCAATTTCCCCCAAATTAATACATTTTTGTAAGCTTTTTTCACTAATGTATGCATTTGAATACACACATTCCCCTAATAGATGCATTTTTATGCAGTATACACAATCGGGTTGAAGAACTGCATTTTAAAATTGTGTGAATTTCAAAAGATAATTGTGTATCAGTTCACTTGTGGGTTTGAGGTAGTAGGAATTGGGCAATTTCTCATTAAAATGCAAACAAAACTAAATTCCACCCCCCCCCCATCCCTACATAAAACATGGGTGTGAGAGGCGCAACCTTATCTTTGTCCTCAAGCAGCAAAACCTCATAGGCTGGCTCTGTGCAACCAGGAGTTAGTGCCATGGCTGTCCAGCCTAACTGTGAAACAAGCAACCTACCTTCTTCCTTTAACCCCCCACGGCTGAGTTGTTTCCTCTCAAACTACCAACTTGTGCAGCCAAAAGGGTAAGTTACCTGAGGCAGCGGTTGCGGCTCTGCAGTGCATCAAGAACAACAGGACTCCCAAAAGACCCATCTTCCGCTGCCAGCGATCCCTGGCTGAAGTTCCACGCCTGTAGTCGCAGCTCTGGGGAAAGTTAGCCGGTTCCATTTCAGGCTTGCCTCTATCAGATCTCTGACTCACAGGTGCCTTTTGCTGCTGCAGCAACTCTGCTCTGATTCAGAACTGTATCTTCCTGTTTAGCAGAGGGTTTGCAATACTTTTTTTAAAAAAAGGTGTGTGAGACTTGCAGGCTTTTACACCAAAGGTGTATGCTAGGACGCTGAAGGAGGCAGCTAGCTAGCTGGAAGCCGGTCCTGCTGTCATCTTACAAAGGAACTCTCCAAAAGCGCTCAAGCTGCGTTGCTTTGGAATCTCCTACTCTGGGGCTTCAGTCGCTGAAATACATTGCTGACCCAGCAGGGCAGATTTGGCTCGCTTCTAATTTCTTGGCACAAAGGCCAGCTTGGAATGGCAGAGAGTGGAAGTTCAAGCTTTGTGGCCCTTCCTCTCTACGTCAAGAATATGCAAATTCAGGTGAACTTTACTGGCAGGGAGGAGCCTGGGCTGCTGTTATTGTACCTGACCTCAGTGGTGTAGCGTGGGTTGTCAGCACCCGGGACAAGGCAAGTAATTTGCGCCCCCTAACCCATGGATTTGCGCCCCCTAACCCTAACCCCCAGATGTTGCGCCCGGCCCCCCCTGCACCCCCCACGCTAGGCCACTGCCCGACCTATTTAATGCTTGCTTTTTATTGGGTGCACTCTTCCCACCTTGGATCACACCTATGCTTCCAGGTGTCATAAGAAAGCTGCAGAAATAGTGCAGGATAGTGCGCACCCCGGAAATGATCTCTTTCAGCTTCTGCCTTCTGGAAGAAGGTACAGGGTTATAAAGACTAGGACTATCCGCCTGAGAAACAGTTTCTATCCAATTGTGATTTTGGTTTTAAACACAGTGTAAGCCTTAAGGTAGTCTCTATGGGAGTATATTGTATTTAATTATAGGGTATCAGAGTTTTTAGGGGGTTAACCAGGCTGGGATAGCAGGCTTGTTAGTTTTTGAATGTCTGATGTAGATTTTTTTCAATTTCATTGTTCTGTATGGGACAATGACAAGAAAGATTATTGTATCGTATCGTATTCCTTACATGATTGTTATGAAGACAACAATAAAAAGAAACAGGGTAATTAACAGAATTTGACAAGTTTTTAAGGAGTCTATTGAAGCAGCTCCTGTACATTGGAACTCCCTGCCTCTTGATATTAGGCGGGCATCATTACGGTATTCTTCTAGACACCTGCTGAAAACTTTTCTTTTGGCAGACCCAGACAGATGAGTTGGATGCATCTGTTCCTAAATTTGTATTAGATGTTTTATTGTGTTGTATTTAGATGTTTTAATATGCTTTTAATAGCTTTTACAAGTTTTAAAGAGCTTGCAGGTGTTAAAAAAAATTGCGTTTATTTCGTGTGTGTGTGTGTGTGTGTGTGTGTGTGTGTAAGTGTAATTACAGAACTGTTTTCTGTCCTGGGCTCCTTTTGGGAAGCAGGGTGGGAAATAAATTTAATAAATAAAAATATATAATATCCAAAAAAGCAGCGTGGGAGACATTTCATTCTCTCAGGACACTCTGTAAGTGGTCTTAAAGTGGCGATTCTGGAACAAAGGAATTCCTAAAGGAGGCTGCAAAGTGAAGCTACTGAATCAGGAGGCTCGATGGATGTGCGGACTGAACCTCACCAAGAAACTTGCACAGGTACAGACTGATATCTTCTTTCTTACTAAATGCAAGAACCTGGACATTAAATCTGACATCAAGAATCACAAAACAGAGAAACCAGTAGGAGAACACTTCAATCTCCCAGGACATTCTATACAAGATCTCAAAGTAGCTGTTTTACTACAAAGGAATTTCAGAAAAAGACTGGAAAGAGAAGCTGCTGAATTGCAACTCATTACCAAACTTAAAACCATGGAGAGACCTGGTCTGAACAGAGACATTGGATTCTTATCTCATTATACATGACTAAGACATTTTTCACCTTCTCACCCCTTGCCTTTTCCTGTAAGACCTAATGCAGTCGTTAAGAGTCGTCAACAGGCTCATCTCAGCTATCTGCCAATCTCTCATTCCCACCACCCTTCTGAGTAATACCCCTCCCCACCTTCACACTATATAGAAGGATCTGGCAACTTCTGTTTCAGTGTATCTGAAGAAGTGTGCATGCACACGAAAGCTCATACCAAGAACTAACTTAGTTGGTCTTTAAGGTGCTACTGGAAGGATTTTTTTTTATTTTGGCCTAGACAAAGGAGTTTCAGCACTTCATAGGTGTTACTTAGTTTGTCAACATCAGGAGGACCTCTAAGTAAGCCATTAACTATGTAATGATGACTATCTGAGCCAGTGTGGTGTAGTGGTTAAGAGCGGTAGTCACGTAATCTGGGAAACCGGGTTCGTGTCTCCACTCCTCCACATGCAGCTGCTGGGTGACCTTGGGCCAGTCACACTTCTCTGAAGTCTCTCAGCCCCACTAACCTCACAGAGTGTTTGTTGTGGGGGACGAAGGGAAAGGAGAATGTTAGCCGCTTTGAGACTCCTGAAGGGGAGTGAAAGGCGGGATATCAAATCCAAACTCTTCTTCTTCTTCTTCTTTCCTGAATTTTATTTCCCTCAGAACTCGCTGAGTTGTATTGCTAAGTCCTACTCACGAGTAGATCTATTGAAATGAACGGGCTTAAGCTAGCCATGTTGATTGATTTCAGTGGGTCGGCACTGAATAGGACAAACCCTGGAGACAGAGAGCCTACTGATTACAATTCCACCTCATGCATCTGATGAGGTGGACTGTAGTAGCCCACAAAAGCCCATGCCATAATAGATTTTGTTAATTTTTAAAGTGCCACAAGACTCTATACAATGATTTCATAACCCCACTTGCTTGCCAGACGTTAACCGTAGTATCTAGGTGTGCAATGCAATGGAAACCTATAATAGCTGAATCCTGGCTTGTTCGAATGGAGAAGCAGAAGTGCTCCAAGGAACTCTACTCACATGCATTCCTTGAGTCATGAAGCCTCGAATCAATTATGCCGGACCAGTCCAAATGCAGTCGCAGGGTGGAGTGCAGTTGTGCAAATGCAACTTTCTAACTCCCACCCACCCTTACATTGAAATTTGTGGTGAGTAATTAATAAGCAATGGTCTACTCTGAAGGCATATGATGCACCTGCCTTCCTGAAACGCTGTAGGCTTTGCATATTGCTTTAGCGTGCGCATAAGAGGCAGCCACCGATTTGGACAGCTTTAGCCCGCCGCCATCGAAAGCCCGACCAGCCAGCCTTGGCGTTCGCACGAGTACCTAGAGCGTCGCGCTTCTCTGCAAGACCCTTTCCTCTATACTCCCGGGGCTTCGCGCGCGGCGCGTCAACAGGACCCGCCCCCCCACGAGTACCTCCCCTTTGCCTTTCCCCGATTGGCCCGCTCGGGTGGGCTGGCCTATCCTGAGCGCTCGTTTGGCGCGCTCGGGATGGGGCGGCGCGAGAGAGGAAGAGCCTGGTGAGGAAGAAGGAGAAGAGCTCGTGGCGCCGCTTTCCCACAACGGTCCCTCTCTCGGCGCGCGCTGCTCCTCCTCCTTTTCGCGGCATGTGGCTCGGCGGTGCCGGTGAGCGGCTGCGCGCGGTGCCCGTGCTGGTGGGGACCCGCCGTTCCGTGAAGGTGGCTGGCCAGGGAACGCCGCGGAGCCTCTTCCCCGGGGTGGGGGGTGGGGGTTTCGGGCTCCCCCTCCTCCCTCGGGCCCCGCTTCTCCAAGCCCAGAGTTTGGGAGTCAGTCCAAGTCTCCTCGACGTGCCTCGCCTCAGGCCTGCAAAACCCCGGCGAGGGAGGGGGGGTCACGGGAGCAGGCAGGATTTACGTGGGGGGAGGGGCAGAACCTCATTGAGTTACCGTATTTTTTAAAAAAAAAATGATTTAGGGCCTGTCCTCCCCCCTTGGTTACGTCCATAGAGGGGGGGCAGTTTGGGGGCGGCACCCCTGAGCCACGGCTGGCTACCATGGGTAAACTAGGCAGCGTCCCCACATTTTAGAAAGCCTCTTCCCTCCCCCCACAAGCAAAAACCAACCATTTGTGCAACAGCTTCGCGCCTCCTTTATGCAACCAGCCAGCCTACGTCTTCTTTGTATTTAACATTGCATTGCATTCATTTCATTATTAATATTAATTGCATTATTAATCCTATAAGGAAAAAGCTGTTAAACGTTGAGCAATACAGATAACTAGTGATACTGAGTCACAAGGTTGCTGGAGGAACTAAGACTCTTTTATTGGGGAAGTCATTTAACAAAATAGGAAGAGTGGAAAGGTACACAGATATTGGCACAGAAGCACGTGCGTTGGGGTAAGAGATTCAACACAGCTCGACCGAGTTGCCAAGGGGCTGCTTAAAGCAACCAGAAGTAGCTTTCGTTCCATTCTGAGTTCATTTGGCTATGCAGGGCTGCCCTAACCACTAGGCGGGGTTGCTAGGTTCACGCCCAGAGAAAGCACCAATGCGTGTCCTGCATTACAGAGCAGTGGTGGGGGCTGTACTGTTGGAGAAGCTGGCCACTGACACTGCTGCAGCAGCATGCTTAGTGCTGGTATGGTAGGGCCAAAGGGGCCTTTTCGTTTCTGGTGGCGGCAGCTGGGTGGCTACGCCTGCAAGGAAGGGAGATGGCTTTGGGGGAAGGCTTTGCTGTGCAGAAGGTCCCACATTCAGCTTCCAAGGTAGGGCTGGGAGAGGTCCTCTGCCTTGAAACCCGGGATAGCTGCTGCTACCAGTCAGTGTGGACTGTACTGAGTTAGGTGGCTTAATGCCATGACTCTGGATGAGGACTCTTCCTCGGTTGCCTTCTTCCATACACTTCTGAGGCTTCCGTTCCTGCACCTGATGGCTTGGCTTTGCCAGGCAAAGTTGGGGGAGGTGGGGAAGATAATAAACCACCCAGTCACCACCCCATGTCACAGTAGGATTCTCATCATCACTTGAATGAAATTGTATGGACTCTCCTTCCTTAGAGGTTTTTAAGCAGAGGTTGGATGGCCATCTGTCATGGATGCTTTAGCTAAGATTCCAGCATTGCGGAGGCTTGGACTAGATGAGCCTTGGGTCCCTTCCAGCTCTATGATTTTATTGAATTTTAATGAATTGGCGAGGTGGAGGTAAAAGGTGTATCAAAGTGGGAAGAGGGCAGCTCTGTGTGTAAAATACCTGGGTGTGGAAGAGAATGTTCCGGGTGATCCTCAAAGACAGAGGTGTGGGTTAAAATGACTGGTGGGCTGTGCCTTCAACTCTTTCCCTTCTGCTCAGGTGTTTTGTCACCTGCCTCTGGCCATGCAGCTTAGCTTAACTTTGCATATGAACCAGTGCTGCTTTGTTTATGAGTAATAAGCCAAGAACAAACCTTAGCTTCCACTTACGGTTTGTGGAAAGAAAACTGGGTGCTGGTTCACATGTAATGTGAAGCCAAGTTTTGCGAGTAAGCTGTGGTTTATTTCTGACCATGGCTTATTGCTATCAGTGAACCAGGACAGTGTGATGGGCTTCTTTGGGGTTTCTTGGCAGCTGCAACTAAAGGCTTCTAGGATCCTTGTGTCTTATCAACTCTCTCTAAAGTGTTCTGTAACTTCTTTCATAGATTTTGCTCCATTCACTTGGATGACTTTTGCTCTTTTTAAGTTCAGTGACCTAACAGTGTGAAAATAGCTTTGCAACTTATTTTTATTCTGATCTCATTCCCAGGTGGCTATGACAGTAGTTATGGTGGTAGTGGATATACACAATCACCTGGAGGGTTTGCATCACCTTCAGCAACCCAAGGCGAAAGAAAATCGGTACGTAACTTGCCTGTAACAAGTGAGGACTGTTACACTTCTGAATTTTTATTATTATTATTTGCTTCCCTTCTGAAAGAGTTGTCGTATTGGTTTCATAGAATGAAATGCACTTTGTTACAGAAATAATGTTTGGATCACAACTGTTCCCCTCATCTGAGGACAGAGCTGAATTTGCTGCTGCTAGGCTAACCTATTGCCCTTGGGTGTAGTGGTGCAGACATTGTTCCATCACCACTGTTGAAGTAAGAGTCAATTGCTAGTCTGATTGGTGTCTATATTTGGAATGGGCTAGGGCACTATCTTGTTCTTTGCCTCGGGCAGCAAAATGTATTGTGTGGGCCAGTTGTGCTGCACTGGTCCTCATGACTCATTAGCATGTTCATTTTATGTGCAGCTTTTAATAGTTGGCTTCTTGGTGTATAACAGTTATAATAGCACCACAAAAATCCCATTCTCTCAAAGCTAGAAATTGAAATTTTAACATTTAAACTTGATAATGGCAGTCTTAATTTATGTGGAAAGAGGTAAACTGTGATTTCTATTGGTGGCAGTTTATCTGTGGATCATATTTTAGGAATTTTTTACAGGCTTTGTAGTTTGTTATGCATTCATTTTAATTGTTTGCAGTGATCCATAGCAGTACAATGATAATTAATTAGAACACTTTTACTACTCTTGCTTATTTTTATAAAAGTTTCTCATTTCTTCCTCTAAGCATTCTTGCTGTTCTGTGTATATACAGTGGTGCCCCGCAAGACGAAATTAATTCGTTCCGCAAGTTTTGTCGTCTAGCGAATTTTTCGTCTTGCGAATCACGAAATCCCATAGGAATGCATTGAAAATCAATTAATGCGTTCCTATGGTCAAAAAAAGTCCAAACAAAGCCAAATTTGGTACAACAACAGTTTATTAACTGCTCTTTAAAGTCACACATACTGTAAAGAGCAGTTCAAAAATTGAAGGGAAAATAAATTAACTTTATAAACAAAACATGTCTTTGTTTTTAGACAAAGGAAACAAAGTCGCGAGACATTTTCGTCTTGCGAAACAAGCCCATAGGGAAATTCGTCTTGCGAGGCAAATCGAAAACGGAAAAACCTTTCGTCTAGCGAGTTTTTTGTCTTGCGAGGCATTCGTCTTGCGAGGTACCACTGTATATATATTTTCAAGCTGCAACAAAACTTGTTAATTGAACTCTGCAATATATATTTTTCTTTTCAAAGAGCAAGTTCCTGAAGATGAAAATTTTAAAATATTGTCTTTGCAGAGGTCAAGATCACAAAATATTGTTCCATGTACAGTGTCCCAGTTACTTTCTGCTGAACAGGTAGATGATGCTTTCAGGGTCCGAGATGTTGAGCTTTCACAGGTAAGCTGGCCAGCCATACTGCTGTATATTGTTCTGGGATTAAGGAAATCTGTCATGTGCCACCTGGATTGTTTTACTAAAGTACTCCTCAGAATTTCCCTACCTGCTTCCTTAAATCGAGCATTCTTCTCAATCATGAGACATCTCTGCTGGTTGTGGCAAACTATTATTCATTTGGGGTGGATAGATTTGTGGGCATTAGTTAATAATATATAGAATGTTACATTATTTAACTAAATGCCCTTGAGGTAGTTTCTAAGCTTGTGATACAACTTGAAGCTAGAGGTTGTGTCAGTAAGAAATGTCATCTGTTTCTCTGTGCAGGTCATTGTTGTTGGCATAATCAGGCAAGCAGAAAAAGCACCAACAAACATTCTCTACAAAGTGGACGACATGACCGCAGCCCCGATGGATGTCAGGCAGTGGGTCGATGCAGATGTAAATATCAGTTTGTCTAAACTAAGAGAGCCAGCATAATGTTATAGTTAGAGTTCCCGACTAGAACTGGGGAGACTTGGTGGTAGGAGACTTGCCTGGCATCTTACCTTTCCCTCCTTTTCCTGTGCAGCAGAAGTAGAATACATAATTTAAAATAGGTAAATAGTTCAAATTTGCTTGATTGAATTCTTAATGCAAGTTGCATAGAATTTAACTTCATTTGGTGCAGAATTTTTTTAATTTGGCCTAGTGTCTGTCCAGTCCCTGCCCATGATTGTGCCACAGGTTTGTGATCAGGCAATGATGCATTCTTGCTTGTACCCATTGCAGCAGAAAAACTTGTAGGGAAGCAGTCATAAAAACAAGAGGAGCCCTTCTGATTGGACTATGCAAACTACTGTCATCTCTCTAACTGTGCCATAATTATGGAAAAGTGAGAAATTGTGTTTTGAATGGTTTACCCATATTGTTATATGCATTCTATATGATGGTTGTTAAAACACTTTTCTCAAGTTTGATTACCAAATTGCTGGTAAAGGCCAAGAAACCACTATCCTATTCTCAATTTTATTATACAGGAGGCAGGTAGTGAGAATGTTGTGGTGCCTCCTGGAACATATGTGAAAGTTCTAGGCCATCTGCGATCTTTCCAGGTAAGAAGACAAGATTATCCATTACTAATATTACTCTTCCCTCCCACACACCAAAAGGACTAAGCCTTGCTATACAGAGTCCTGTTCATTTTTTGTGTGACTATTAATTACTCAAGTAGGAAGGATCTGTGCTCCTGTGAAATCAGTCCTTGATACTTAATTTGAAATGTGTTCCTCCTCTGTTGGGAATTGGATTGTATTTAGTTTATTAGTATATACTCTCTAGCTTCACTGAGATGGAAAACGTGCTTCCAAGCCTAATATACCCCTCCCCATTTTATTCACCACTATATAAAATATAGTGTCAGAACAAGTGGATTTGGCATATGTGAAAACAATATTCCCTCTAGAGAGAGAATATGATTTGTCAACTTCTGGTGTACCAAATTCATTATAATTCTTTGAAAATGTTGATTAGGAGTGGTTCATTTACCAGTGTATTCTTGGATGCAGAAGACTCTTTAAGATGTGGGGCTAGTCCTCCACAAACGCTGAAAATTTGAGCTTTGGCTTTAAAAGGGAGAGTGAAAGTTTCTTAAGATCATGAACATAATTAGGAAAATGCACTCAACCATTGTTTTAAGATGCCACTAAAATTAGCAGGGAGCACATTTACATTTTTTAAAAAAGTTTGTTTCCCCCTATCACTAATGTAAAAAATTTAGAAGCTAACATTTTATCTGTAAGTTGCCTTGAGTCCCTGCCAGGAAAAAGGCAGGGTATAAATAAATATATAATAGTAATACCTGGGCAATAGCTGTTCAATGAGATGTCATTTGTTTCCTTTATCACAGAACAAGAAGAGCCTGGTTGCATTCAAGATCCTGCCGCTTGAAGATATGAACGAATTTACCACGCACCTGCTTGAAGTCGTAAATGCCCATATGATCCTCAGAAAAGGCAATATGGTACATGTAGAAACGAGGCGCACACTAACCTTTTCATGGAGGGCAAACAACTTTGAAACATTTGATTGAGCAGCACAGAAAGTGTTAGCAAGCAGGAGGTTTGCACTAGCACAGCCAGAGGGGCCTTGGGTCTTTTTCAGTGGCACAGACAACCTCCCAACAACCCTATCTTTTAGAATCTTGTAGTTGCCTTTCAAATGTTTTTCCCCAGTTCTAAAACTTCTAATTTCACACCTGTAGTATTATATAATAACCAAAGTTGGTGGTTGTTCCTTTTCCATGTATCTTAGCCCATGTCAATGAAGATGCCGCAACCAGTTGGCTTGATGGGGATGGGCAACACGTCAAGCTATGGAGGAAATGGCGCCTTGCCAGTGAGTGGGCTCACAGCACACCAAACTCAGGTATGCATAAGGATGACAGGACAATTCTGGGCAGTGTGTCAGATTTCTTGTATCTCGATCTTCCAGTGACTGCTTTGTCCGAGGTCTTGGGATCTGGGTCACTTTTGTTGCCTTTTCTAATGAGAATAGAAACTCCTGGCTTCGAACTCATTGCTTTCAGCCCCTATATCTACAGAGGCAGCAGTCTGACTGTCTCTTCTGAGTTTCTGTCATGCACACAATTTATTGTACTTTGGGAATTTGCCATACAGTCTAGTCATAAATGCAGTGGGTGATAACCAATTCTAGTCATGCTAAGACTAGCCCTTTCAGTGGGTCTACTCATGAGTAAGACTAACATTAGATATCGAGCAACATAAAACACTAAAGCAGCCTTCTAGGAGTGACAGTTGGCTGTTTAGAAAGTGGGGAACTTACCTGATTGGCAAAAACAAAGCCCTAAGAATGAACTGAATTGCAACAGAGGAGATTCACATAAGCTAGGGCCTTGCTGCTTCTTTTTCATGTAAACATTGCTTAAGGTAGAGTAAAAACACTTCTTGCTGTGTTCTTCCCCTGAGATCAAGTACAGAAAGCTGCATATGAATTATTAATTCTGTCAAAATGCCCCAATTACTTTTGCAAAAATATTGTTAAAAATACATATTATTTCCAACACTTATTTTTGATCGTTTCTATTTTGTCTTTTTGTTAATAATCAAGGTAGCTAAATAAAAAATGAATATGATCAGCTAAAATGTTATAATTTGATGTGACAGTGACAAACACACAGTAATAGTATGAAATACCAAACCATCCATCATAGTATAAAAAGAATAATTTCAGAATAAAATCCTGTTTGGATCATAGCTTGCTAAAGACCTTCCTGAACAGGAAGGCCTTGAATTGTTCTCTAAAAATGTGCAAGTAGTCTTTGTCAGTAGTAGTTTAACCTCTTTATTATCAGTTAAAGTTAGTATATTATTCCACTGCTGAAAGTTGATTTGCTTTTGCTACACCTCTGTTTAGAATTTCAGCAGTTATGTTCATCATGACAACAGGAGGAATAACATTCTTTCTTAAAATTGTGATGTGCATTGAACGTATTTCTTAAAGCAGATCGAATATTAGTCTTGGAAGTCTATACTGCACTGCTATTTGTGTTTGGGTAACACTGTTTTATTTCTTTCTGTTCAAGATTCTGAATTTGATTAAAAGCTCCACATCTGCTGAAGGGATAAGTCTTCAGGATCTGCAGTCCCAGTTGCGTAGTATTAATCTGCCAACACTGAAGTACGTATATATAGGCAGCCTAGGCTTTTGAAAGGAGAACTTACCCAGTGTTTATCTCAATTTTCCAATTGGATCTTTTATTTCTTGTTCTCTTTTCCAGGAAAGCTGTTGAATTTCTTAGCAGCGAGGGACATATCTATTCCACTATTGATGATGAACACTTTAAATCTACAGATGCTGATTAATGCTTTGTTTAGATATAATACCTTGGTCTAGTAAACTGTTAGACCAAGATCATCATATCTGAACTGAGCTGAAGTGTCCTTTGAATTTGACTGTTATGGAATAAGTGGTTTCTGCCCAGATCAACCATCAGATGATAATGCAGAAGTGACAACAAGCTATACATTTATAGAAGGTATTATCTTTATCTGTTGATGGTGAACATACTATTCTGGATAGACATAAGTAGTGCACAAATTTATAGTAGTATTAAGGATACACAAGCAAGTGTATGTATTTCAGAAGAGAAAAATGGGCTTGATGGGAAGAACATACAAACTTATAAGTCTTTGATCGTGTTATACTTTGGGCAATTTTGGAAGTGATCACTCCACCCAGCTGTGACCCTTGACTGGTTTGCCATGGTTTGGAAATGGCATGTCAGATTTCTCTATAGGTAGAAGAAAAATGCTTAGTTATATTTTTTTTAATTCTGAACACGTCTGTTCCCCACTGCACTTTGAATGCCAAGTAGCCTTTTTTCAAGAAATATTTCCTATCTCAATAAAGCTATTTTTATTTTGCATCAGTGTTTCTTTGTCTTTTGTTGAGAATAGTTGATCATGCAATTACTATATATAGCTAACGCAAGGGTGGGGGAACTTCTCGGTCTAGGGGACTCTGGAATCTAGCGTGGCATATATATTTTACTGCAGTACTGATAAGACCTAAAAGCTAGGCTTTTTTTAGCGTGGCATAAAAAGTAGTTCAGTGACATTAAAAAAGAAAGTCAGTCAAGCCTCAAAATTTAACCACCACTTGCATTTTAGTTACGCTAAAATAGACCGTTGTCAATACACAATGCAAATGCAACTGTGCAGTTTTGAAATAGGCAAAAGTCTTATGTTGAAACCCTTAACATATTTGTGTTCCCAGTACACTGGTAAAAAACAGCTGCATTTGAATTGCAGACCCATATCATTTTATGCTTTAGCACTTTTTTTTTAATGGTAGCTCTTAGGCCCCAGAAATATGTCATCTGCAAGGGAGTCTGGCAGCCCAGATAGGAGGGACCCCTTATAGTTTCTATGCACTGCATTGTGTTTGGCATGGTTGCTTTTTGCCTAAGGTTACCACATTTTTTTCCGATGAATCTGGGGACTCTTTCCAACTTTTATGGATTTTGTATGGGGACTGATTGGTAAATCTGGGGACTGTCCCCGGGAAATGGGGACATCTGGTAACCTTATTCTAGCCTAACTTCAGGTCCTCATTTTACTGTAAGGGTGGGGACAGGCGACAGTACTCTTAAAAACCCTCTTTGTTGCCAAAGCTAAGTCTCCTGAAACAAGGAGGTTGCAGTTTCTTCCCCCTGGGTGGTCTTTGGTAATGTTGATTCCTTGCAGTGCTGGTGACTTATTTTGGAACCAGGCTTCCTTTAGGTAAAGCATAAGGACACGTGAGGCTCTGAAGACCACATTTCATACGTTTTGCTTTCTTCAGAATGGAGAAAGTGGTCATGGTCTGCCAGTTTGGGGCTTGGAAGTTATAATTACAGTCGCACACAGTCTCTCCTGGCACTGGGCTCAAAAGCAAGGCTGCTGCTGGGCAAAAATAATGGGAAAAGAATGAGCAGCTTGTTATGCTGGCCTAGGGATGGACAAATCTGTTTCTGGTGTAATTTCACAAGTGTTCTTTCGCAAGTCCATTCTTAACCCATTTCTACATCAACCTCTGAACACGAATGCACACGAAAGCTCATACTAATAACAAACTTAGTTGGTCTCTAAGGTGCTACTGGAAGGATTTTTTTTATTTTGTTTCGACTGGCAGACCAACACGGCTACCTACCTGTAACTAGAACCTCTGAACATGGTTATCTGAATATGTATTTGAGCTCAGGGTCCATAAATTCAGTGAAGTGTGCAGTATGACATTCTGATTGGTGTATTAGTCCAGGAAGTGTAAAGTTGATCTGTTTGCTTAAAAATACAGAATTCCCCTCATTCCTGAACTGGCTCTGACCATGGAAGTGGGGAACAAAAGACGTAGCCTAGCACTGTGGCTTTGTAGACAGGTATCTCAGTGTTTAATAGCAGCTCTTTGCAGTTTGGAAGTCATTTCATAAACCTCCTTAACTTCTTCATAGTCATGATCCGAATCATCACTGAAAGCTGTGCCTGAAAAATAATTCATGTAAAATATTTATTATATCCCACTGTGGTACTTTCGCATTCTGAAAGGTAGCATAAAATAATAATAATAATAATACACACTTCAAATCAAGCAACAATTTACTGAAGGCAGCAAAAGAAAATGTAAAAAAGTCATTGCAGGGCAATTTATTCTATATCCTCAAGTGTTCTGCATTAACTGCACATTGACCTGCTGTGTAGGATTGTTTGATGAGTCAGGTGAGATTTTCACAAAGGAGGCACCACTGTAGAAATGGCTGTGTCTTGCCTAGTCTAGCTAGTTGGCAATTCAGACAGGAAATATAACACAGGACCTTGGATCATGATTTAAAGAGCATAGCTGTCAACCTTCCCTTTTTTGCGGGAAATTCCCTTATTTCAGTGCCATTTCCCGCTGCTATCCCAGATTGTTAGATATCCCGTAGACTCCCCGGGACAGGTGAGGCTGCTGATCCCTTATTTTCAAATCTGAATGTTGACAGTGATGTTTAAAGAGGCATATAAGGATCACTTGCCATATGAGCCTAAAAAAATGAGTTTGACACCTGTACACCCAGCATGAACTCAGGCCTTCAGATTCCTGCAGCAGGAACTTCACTCACTATTCCCCACAAGCAGCCCTGGTCAGCATAAATAGGTAAATTATTTTATAACACTGAGGCAGGTGAAGAAGGATAATGTTGCCTCAGCAAGAATGTGAAGCCAGGTCTCTCTCAGGCTATGTCCAGTACTCTACCATCGATACAGTGGTGCCTCGCAAGACGAAATTAATTCGTTCCACAAGTTTTTTTCTTCTTGCGAGTTTTTTGTCTTGCGAAGCACGGTTTCCCATAGGAATGCATTGAAAATCAATCAATGCGTTCCTATGGAGACCGTCCGGGGACAGAGGGGACCCGTTTTAAAGCAAGGGAAGGGGCAGCGGGGAGAATCGCTTCTCCCCGTTGCCGCCCCTTGGTTCAAAAGGGGTCCGGGGAGAGAGGGGAAGGCGCGCGCGCACCTTCCCCTCTGTCCCCGGAGATTGCGGGGCTGGCAACGGGGAGAAGCAATCTTCTCCCCGCCGCCCCTTGCTTCAAAAGAGGTCCGGGGTGCGGGGGCAAGCTTCGTTTTGCGAAGCAAGCCCATAGGGAAATTCGTCTTGCGAAGCAACTCGAAAACGAAAAAACCTTTCGTCTTGCGAGTTTTTCGTCTCGTGAGGCGTTCGTCTTGCGGGGCACCACTGTACACTGAAGGGAGTCATGCAATTAATACGAATCATTTTTATCTACAGTGGTGCCCCGCAAGACGAATGCCTCGCAAGACGGAAAACCCGCTAGACGAAAGGGTTTTCCGTTTTGGAGGTGCTTCGCAAAATGAATTTCCTATGGGCTTGCTTCGCAAGACGAAAATGTCTTGCGAGTTCCTGCCGGTTTTTTTTCCTTTCCCCCCTTTTTCCCAAGCCGCTAAGCTGCTTAACAGCTGATCCGCTAAGCCGCTTAACAGCTGATCCGCTAAACCGCTTATCAGCTGATCCGCTAAGCCGTTAATGGGCTTGCTTCGCAAGACGAAAAAACCGCAAGACGAAGAGACTCGCGGAACGGATTCTTTTCGTCTTGCGAGGCACCACTGTACTTATTCTGTTGTCCTAGTGTTGATATCCAGGGACTTGCAGGTGAAGACCTCTACTGTTGATTCCATTAATTTCTAAGATTCCTTGCTGCTAAACTACATTATAATTTAAAACTCCATTCTAATCTCTGATGCACAAGGTTTCCCCTTATTGAATACAGGTGCAATTGGAACAGTTTACTTGTTAAGGTGTGTCCATCCTTTTCATAATTTCTTGGGAGTAATCTGATTTCATAGGTTCAATTTCTAAACCATTTGCATTTCTAATTGATTCAGTCTTGCAATGATATTTATCATTAAAAGTACTAGCATTCAGCCTCTTCTTGGACTTTTATCCTCATTTTCTCAACATCTGTGCTAGTCTGGCAAACTGCACCCCTGTGCTCCCAATCCATCTATTCTGACTAGGGTCTTTCACGTCATCTGCTATGTGATCTTTTAACTGCAGCTAACCGAGATTTACAAGAGCATATGCTCTTTTGAGTTATGGTCCCTTTCCCACTTAGCCTGTTTGCTCCCCTTTCCAGAGAATACTGAGCTAATGATTTGGGAGATCTAGGGAGAATTTGATTGGTTTGATATGTTCAGTGCCTTCACTGTAATTCAGAGCTGGGGAACCTCAGGCCCAGGGGCCAAATGCAGCCCTCTAAGCCTTACTGTCTGGCTCTGGGCAATCTACCCAGGCCAGAGCCCTCTCTAGGCTAGCTTCATACGCCCTTGAGTGTTTTTGCTTGGCTGGAGTGTACCCTTGAACTGATAAATGACTTGCTTTCCTGGATGGAAGACAATGAGGAATGTGTGTAGAAGCTAGCTTACTCAACAAAGTATTCATTGCTCCACCCACTTTTTCCTTTGGCCCTTGGGCTGAACAAGGTTCCTCACCCCTGCTGTAGTTGTTCACAAGCAAAAAGTCATTATACCTGTGGTTTGTTTCTCGGGTTTAGAACACTCCTGGAACCTTTGACGTTCACATTCCATGGTGTACTCATTAAGATTGTTCAGGACACTCCCACTTGCGCCTGTTTGCTTAGGTCCAGAGAAGGGAAGTTTTGCAGGCTCTCTAGATGTGCTGCTTGACTTGCCAGAAGGTAACTGTTACAGGAAAACAGAACAAGTATTTCCCCCCCTGAAGGCAATTTATATCTTAAGATGCTAAGACCAGTTTAACAAACCTACTCAAAACCCAGCCCTTAACTTCTGTCTTTAAGAAGGAAACTTAATTATTGCTTCAGAAGCCAGTGGGATAAGCTAAGTAAAGGTAAAGGGACCCCTGAACATTAGGTCCAGTCGTGGCCGACTCTGGGGTTGCGGCGCTCATCTCGCTTTATTGGCTGAGGGAGCTGGCGTACAGCTTCCGGGTCATGTGGCCAGCATGACTAAGCCGCTTCTGGCGAACCAGAGCAGCACACGGAAACACCGTTTACCTTCCCGCCGGAGAGGTACCTATTTATCTACTTGCACTTTGACATGCTTTTGAATTGCTAGGTTGGCAGGAGCAGGAAACAAGCAATGGGAGCTCACCCCGTTGCAGGGATTCAAATCACCAACCTTCTGATCGGCAAGTCCTAGGTTCTGTGGTTTAACCCACAGCGCCACCCACGCCCCTGTGGGATAAGCTACTGCATAGTAAATAAGCAGAGGCTAGCAGGCTAAGAAGAATCTTTTAGCAGTGTGTTAATAGTTGAGGGCAGAGCTGGATTTTGTGGAAAGTGCCCTCCTAGAGTGCTAAAGTGGGAAGTGGGTGTCTGGCTCAGGAAGCAAGGCGGTGGGGTTGAGGTAGGGCTCCTGTGTAGTTACTTAATTTTACACTTAACTGAATGGTCTTATCAGGGGTGGATTCTTAAGATAGTAATGTGTATTACAGTCATACCTCATGTTACGTTTGCTTCAGGTTGCGCGTTTTCAGGTTGCGTCCCACAGTGACCCGGAAGTACCAGAAAGGGTTACTTCCAGGTTTCGCCACTTGCGCATGCGCAGACGCACAAAATGATGTCACGCGCATTTGCTGAAACGTCGAGTCGTGACCTGCGCATGCTCAGACGTGGGTTGCGTTCTTTTCAGGTTGCGAACGGGCCTCCAGAACGGATCCCGTTCGCAACCAGAGGTACCACTGTACTTCCTGGACTTCAAATGGCCTTACAGGGGTTGAAGTTATTACTTTGCATAACTGTTGTTGGACCATTCCTGTTTATTGTGTTGAGCCATCTACCCTGCCATCCTCTGTACTGTCAGAAAGTCAGAACGAACTTTCTGAGCATAAACACTGTTAGACAGTGGAACGGTTTCCCAAAAGAGGTTGTGGACTCTACTTCCTTGGAAGTTTTTAAGCAGAGGTTGGGTGAACATTGTCATGAATGCTTTAGTTGAGATTCCTGCATTGTGGGGGGTTGGACTAGATTATCCCCTTTGTCCCATCCAACTCTATGGTTCTATGATTGTATGATTCCATTATTCTAAGTCTTAACCAGATGGTGCTCTTGCTTGCCACCTTCTGTCTACTCAGCTATCCCCTCAACAGCTGAGATAAATAACACAAACATTTCATCTTATTTTGTCAAGTTGGCAACTCTGATCTGCATGGCCAATGTTGTACTAACATTCCTTTTCTTTCTTTTTTAATTCACTGGAAAAATGATAAAAGGTACCCCTGCCCATACGGGCCAGTCGTGTCCGACTCTAGGGTTGCGTGCTCATCTCGCTCTAGAGGCCGTGAGCCGGCACCGTCCGAAGACACTTCCGGATCACGTGGCCAGCGTGACGAAGCTGCAGCTGGCGAGCCAGCACCAGCGCAGCACACGGAAACGCCGTTTACCTTCCCACTATAAAGTGGTCCCTATTTATCTACTTGCACTTAAGGGTGCTTTCGAACTGCTAGGTGGGCAGGAGCTGGGACCGAACGACGGGAGCTCACCCCGCCGCGGGGATTCGAACCGCCGACCATACGATCGGCAAGTCCTAGGCACTGAGGTTTTACCCACAGCGCCACCCGCATCCATGATATCCATGCCCACTTAACAAATCAGTGGGTGGCAGGGGGCGAGCACAATTGTGATTAGATCCATGCATGCAAAGTTAGCACCTTGTGTAAGGAATTAATCATTCATTCAACTCATGCATCCAAGTTATGAAATGGGCCACCTATACCATTTTTTAAAAGCTATTCAGAAGTTGAACAAATGGAAGAGGGGAATCAAAAGGCACAACTTGTTGGGAGACATAACTAGGTTTGGAGATGGTTCTGCCCTTACATCAGTATTATTTTGTCTGCTCCTAGGGACAGCACACAATTTGGCTTTCCCAATCTTTCAATATGATGAAACTGGTTCTGAACGAGTGAGGGTTATCTTTATTCATTTTTAGATTATGTGTACCTGTGTCGTAGCAGACACAATTTTAGAAGAAGCATTCCCAAATGAAAGAATGCCTCTTCTGAGATACCTGCAATCTATAAACTTTTAATGCCACAAAATACAAATAAGTATTCATTGTTTAAAAACTTGCTGGCTTATTAAGCAGTGGCAACAAGCTGTGCTATCATAATGATTAAGTAAATGATAATTTTAGGTTATATTTTAGTGGCCAAGTTTTAATTTATATATTTTTTAACTTGCTTTATCTGTATTGTCCCTGCTATACCTAATTGCAAATTCAAATGTATCCCTATCGTGTTTTATGACTTCCTTGATACTGTGGGCTGGAACTGGTCTGTGACCGAAATAATAAATTCAATCAGTGGCACCTCTTTCATTAGTCAGTTTTTTGGAAATGCATTACAGTGGTACCTTGGTTTACGAACTTAATCCATTCCGGAAGTCCGTTCTTAAACCAAAGCGTTCTTAAACCAAGGTGTGCTTTCTCATAGCAGCAGGGGACTCAATTTACAAATGGAACACACTCAACAGGAAGCAAAACATGTTCTTATTCCAAGGTAAAGTTCACAAACCAAAACACCCACTTCCGGGTTTGCAGTGTTCTTCATCCAAGTTGTTCATAAACTAAGCTGTTCTTAAGCCAAGGTACCACTATAGTTGACTAAACGGTTCCAGTTCTAGTATTTAATGCTTTGCACGAACACATCCTGCCCCTGCTGTATTTCTCTAATTCTCCCACATTCCTTATTACCTTAGATGTTTCTGCTGCATTCTTCTCTCCTCCTTTGGCCTTTCTGAGGTCCGTGTTGCAGCTGGAGTCCTTTCGCTTTGGAGGTCTCGGAGGGGCTGATGCATTGCTGGGCAGTAACTTTAGCAAACGATAATAAAAGGCCTCTGTCAACTCTTCCACCGCCGGACTGCAAGTGGGAGGGGTGGCCTTTGCCGGCCCTCCAGTGAAGAAGAGAGACATGTCCAACCACTGTGGAGGAATGTCAAAGGTGAGAGCTGGCTCCTTAGCCAGGCTGATGGTGAGAAATTGCAAGTCGATCCTGGTCTCCAGGGTCAGGACAGAGGAGCAGCCTAGAGGATCAGAGGCACAGTCAGTGCTAAGCACTTTGACCTCACAGGGCAGCTGCAGGTGCTCCACTGCCTCAGAGATGGTATATTTCCGGCTGTCACGGACATCCTCTACAAAGCCAGCTTCCAAGAACAGGGGCACATGGATTTGCTCTCTGTCCTCATCTCCATTGTCCCTGCAGCAAACAAGCATGTCCATGGCTGAAGGCTTCTTGGCTCTCGTGACCCACAGCACCTCTAGCCGGTCTCCTACACTGAACAAAGGAAATTCCCCTTCGCTGCTCTCACAGTCCTTGGTGACAACGACCTGCAGCTTCTTGGCTGTGGCTAAACTGAGGGCCAGCTCCGAAGTGCAGCTAAATCTGCGTGGGCATCGGCGAAAGCGGCCTTCGTAGCTGCTGGAGAGGAGGAAGTAGCAGGTCCGGGTCTTGCCTTTGCGAGAAGAGGCCAGGACCCTCCATGCTGAGGACTTGCTGTGGATGTGAATCTGGCAGCCCTTCTGTAGGTGGGAGAACCGGTCGCTCTGGAAGACCGGCAGGCTCTCTGGGGCCTCAAGGATTTCTGCCTCCGCTGGCAGGGCTTCCTCCATTGCCAGAACCTCGCTGAGCATCAGCGGCTTAATAAAGTGGATGTGCCGCGACTCCTTGGTGACGTCGACCACCTCTACATCCAGAGTAGAGTTGATTTGCACAACGTCATTTCGAACTGGAGAAATAAGCACCACATGGTCATTAAGAGCCCTGGCAAAGATTCCCACAAACAGGAACTTGACCATCAGTTGAGACATCCTGTGGAAGCTGTCTTTGGAAGTTGGGTGGGAGGCTTAAGGGAGAGAGGACTTAACATATATATATGTGTGTGTGTGAACACCTGGGCGTTTCCACCTGTTGCCGCCATTATCATCTAGACTCCACAGCCAGCCAGTCTTGAGCTCGAACCATTAATGCGGAGGTAGGAAACCTGTCTCCCTCCTGCGGGACTTCAACTGCCATCAGTTGGAGGGCCACAGTTTTCCCATCAACTGCTTTAATTCCGCCTGGCCTTTGGCTTGGAGTCAATTTTATTCCCTCCCCCTCGTTTCTTTTTTCCTTTCTCCTCCTGTGATGAGGCTGCATTTCAATGTTTTAATGTTGTATTTTAATCTTGTTTTTAAGTTGTATTCATTCAACTTGTTTTTATTATTGGTTGTTAGCCGCCCTGAGCCCGGCCTTGGCTGGGGAGGGTGGGGTATAAATAATAATAATAATAAATTGTTGTTGTTGTTGTTGTTGTTGTTGTTGTTGTTGTTGTTGTAAATGATGTTTCATGCTGTCCTCCTTTGCCCAGTTTACTGTTATGCAGTGGTGCCCCGCAAGACGAATGCCTCGCAAGATGGAAAACTCGCTAGACGAAAGAGTTTTCCGTTTTGGAGGTGCTTCGCAAAACGAAATTTCCTATGGGCTTGCTTCGCAAGATGACAATGTCTTGCGAGTTCCTGCTGGTTTTTTCCCCTTCCCCCCCTTTTTCTAAGCCGCTAAGCCACTTATCAGCTGATCCGATCAGCAGATAAGCCGCTAAAAGCCGCTAATAGCGCTAATAGCGCTAATCCACCAATCCGTCAATGGGCTTGCTTCGCAAGACGAAAAAACCGCTAGACGAAGAGAATCACAGAACGGATTCTTTTTGTCTTGCGAGGCACCACTGTATTGAGTTCCTTGTTTCGCTGCTTTCTCCCCTGGCATTTATTGTCTTACCTGTGCCTCTTGTGTGTTTCAATAGTATATTAATTTTTTTTAAAGTGTGTTACTAATGTAAGGTTTTAGTCAGTTGTGAAGGGCAAAAGAAAACACAGAGAGGTAATATGTAAGTGAAGGATTGGGGGCAGGGAAGGGGAAAGAGAGGCACCAGTCTGGTGCCTTCGAGGAAAAAATCAAATCCTTTTCTGGCAAGGGTGGCTTAGCTGTGCCGCAAGAAAGAAGCAAATGGCAAGAAATCAGTCCCACAATCCGGCTGCAGTGTTAACTCAGGACTGGAGAACCTGTGCAACTGGTCAGATGTTGCCGGACCACAACTCCCATCATCTTTGACCCTTGGCCATGCTGGCTGGGGCTGATAGGAGTTGTATTCCAGCAAGATCTGGAGGGCCACAGTTTACCAACCCTGTTTTGATTTCATACTGCAGCAGCTTTCCTCCTGTACCAAATAGCAGTTTCAGGGGCAGGAGGAGCTTGGTATGGGCAAAAGCCCTTCCCTTGCACCACACAGGCTTCTATTTTAAAAGGATGAGGCATGAAAACTGGGCAGTATTCTGCCATGTGCCATGAGCACAACAATTGCTGCTAGTGTAGTGGGACTTCCCCTCTCTTCTCCCAAATATGTTCCAGTGTGTTGGGGAACCCCCAGAACAGATTTAGGTGGTATAGAAGGGGTTTCAGCTGCACAGGCAAATAATCCTTACGCTGATCAATCATCCACAACCTTTAAAAAATTAAGCATTTCTGCAGCTTGAAACTACTTCGGGTAGTTGAAATACCCTATGAATTTAATGTAACAAATAATTTAAAGTATTTTTTGTAGATCTGCAAACATTGGGGTTCTCCAAGCACACTGATAACACCTCCCTTGTGCATTGTATATTGGCTGTATAGCCAATGACACAGTTTGAATATTGAAAAGAGAAGGAATGATATTGCTAGTGCTTTGCATTTTATTTACTACTGCCATTCAATTCAAAAGCCCAGCATAAGGACAATAAATTTAAATCACACAACTGTCAATAAATATAATAAAACAGTACAGTGGTACCTTGGTTCTCAAACGCCTTGGTATTCAAACAACTTGGAACCCAAACCACTGCAAACCTGGAAGTAAGTGTTTTGGTTTGCAAACATTTTTCGGAAGCTGAACGTGCTCCATTTTGAGTGTTATGCTTCCAATATGAGTGCCACACTTCCGTTTTGAATATTGCACTGAGGTCTGTCTGTTTCTGCTATTTATTTTGCATTTTTTGTCTCTGTGGCTCTTTTCGTTTTGTTTTTGTGACTGTGTGGAACCCAGTTCAGCTACTGATTGATTGTGTGACTGCAGTACAGAGTTTATTGCTTTCATTTTATAGATCAGTGGTCTCATTACATAGTAAAATTCATGTTAAATTGCTGTTTTAGGGGTTGTTTTTAAAAGTCTGGAATGGATTCATCCATTTTGCATTACTTTCTATGGGAAAGCGCGCCTTGGTTTTGGAACGCTTTGGTTTTGGAATGGACTTCCGGAACGGATTATGTTTGAGAACCAAGATACCACTGTACCATGAAACAGGCAGTAGATGCATATACTACAATCACAGTGGCAAAAACATATTGGCCATCAAACGCAGTTCCCAAAAGCCTCCCAGAAGAGCTGTGCTACAACCAGCTGGTGGAATGTATATGGTGATGGGTCCAGGGTGGTTTCCTTGGGGAGGGTATTCCAAAGCATCAGTGCCATGACTAAGAAGGGGCCTGCTTTTTGTACCCACCTGCCTCACAGCAGTCAGAAGGGTAAGGACCTTAGATCACCAAAGAGCATCTGCTTTGCATGCAGAATGTCTCTCGACTTCAGTCCCTGGCATCTCCTGCCTGAAATCCTGGAGAGCTGCTACCAGTCAGTGTAGACAGTACTGAGCTAGATGAATCAATGGCCTGATTCGGGATAAGGGAACTTCCTGTGACATAGACTCATAGAAGCGTAGACTCATTATCAGCGGCATTCCAGAGTCTACAGGGGAATCCCATCACCTGCTGCTATGGCTGTACTCGGATGGATCTGCAAATGGTATAAATATGGAAACCATCTCTGTATCTCTCGGTCTTTGTAGAACTCGCCACATGCACCAAAATTCGTCAGCATTGGTGGCAAGAACGGCAAATCTGCCTCTTGATTTCTCTTTCTAATTTCGGTAGTGTTAAGGTCAGCTTTCCCTATTCCCACATCAACTTTTGATTTCTTTTTAAAGAGTCCTCATGGAAATTTATCAGCATTGTAGTGCGATTTTCTCCTAATATACACATTTGTATTCACTTTTGCCTAATATATGCATTTTTGCTAAACAGTTTTCCCCAAAATAATGCATTTTTATGTGCTTTTCACTCGTCTACAAGTTTTTCTGCAAACTTTGCCCTAGTACCGTATTTTTCGCTCTATAAGACGCACCAGACCACAAGACGCACCTAGTTTTTGGAGGAGGAAAATAAGAAAAAAAATATTCTGAATCTCAGAAGCCAGAACAGTAAGAGAGGGATCACTGCGCAGTGAAAGCAGCAATCCCTCTTGCTGTTCTGGCTTCTGGGATAGCTGCGCAGCCTGCATTCACTCCATAAGACGCACACACATTCCCCCTTACTTTTTAGGAGGGAAAAAGTGAGACTTATAGAGCAAAAAATACAGAATATAAATTTTTGTATACATTTACTTGGCTAGAGAGCTGCACTGCAAAATTTGGAGTTTTGTGAAATTTGAAGAATGGTTGTGCTTCAGTTCGCCTATTTCTTCAGAGAGTGCCAGTTAGATAGGTTTGCCTTTCAGAGTGGAACTGAATTGAATTTCACACAGCTACCATTTTTGTAACCCCTAAACAGCATGGGCTTTCCCATCGCCTGATATCAGATTCTTTAAGCAGGGATGTTATGTACCGAGTTGAACAGGATCCAAACTGAAGCAGTCTGATTGGTCCTAGAACAATGCAGCAGTATGATTGGTTGGCAGGAACCACCCAATCATGCTCCAGATATAAGTGAATCCACAACCTGATTGGCTTACAGTAGAATTCCAGAATTAGCCAATCATGTGCAGCCCATTGTGTAAATAATGTATATAAAGCAGATACTTTGAGGGGACTTTCATTCATTCCTCCTCACCACTATGAGCTGAATAAAGAGCATGAAATCACTTTGTGACTCTGAGTATATATCAAGGGAGATATCAGGGTCTGAACCTGGAACTTCCCGTGTGCAAAGAAGATGCTCTATCAGGAAGGTATGTTCCCCGAGCAGACATTTTGGCAGATGTGTACACATGTACCTTGCCTTGCAAAGGCAAACCAAATCACACTCTTCCCTCCACCACGCCTTCCCAGCCTAGAGGAAGCCGCAGCTCAGTCTATACTTACAATGCATTATCGCTTTCACTTTATACGTTGGGTAGAGCTGGACCTCACTCTTGCCAATTTCCGGGCAGGTTAGCCTCTTCTGCCGCAAGACTGCTGACTGCAGGACCTCCTGGATCGTGTAGCGCTGTGGCTTTTGGCAATCCAAAAACTTGTCCTTGCGGAAGGGAGAGCCACGAGAGAAAGATTTCCTCTGTGCTCCACGTGGCAGTTCTGAACTGGGCTGAAAAAGACCTGGGTGGGGTATGCAAAATTAGAGTTGTTATTTTAAGTAGCTATATCCTGAGAGGGTCCACCTGCAAATTGCCAGGGTGGTGGTGGTGGAGAGGACACCGATTTGCATAGCAACTTCATGTGCTAATTTATATGCACAGATGCCAAATTATAAGTAATTCCTATCTGAAGGAGTGTCTCCACCCCAGTCGGTCTACCCGGACACTGAGGTCCAGCACTGAGGGCCTTCTGGCGGTTCCCTCACTGCGAGAAGCCAAGTTACAGGGAACCAGGCAGAGGGCCTTCTCGGTAGTGGCGCCCTCCCTGTGGAACACCCTCCCACCAGATGTCAAAAAGAACAACAACTACCAGACTTTTAGAAGACATCTGAAGGCAGCCCTGTTTAGGGAAGCTTTTAATGTTTGATGTATTATAGTATTTTAATATTTTTTTGGGAAGCTGCCCAGAGTGGCTGGGGAAGCCCAGCCAGATGGGCGGGGTATAAATAATAAATTTATTAATTATTATTATTATTATTATTGCTTTAATAGGAATACAGTACAATCTCACCATAGCAGGAAAGACCAGGTGGCTCAGGCGACTGCTCAGTCTGACTATGGGCAACTCCAAGTCTGCTGCTCTCTCTTCATAGGGCTCTTGATCTTTAAACTAGACTTGGACTGAACAGCCCTTCAAAGAGAGGAATGACCAGTGTGATGAGTTGTGGCCGCCTGCCTGACACCAGGTTACCTGGATGGGGCAGGGCAGTGGCGAGGTTGCAGGCAGAGCCAGTCAGGTGCTTCCGCTGATGGTCTGCACTGCCCTAACCTCACCATTGCCTTGCCACATTAGGTAATAGTAATAAATAAATAAATAAATAAATAAATAAATAATAATTCATTATTTATACCCCGCCCATCTGGATGGGTTTCCCCAGCCACTCTGGGCAGCTTCCAACAAAATGTTAAAATACAGTGGTCTGTTAAACATTAAAAGCTTCCCTAAACAGGGCTGCCTTCAGATGTCTTCTGAAGGTAAGCAGCAGCGATGGCAGTGTCAGGAGGAGAATCCTGCCCCACCTGTTCCTGGCACTGTTCCGTGTAAAGCAAAACATATGACAGCTCTATACGTGCCAACTTTCATTACAAGCTATTTCTAAAGCAATAAAATACAAGGCAAGAGCTGTGTACACGCCGGAGTGTTAATTCACATGGGCTTTTGTGCACCATCATCCACACACAAGCACTTTCGGTTGAACTCAAATCTCAGTGTTTCCCATTCTTGATGGTACTTGATGGGATGCATTTGCACACTGTGTTTTGGTCTCTTTCCCACAATTAGTACTGTACTTCTTCACCCTCCCTATTCCAGGAACCTAATGTCCATTGTGGCCATGCATGCAGGTAGACCCAGTGGCGTAGCGTGGGTTGTCAGCACCCGGGGCAAGGCAAGTAATTTGCGCCCCCTAACCCGTGGATTTGCGCCCCCTAACCCGTGGATTTGCCCTAACCCCAGATGTTGCGCCCGGTGCGGCTGGCCCCCCCTGCACCCCCCACGCTACGCCACTGGGTAGACCAATTTTTTAATAGGGTACAAGTTTTCTGACAAACCAGACTTGCATAAACTATTACTTCTTCTTTGTTGTGCCTGTTCCCACTAGTAGCCCACCCTCCCTAAGTTCTAGAAACCAGTCCCTTGTGGGCATGACTGCAGCTATTTGTTTACCTGTGAGTGAGAAACAATTATTTTTGGGGAACAGGTTTTCTGATATATCGAACCTGCACAAAACAGAGGGTTAAGAAAATAAAGTTGGAGGGGGTGGGTGGGTGTCAGGCCCTAGCAACAGCCCACTAAATAGTGCCTCTCACCAGTGGAAGTAGGGCGTGTCGGCACCCGTGTCCAAGTATAAACTCTGTGCAAGTACATCACATTAAATACTGAATACACAGGTCAACAGGAGGGACCCAGTGTACATTTAAAGTACATTGCTTCCTCCAGAGAATCGTGGGAATTGTAGTTACTCCTGGTCCCAGCACCCTCAACAGCTCCCAATATTATTTGCTTTAAATGTATGGTGTGTAGACACAGTCTGAGCCTGGTCTACCTAATAAAGTGATTGTGTGCCAGGCCCTGCCTTGTCTTCTAAACCCCTGGCAAATCCTGCTCTTGCAGATGACATATTCACTCCTGAGAGAAAAATCGCCAGGCTCTTCTGTTTCCTTGCCCTACAAGAGGGCTCATCTGATTCATCTTGTGAAGTTTGAAGAGAAGAGAGTTAATGGCGCCAGAAGTCCCGGTCCTTTGGCCTGGAGATGCCAGGGATGAAAACTGGGGCCTGAATGCAAAGCCCATGCTTTACTGCTGAACTACGGCCCAATGTATGGCAGAGTGCAACAGCTAGATCAGGGCAGATGGCTGAGAGCATGCAACACCTCTGCTAAGACATCTGCACTGGCCACCCATAATATTATTATTATTATTAATAATAATTCTTTTAAAAAATTTATATCCTGCCCATCTGGCTGGGATATAAACCCACTGAGGTCATCCAGAACAGTGATGGCAGCTGTTGCCCACATTATAGAGCCGCAGCTTGTCTTAATCAGAAGTCGGGAATTTGGTGTCACTAGTCTCATGTCCCTCTTCTCTGCCTCGATACTGTTTCTGCTTAGCCACTTCCTGGTGTCTGTTCTCTTAATATGTGCCTTCCTTCTGAGTCACTAAATTTCTATCCTTGCCTTAGTCTTCGAGGCGTCTCTTGAAAACTCATTTTTCCTGCTGACAGGACTATGCCCTTGTTTAAGATTTTCTTGAGTAGCCAGTCATTTTCACAAATTTTCATACTGCTTTTAATGCTTTTGAAAGGTGTTTTTGTATTGCTGTACACAGCCTCAGTATTCTACAAGAGGGTGGGTTTATAAATGCTGTTATAACTAACTAAACAAAATGCAATTTCAGCCAAACCATGCCTACCTGCCCAAAGCACCTGACATTATTTATGATGTCATATATGTTATGTAAGGTGAGACAGGAAGCAGAAGTGGCTCACCAGTTGTGTGTTCCACACGGAAGTCCACTGTAAAAGTAAACATAAAAAATCCACACCCCAGTCACGCAGGAAGGTGCTAGACCCACATTGGAGATATTTGCATCTCAGTGTGCAGGAGGCGATCTGTGAAAATTCCACTGTGGGTACTACTAAAAAGGGCAAAGGACACTTTTTTGTATTGTAAACTGCCTTGAGAGCATGGGAACCTTCAGCTGAAGGACCGAGTACAAATTTAATTGAACAAGCAAACAATGCACATACCTTTAAAATCCAGCGGCAGCTCATATATGTGCCCATTCTCAACGTTCTTGCAGGAGATGTTCTGCAGCTGAACATCAATAATTTTCATCAGATCTCCTGTTGATAAGCAGCATTCATTGCCAGAGACTTCATAAACAGATCCTGGAGAAAGTGGAGGTCTTAGTTAGTATACAGGAAGGCAAACTGCTAGCAGGGTGGTTAAAAAGACAATATGGTAAAAACATTAGTCATCATCAAATATCCTTTATTAGGCATAGCAAGCCACATATTATCAAACAGACACCGTATACAAATTGTGCAAAATACGAGCTCAGTGTAACAAGGTTTGTCCCAGTCAGATCTTTTTTTTATTATAAATATTTATTAAGTTTTCACAAATTTTAAAACCACATACAATACACACAATACAAAAATATACATACAATGACAAACAAACACATATAATTTCAACTCCCTTTTTCCCCCTTAAACTTACTTCATCGACTTCCCCATACCTCCCCTTTCTGCATTTCAATTCCCAAAATTATTTCAGCAAATCCTTCCTCTTAATTTTCTCTGATTTTTTCCTTTCCTTTTCTTTTACTTAATCTTTAACAGCTGTAATCCCTTACTTTATATAACCACAACATTTTAACATTCATTAATTTTACAATATTTCTTAAGATAAATTTTAAATTTCTTCCAATCTTCTTCCGCCGTCTCTTTCCCCTGGTCTCGGATTCTGTCAGTCATTTCAGCCAGTCCCATATAGTCTATCACCTTCATCTGCCATTCTTCCAGGGTGGGTAGATCTTGTGTCTTCCAATACTTTGCTATAAGTATTCTTGCTGCTGTTGTAGCATACATAAAGAATGTTCTGTCCTTCTTTGACACCAATTGGCCAACAATGCCCAAGAGAAAGGCCTCTGGTTTCTTAGGAAAAGTACATTTAAGTACCTTTTTCATTTCATTATATATCATTTCCCAGAATACCTTAATCTTCGGGCATGTCCACCAAAGGTGAAAGAAAGTACCTTCAGTTTCTTTACATTTCCAACATTTATTATCTGGCAAGTGATAGATCTTTGCAAGCTTGACTGGGGTCATGTACCACCTGTAAATCATTTTCATAATATTCTCTCTTAAGGCTGTCCCAGATCTTTAACTCCAGAGGAAATCAATTTGCATAACTAATACAATACAACACTACCACATTGCCGATCAATTAAGAACCACTAAATCTCTTTATAATGGTCTAGTCTTTCTACATGGACAGCACTCAAAAATTCAGCCACTATTAAAGTAATTTATAATAAATAAATAAATAAATAAATAATAAGAATAATAATGTTTTTAAAAATTACTTTAAAAACATTCTTCTTCTTATTATTATTATTAATTAATTAATTATAAAAGACAATATGGTCTATTGGGTAGAGTGTAGGAGCAGAGCTGTGGTCCTGTTAGTTCAAATCCAGGGAGGGACTTTGAAGAGCTGCTGTCTCTCAGTTTTAGGAGCCCCCCCTCTTTTCTCTAATGTTGGGAATAGCAGTATTGTCCTACCTTTCAGGGATGCTGTAAAGATTTTTAAAAATAATGAAAAGCATTCTACAAATACTAAGTGTTATTATTATAAGATCAGATTATTATGATAATAGCCTTTCAATAAAGGACTCCTTTGAATTGAGGGCTGTCCTCTGTAAAGCAGGGCACACAGCCACTCTAGGCGGGAGACGCAATGCAACTTTTCCTTACAGGTTTGGGAGTGGGGGCGGGGGGGGGGGAACAAATCTGTTCAAATAGCATTCTTTGTTCCCAGCGGCGTAGCGTGGGTTGTCAGCACCCAGGGCAAGGCAAGTAATTTGCGCCCCCTAACCCGGGGCAAGGCAAGTAATTTGCGCCCCCTAACCTGGGGCAAGGCAAGTAATTTGCACCCCCTAACCCCTAACCTGCCGCCGCTGCCAGCTTCTTCTTGCTGCTGCCTGGTCTGGTCTGGTGTGGTTCTCTCCCACGCTCAGCGCTGCGCTGGGCGGCCGCTGCACTGTCCCTCCCCCAGACAGTCCCTCGCTCTCTCTCCGCACCGCACGCCTGGCACCCACCCCCTCCACAGTGGGCGGCGACCCAGCGGCTCGGATCGGATTCGCACAGCCAGCACTCCAGTGAGAGAGAGAGTGAGCGAGCCAGGTAGGGGCAGAGAGCTGCGAGTGCGAGCTCGCCCCCCCCAGATGTTGCGCCCGGTGCGGCCGGCCCCCCCTGCACCCCCCACGCTACGCCACTGTTTGTTCCTCTTTTTAATGCCCCTTTGGAAAAGAGGTAGCCTACATCTGCTTAATCAAGTGCATGCAGAATCCAAATGAGGGAAGGGAAGGCACAGGTGTGTGTCTGACTCAGAGCCAGCCTCAAGATTCAAGACTGGATAAAGGTAAAATGCCACACAGGTGGGCAATGCCTCAGGTCAGTGCTCCCTTGCCCTAACAGACCAGAATCAAGTGACTAAAACCAGCACAACACCTTCCCACTCTTTCTCAGATCTCTTTTTCCCCATTCTTCCTTGCCCGCCCCATCTAACCCTATTTTGCTCAATATCCTATTTCCCAGCCACCAATCACGGGCCCCATCGCTTTGAAGCAGACTTCCCTAGCTCGGTACTATGGAAAAGATCCCTGAAAGCATGAGACCATGGGTAGGCAAAGTAAGGCCCGGGGGCCAGATCCAGCCCAATTGCCTTCTCAATCCGGCCCGCGGACGGTCCAGGAATCAGCATGTTTTTACATGAGTAGAATGTGTCCTTTTATTTAAAATGCATCATTTGTGGGGCATAGGAATTCGTTCATCCCCCCCCCCAATATAGTCCAGCCCCCACAAGGTCTGAGGGAAAGTGGACCGGCCCCTGCTGGAAAAGTTTGCTGACCCCTGATAAGACCAATCAAATCTGAGTCATTTGCAGATGTTAAATCTTAATTCACACCTCTCTCTCTCTCTCTCTCTCTCTCTTTATTTATTTCATAAAATTTGTACACTGCTTGTTTGTTTGTTTTTAAAAAATAACCCTCTAAGTTATTTATGATGCCGTTAGCCTTTCCAATTTGCATGTTCCTAATTTGTATACATGCCATCCTCAAGTTGGTATTCTCTATTCTGAGCATTCGTCAATGCACACAACTCTATGCCACTTTCTGCTGTAGGGGAGAGAAAGGGGAAGCCCACCAGGCCTGAAATAAACCAGCCCCCTGCTGTTCCCATGCCCATACAAGCTACTCCGAAGGGTTCTGCTTAGCTTTGCCCTCCTTTAACCCAAGGCTCTGCAATCTGTCACAAGAACTTCCTGATTTCACATACCCAATCTATTTTGTCTTCCCGGTAACATCACCAGTTCCCACTTTTCAACTTCTCTGACGCAATATGTGTAGTTTGCCCTTCCGCTTTATAGCTTCCCTCATTATCTTCCATGCTCAGGCCAAAGAAAAAGAAAGCCCAATGCAATTAGGGACGGGGGAGAAATAATATGAAATGCATACTACCAAATTTGCAGTGTCTGAAACAATACACAAACTGAAACAGCCCTTTTTCGAAATTCATACCTCACAGAATATTGCAATGCAGTTCTTCAGCTGTGTAATGTTTGCAAAAATGCATACGGGTTGTTGTTAGAATCTGTCTTGAAATACAATGGAGTGTTGCCTCCAGGGGCAAAGTCAAATCAGTGGAGAATCGCAGCGCCTGCTGTGGCTGCAGAGACCAGTAATTGTTTTGTTGCATTAGCAGAACCAAAGTGAACTCTGCAAGGCACACACCTGGGCAGTGTATATGGAGGTCCTGGGCTGCCTCAACAACATGACCCCTCCCCCTCAGCCTTGCTGATGTGGCACCAACCTGGCTGCAGGAGTTGCTGGAAGGAGGCGGACAGACGCCATCCAGCCATCTTGGGGACTCCATTTTGGATTTGAGTAGGTTTTACTCCTTAGGCTTTTCTTTTCCAGAAGAGGTCCCACAAGGCAGCATATGGGTGAAGTGTGCATATTTATGACGATTACACCAAAAAAATGCATTATATAAGGAGAAATTGCTTTGCAAAAATGTGCATACAGTGGTACCTCAGGTTAAGAACTTAACTCCTTCTGGAGATCCGTTCTTAAACTGAAACTGTTCTTAACCGGAGGTACCACTTTAGCTAATGGGGCCTCCCGCTGCCGCTGCGCTGCTGCTGCACAATTTCTGTTCTCATCCTGAAGCAAAGTTCTTAACCTGAAGCACTATTTCTGGGTTAGCAGAGTCTGTAACCTGAAGCGTATGTAACCTGAAGTGTATGTAACCCGAGGTACCACTGTATTGGACAAAGTGACATACTATTGTGTATAATAGGAGAAATTCAGACTAAAATGCTGATGAATTTTCATAAGGACTTAAATAACTGAAATCTCAAACCAATTTGGATCTTTGAAGGACTGAACTTAAAAATGGAGAGAGAGAGAGAGAGAGAGAAATGAGGGAAACCAAAATTGACAGATTTATCCACCCATACAAATAAAACAGGATTCAATACAGGAGACAGCACAGGAGCCCTGGCTGGATCAATGTGTGAGAAAATGAAGTGAGAAAGCAAAGCCCTGCTCTCAATGTCTCCACACGTGAATACCACTTTAGACCAGGGATAGTCAAAGAAGTGCCCTCCAGAGAGATTGTTGGACTGCAGCTCCCATCATCCACAACCAGCATGGCCAGTGGTCTGGGATGATGGGAGTTGTAGTCCAGCAACATCAGGAAGGCAATCATGGGCCATCTCATGGGCAATCTCTGCTTTAGCCCTATCCACATTCAGCGCAAAGGTCTGGAGGATCAGATAAAGGCTCTGATAAAAAAGCGGCAAGTTAAACAAGTCAGCAGGAAACAATAAAGAGGAACCCTGAGCAGCAGTTTCAAATAGCATGCATGCCACAAACGCACACCATTTAAAAATAAAATCGAGTCTAAGATACACTTAGAATCCCCACGCACTCTAGACTCACACATATTTGCTGAAAACAGGTTTCTTTCTTCAAACTTTTATTTTTCTTACTTTCTCCAAAACACTGATGTAATTGCACACGTGATTGTTGTGACACAGAAACTTCCATTTTTCAAAATTGTGTTAATTATAAAGGTGTCTTAACAACATTGGTCATAATAGCAAAATAGCAAAATAGTATTCTGTCAAAACAGTATCTTAACACCATCTTAGCCATCTCTTAATGTTTTATTTCACTTTCCAAATTTACTCCAATAAAACTTTGAGGCTAAGATGATTATCATTACATATGTCTTTTAAAAAGGTTGCTCATTCTCCTCTTCCCAAATTGTGGCATCAGAATGCAATGTTCAGGCAGAAGCTCATTGGATGCTTTTGGTATCTTAACACCATTTTTCTACCTAGTATACATATATAGCCTGAAATGTGGAGGAGAAAGACTTTGTGCTGGCCATCGGGCAATGGGTTTTTCCACCTGCCTTGCCCCATCAACCAACCCTAGGAGCATTATCTGCAGATGTCTTTTCACAAACTGAATAGAGTGGAAGATTATTAGTCATGGGGGTGGGGAGTGTGGGGGTGTGAATTCAACAAAACTTAAGCTTATTTTTTATCTGCTATTTTGTTAATGTTAATATTGTTTTATATACAGTGGTACCTCAGGTTAAGTACAGTGGTACCTCAGGTTAAGTACTTAATTCGTTCCGGAGGTCCGTACTTAACCTGAAACTGTTCTTAACCTGAAGCACCACTTTAGCTAATGGGGCCTCCTACTGCCGCCGCGCAGTTTCTGTTCTCATCCTGAAGCAAAGTTCTTAACCCGAGGTACTATTTCTGTAACCTGAAGTGTATGTAACCTGAAGTGTCTGTCAACCTGAAGTGTATGTCACCTGAAGCGTATGTAACCCGAGGTACCAATGTATTATGAATGCTGTAGTGCATTGTGAATGCTGTAGTTGTGTTGTTTAGCTTATTTTTTTAGTTGTTTTGTTAATAGTGTTTTATAGACGGTAAGTGTTTTACTGATGATTTGTTAATTGTTTTATATGATTTGTGTTGTATTTGTGATGTTCTATTATGTTATTCATTGTTTGTAAGCCACTTTGCAATTTATGTGAATGAAAAGCGGCATAGAAATAAAACAAAATAAATTGAATCAAGTCAAGTCATGCCACTTCAAGATCCAGCTTCTTAACCAGCCTGACTCATTGCTGCCCCAAGGCCACCCTCCTCTCCAGCCTCCACTTCCGCCACCGATTCTGAACTCCTCTCTGTCACAGACTCTTCCTGTTCACTAAACCTTGTTACCTCTTCAGCTTCCGACACCCCTCCTCCCAGCCTGCTCCCTCTTCTCCCTCTGGCCACTCATGGTCATCCCACCGCCAATCCCTGGGCTCTGAGCCTTCTTCCCTTGGGGGCTCCCCACAGCTGCTGCCTCCCACCACCTCCTCTGCATCCAGCCAGCCCATGGCAAGTGGTCCGTGGAAGGAAAAGGCTTGGGGACCACTGTTCTATAGTGCTAGCAATGGAGCTCTATTAATTAACCTTGACCTTCCGTCCTCCCAAGTAAATTTGTTGCATAAATGCTGCACCATGGCTCCTGATCACATCCAGGAACAGTCTTGCTCAAGTCACTTAGGAAGGTAAGAAGAGCCCTCAGAAGACAGGAAAAAAGGTTGACCTAGTCCACCATTCTGTTCTTCACAATGGCCAACCAAATGCCTCTGGCAATCCTACAAACAGGCCTACATGAAAGCAACAGCCCTCTCCCATTTTCGCTTGCCAGCAACAAACATTTCAAGATATACTTTCCCTGAACATGGCAGTCCCCTTTTGCTGCTGTTGGCTAACAGCCACTGATTGACATATACCCTCAATTTGTTGCTAAGAACGGGGGGGGGGGGACGGGACATGCCAATGTCTTCTTCAAGGAACTTGGATCAATCAGAACTGAGGTTTCCATTTCCCATAGCGGACAAGCAGATACCAAAAGCTGGGTGGGAGATCAGCGACGTCTCCTGTTCCCACTTCCCCACTTAGACACAGTTGTGGAAGGAGTCCTCACGCACAACTCTTTCACAGTGAGCAACACAGTCCTTGCTTCCCCAAACCCTGAACACTGGCCATCTCATCGCAATGGCTACGCAAATCAATCCTGGCATATCGTAACAGCTTTGGGCAGGTCTGGGCAGAGGGGAAGCAGCCAGGGACACTTGCACTGGAACCTGGAGGGCTAAGTTGGGAGGGGGGCACCAGGGGCTTGCTGGCCTTATGCTGTCCTGCCAAGAACAAGACTGGCTTTGGGTTAAGATTGCAGCTCAAGCTTTGTCTGAATTACAACCAGCATGCTCAAAAAGCTCCATTACTTGTCTTCACCTCCCGCCTCCCAACTTTAGGATGAATCTGCTGGCAGCAAAGAGAGAAGCAGTCAGTGATGCTCACCTTGGAAGTAGACTCCAGAGCAGATCTTCACCACTCTAGGCAAGGAGCAAAGATCCAGATCGCAGATGTACTGGTGGAAGGAAACAGAATCCATAACTCCTGTTGCAGGCAGTGCTGCTGCAGTGTGTGGGAGAATTTTCTGCTCTGCATGACAGCTGTGCTGCGTCTGTGGATGTTCAGCTGTGATTTTCACTTCCTCTTTCAAGGGTTGTCTTAAAGGGGTAGCCTTCGCCAGACTGGGTTTAATGCTTGGCACTTAACAAGAAGTGCAACGCAGACAAGAGGTAGTGGCTTATTGTGGTGACAGTGCACCACATAAATGGGCTGTGTCACCTGAGCTTATCCTACTGGTGGCCAAACTGCCATTTAAAGTACCGTAGTCAAGTTTGACAGGAAATCATAATGCAGTCCCTGGGTGATTTGAGACATGTTCACAGCCTACAGTTAAAGCACTCTTATATCACGTTAACAGTCATGAGGAATCCTGGGAACTGTTGTTCGTTAAGCGTGCTGGAAATGGTAGATCTGTGAGGTTAGCACCTTTTGCAAAGTTCCCAGGATTATTTTTTTTTTGGGGGGGGGGGGAAACCATGACTGTAGAAGTGTGCTTTAAATGTATGGCACCCACCAAAACCGCCCCGTTGGAAGTGGCAGAAGAGTGCTTTTGCACCTTTTTGAAGCAGGCCTGCAGGAAATGTACAGTTTCGCACAAGGAAGTTCTCAGGTTCAGGGAGGGATCATGATGTAGTGGTAGAGAACATGCCTGCTTTGGATGTAGAAAGTTCAACGTTCAGTCCCTGGTATCTCCAGTTAAAAGAATCAGGTAGCAGCTGATGGGGAAGACTTTTTCTGCCTGACCTTGGAAAACCACAGAGGAGCAGGGATAGGGGAGAAATTCGATTCAGTTCACTTTTAAAGGCAGGTCTATGAAACTCATGTCTTACAAAAACAACCAGAGAACTGAAACACAACCAGCCACCTTTCAGAATCCACACCCATCCAAATTTTGCAACGCAGTTCTTCCAACCAACCAATGTTTACAAACAGGCATATTATTAGGGGACAGTATGTAGACAAATGAATATACTGTGGTGGAGAGTAACACACAAGAATGCAATCTATTAGGAGGAGAAATTGCTTGCAAAACTGTGTACATTAATCAAAGCAGCATGCAAAAATGTGTTCATCAGGATAAATCTGCACTAACGTGCTGGAGAATTTACATGAAGTTTTTTTTTTTTAATTGCTGCAGAAATGTGGAGAACTGAATTTAACATTCATAAAAATGAGAAATTAAGAGAACTGAAATTGACAGATCATTCCACCCCACTAGAGGAGACAGTCTTCATCCGGGTGGCCCAATGCCTTGACCTGATATAAGGGAATTTCCTATGTTCACATTGGCTGCAAACCAACTTTTGCACATCTAGCAAGGGTTTTATGCTGATATACAGCTACTAGGGGCTGCTTCCCCCTCCACATGACCAACCATCTCCCTTTACAGGTCATTCCCCCTCACCCCAAGCCTTCTCATAGAATCATAGAGTTGGAATAGACCACAAGGGCCATCGAGTCCAACCCCCTGCCAAGCAGGAAACACCATCAGAGCACTCCTGACATATGGTTGTCTAGCCTCTACTTAAAGACCTCCAAAGGAGGAGACTCCACCACACTCCTTGGCAGCAAATTCCACTGTCGAACAGCTCTTACTGTCAGGAAGTTCTTCCTAATGTTTAGGTGGAATCTTCTTTCTTGTAGTTTGGATCCATTGCTCCGTGTCCGCTTCTCTGGAGCAGCAGAAAACAACCTTTCTCCCTCCTCTATGTGACATCCTTTTATATATCTGAACATGGCTATCATATCACCCCTTAACCTCCTCTTCTCCAGGCTAAACATGCCCAGCTCCCTTAGCCGTTCCTCATAAGGCATCGTTTCCAGGCCTTTGACCATTTTGGTTGCCCTCCTCTGGACACGTTCCAGTTTGTCAGTGTCCTTCTTGAACTGTGGTGCCCAGAACTGGACACAGAACTCCAGGTGAGGTCTGACCAGAGCAGAATACAGTGGCACTATTACTTCCCTTGATCTAGATGCTATACTCCTATTGATGCAGCCCAGAATTGCATTGGCTTTTTTAGCTGCCGCGTCACACTGTTGGCTCATGTCAAGTCATGTTGGCTCGCCCCTCCACAATGCTTCTCCCCCTTACACTAGGGTGGGGGGAGATATGCTTTATATGTACAGTGGTACCTCGCAAGACGAATGCCTTGCAAGACAAAAAACTCGCTAGACGAAAGGTTTTTCCGTTTTCGATTTGCCTCGCAAGACGAATTCCCCTATGGGCTTGCTTCGCAAGACGAAAACGTCTCGCGACTTTGTTAAACCGTTAAAACCGTGCTTCGCAAGACAAAAAATTCGCTAGACGACAAAACTTGCGGAACGAATTAATTTCGTCTTGCGAGGCACCACTGTATGGTGCATATGCAACCTAAGTCATGTTTAGAAATGCACTCAAGGCACCTTTTCAAACAACAAATACTCCCTGGAGGATGAAGTGATATGAAGGTTCAGAACAATGGATACTTAACCTGAAGGAAATATTAATCAGTTGGAATCTTTAACTTTAAAATCAAAACGTATGCACACATATACAGCAACACTGATACAATATGCAGTCAAGCAAGTAGCATCTCATAGATACACTCCCATGGAAGTTGGATAAAGAAACAATAAACAGAGTGGTTTTTTAATGGAAAAAAAATGAGTGGATTTAAAAACCCCCACTGATGTGCAATTTTTAAAGTTTCAGCTTCAGTTTCTCTTTCAAAGAATAGCCTGGTTGAAAATGAAAGCTAAATTTGAAGCAAATGCATAGTTTGTTAGAATTTCTCTATGAGCCTCTTAAGAAGCGATGAAGCTTCCGCTTTCATTCTTTTATTCATTTATTTTTTAAAGAGAACTTTGTGGAAAATGCTATTCCGACAATACCTTGCCCCCCAACATCAATGATCTGCTGAAAATCCTTCAGAATCCTAGCAACACAACATTTAGGGAACCTGCTGAGGAAATGTTTGTTTAAGAAGGCATTCCCTGAAGTGTGGCCTAGTCGTTTATTATTTTATTAATTGTACATCTATAGAAATGGTTTTATTGTTTTTAGAGTTTGTATGAATGGTTTCAATTGTTTTTTTGGAACTTTTCCAGGGGTATATTATCTCGTTTTTATCTTGCTGGACACAGCTTTGATGGCTTCTGACTGTGAGTCAGTTTCTAAATTTCTAAGTAACCAGATGAATACATTACATACGGGAAGCCTGTTCTTCTCCAGAGTCCGGTCACTGATGACTATTGACATCTATTTCCTGGAAGTCTCACTTTACACATGTACGCCTTTCAGATCTTCTTTTTGAAACTCTTGTTTTCCCCTCCTCCCAGCACACCTATTTTTATACATCACAAGGCAGAATCACACACATTCATGACCAACCTTTGTAAACTCAATAATGGCTTTAAAATAAAAAAAGTGAGTCTGTTTTGGTCACCCTTGTTACAAGGGTGTTACAAGATAGAGTTTCAGTGGTATGATCCATGGTACTTGGGGCTATCATTTTGCTGTGGTCTAGGGCTTGCCGATCAGAGCCTAGGGCTTGCCGATCAGAAGGTTGGTGGTTCGAATCCCTGCAAAGGGGTGAGTTCCCGTTGATCGGTCCCTGCTCCTGCCAACCTAGCAGTTCGAAAGCACGTCAAAGTGCAAGTAGATAAATAGGTACTGCTCTGGCGGGAAGGTAAACGGCATTTCTGTGCACTGCTCTGGTTTGCCAGAAGTGGCTTAGTCATGCTGGCCACATGACTCGGAAGCTGTACGCTGGCTCCCTTGGCCAGTAAAGCGAGATGAGCACCACAACCCCAGAGTATTCCGCGACTGGACCTAATGGTCAGGGGTCCCTTTACCTAAAGCAGTGATATAGGGTAGGTTGCTGGCGTCCACAGGGTGGGGGCTAGTATTGCCCCCCCAGTGGACTGGGCAGCCCACATGGAGGGTGAACAGAGCAGTGGCCTAACACATTTATTTGCAACCACCAAAGGGGTTAATTAGGAAGCTTAATGCACTTATTCACAACACCAGCCCAATGTGCTTTAGGCAACGGCCAGAGTTCTAAAGACCCCGCAAAACCTAGAATACAGTGGTACCTCGGGTTACAGATGCTTCAGGTTACAGACTCCGCTAAGCCAGAAATAGTACCTCGGGTTAAGAACTTTACCTCAGGGTGAGAACAGAAATTGTGCGGCGGCGTTGCGGCAGCAGCAGCGGGAGGCCCCATTAGCTAAACTGTTACCTCAGGTTAAGAACAGTTTCAGGTTAAGTACGGACCCTCCAGAACGAATAAAATTCTTAACCTGAGGTACCACTGTAATAGAATTGTGGAGTTGGAAGGGACCCCAAGGATAGTCTTAGTTCAATCCTCTGCAATTCAGGGAATTCTTAACATACCGGAGCCTGCTTGGCTTTACAGTGGTGCCTCGCAAGACGAAATTAATCCGTTCCGCGAGTCTCTTCGTCTTGCGGTTTTTTCGTCTTGCGAAGCACGGCTATTAACGGCTTAGCGGCTTTAAGAAAAAGGAAACAAACTCACAAGAACTCACAAGACGTTTCGTCTTGCAAAGCAAGCCCATAGGGAAATTCGTCTTGCGGAACGACTCAAAAAACGGAAAACTCTTTCGTCTTGTGCGTTTTTCGTCTTGCGAGGCATTCGTCTTGCAAGGTACCACTGTACAAATGTGCTAGCAGTTTTCTTTCTTTTCACTCTTTCAGTGTACTATAGTGGCTAGAGTGTTGGACACGCCCCCCAACTTGGCTATGAAGCTCCTTGCCATCTCTCAGCCTAACCTATTTCACAAGGTTGTGAGGATAAAATGGGGAGAAGAACCATGTTCATCATCTTGAGCTCTTTGGAGAAGATGTGGTAAAAAAAATTATTATTATTATTATTATTATTATTATTATTATTATTATTATTATCTTGGAAGTCCCAATTAATACAGGAGCATGCATATACAGTGTCGGATGTAAGATTAGGGTTTCTTTCTGAAATGCTATAGTTTGCATACAAAGTGTGTGTTCGTTTTTTCCTTTAATTTCCTGCAAGATTCTCAATTTACCAATCTGGAGGTAGTACCTTTCAGTTCCTGAGAAAAGATCAGGAATCATTTCTTTTGCAGGGGTAGGGGGTAGAAATCTATTAAAAACTTGCACAACAAAATATAGTACAAAAATAAATAGCCCTCAGCCACCCTTTAAATCAGGTTTAGCCACAATCACAACCCCCCTCCCAAAAAAACCCCACCCCAATTTGTTTTCAGCATCACCCTGTGCATCAAGTTCAGTGGTGCTTACTCCCAGGTAAACAGGATAAGATTGCAAGCCCATTTGGCTTTATAATAAAATATGCAACCTGACTATGCACCTTTATTTTCAGAGAGGGAAAACTCTACATTTGAGTAAGGCTTCTGAGGGGATGCAAGAAGGACCAGGGGCTGGAAAAAGTCAAAAGATGGGTGGTTTTCCTACCTTTATCCATAGGGGCTGAAGCTCTGGCTCTCTCCTTCAGCAGGGTGCGATGGAGCCGCAACACCTGAGCCCCACTTCTTTACTTGGGAAACAAAATGTACTAGATTTGCCCCCTGCACCATCAACAGAATTAGGACAGGCTGAAATTCTACAGATGAAGAGTTCCCACCATTGCACCTCCATAGTGGGAAAGGCTGCACACACCTGTTTAATTTCACCCTGCCACCCGGCTTTGAATGCACCAACATCCTGCAGTTTCCTGCACTTTGGTGGTCATATCGTCCTCCAAGGCATGTAGAGTGGCCTTGGTGCAACCATGGTGGCCAAAAACGCAGCAAACCAGAAGAGTCAAGTTTCTTTAAGGAATGAGTGGGAATTAAAGCAGCCTAGAGGACCACTCTCGTAAAAGAAAAAACAGGGTTTCCTGGTTCTCCTTTCCATTGAAGCTACACGCCCCCAGCAGGAACCTGGGCCATCTGATACATCAGCCACGCAAGCCCAACAATACGGAAGTTCACCATGCTAATTGGAATTTGCCAGAATGAACATGCTCTGCTTGTGCGGAAAGAGCTATACAGGTTTTCAGTATGTTTCTGGTTGCACTTCAGAGTGCTGGGTTTGATCCATGAAGTGTTTAAACAGCCTGCGTCCACTGTATTCTTAGATTGTATTCTATGAACCTGCCTGTTTACTTAGATCAGGGGAAGGGAAACTGTTGTCCTCCAGATGTGTCTGGACTCCCAACTCCCATCATCCCTGACCACTGGTTATGCTGGCTGGACCTGATGGGAACCCAAAATCTGGGTGGCCACAGGTTGCTTGCTTCCAATTTTGATCCTGGCTGGTGGACCTGATCTGGGTACCCCTCTCCCTCCAAGGTCAGATGGATGGCAACATGAGAAAGGACTTCTTCTGCAAGCACATGTTTGGAACACTATGCTTTGGGCCAATGCTTCTGTCATTTAGGTGCCATTTTATATTCCTAGGCTTTTTAAAAATGTCTTTATTGGACTCTTGCTTATTGCTGTTTTTATTATTTTCTTTTAGCTTGTTCATGGATTGATGTTCTTCCTGGTTTTTTAAAAACATGATAAGCTGCTTTAGAAAATACTGTAAGATGGTTTGGGAAAAGAAATATTTAAAACAAATAGACCAGAAATGGCAAAGGATCATTTCCTGGGCAGACTGCGCTGTTAAGATTTGGGACACACATTGAACTCTCAATTTGGCAAAACAGTCATTTAATTTACAGTGTAGTAAAGGTTACAGGTAAAAAGCTCAACAGAGTGTGAAAAGGCCTATTACACAAATGTACAAACTTCTGTACAGAGCCCCACACCTTTCACTCATCCTCCCCCATGCTCAATGTTGGCCAGAACTGGCTTCCAAGAAATTAAAATTTTGAAATTAAAAGTCTGCACCATCCCACGGAGGTGAGGGGCCAAGACCAGCAATCAGTAAAATCCCAAGGGACACATCTTGCAAAACGAGTTACTTAAAAAAAATAATCATTTAAAATCCAGCAAGGGAAACCTTAACTGCTTTAAACTGGTCACATATCCTGAAGAGCTGCCTTCCATACTAGAAGACTGCTTAATAGCCTGGTAAAAATTAACTAAAAATATCCCAAAGATGAGAGGTTGCAAGTGAAGCTACAGAAGATTTGGAGTATGGAGTCCTACAGCTCACGAGCCATTTCATCACAACCTAGATTATGTTGTTATATAACTACACAATATAGACACAACTTCATCTTCACAAAAGGGTCCTATGTACACCGTCAGATGACACAAAAGCAGATTGTGTAGAAGTGAACTGACTTCAAGACATTCCACTCAGACTCCCCCCATTGATAGAATACAATGTCTCATTTTTTAAAGCAGCAGCAGATATCCTGAATTATTTGGCCCCAAATTCTCTGTCCCGCTCAATACTTTAGGTGGTAAATGGAACCTTGGATAGTTGTAATGTTTCTGCAATAACAGACACAACCTAGCTGTATTACTCACTTTTTAAAATCCCACTTGGTTCATTTGGAGGACTTAAGAATGTGGTTAACTCCCCACCCCCCTGGGGAAAAACCAAACCAACCAGGATGTGCCTGACTTTGGCTGAGCTCTGACCACTGTTCTGCCATGTTGTACTACAGGGAACAGTAAATCACTGGAGATACTAACCATCTAAGTACACAGAACCAAGAAGAGACCCATCAAGCAGTGTGATTAAGAGCCTGCCCAGTGCCAAGAGCCTGGCTAATAAGACTCTCAAAGACAATACAACTCTGCTTCCATAGTTACTTTAGTGTGTACAATATACACATCTCAATCAAGTCTTTTGATTCCAAACATCTGGAACTAGAGCCTTAGAGCTACTTTTGGTTCAACGAAAAACTGAAGTCAATAGGTCAAACTGCACAATGGTGGAGCTGAGATCCGGAAACTATTTTAGCTCACGCAATATCCCCATTTGACAGAACTGCAGTCATTATGCACTTAAGAAACTGGCTAACCTTTCATGGGCTTTGGGATTAGTTCGGGGGGGGGGGGAGAACTGTGTGACAAATTCTGCTTGTGTATAGGAAACCAACCCACACGGAGTATTATGCAAGTACACTGCTTTTTCTCTGGAAGGGCCACTGTTAAAAGTACCTTAAGAGCTCTCATTTGATATTCTTTTCCTTCTTGGTGCATTCAATCTAGAATGCTAAGCAGCAAATAATCTGCTTGATTTTCATTTCTTACCATTTCCCTGTGCTTCCAGCCTTCAAGATGATACTCACTTACAAGGCAAGCACAACGGGCTGTACGTAGACTAAAAGCACTTCATGATCCGCATGTTTAAAAGCAAGCTATGGTTATCTGACTTACATGAGTACTACTTATACCCGAACCAGGTGCTTCTTTAGAAAACTGATCAGGTCCACATACACTTCTGAGGATGAATGTTTACTTGAGACCAGCTGGTTAAGCTTAACTCTGTAAGACAGAGTTGTTAATTTTGACTCTGTGTTACCTGACAGTGCCCCTTAAATTCATGAATAACCTTAGGATAAAAATAACCACGGTGCCCCTTAAATTCATGAATAACCTTAGGATAAAAATAACCATGGTTGAAGAAAAGAAGAAAAGGCTGTTAGGCAGTGTGGTTTCGCAGACAGTGGGGGGGGGGGGAGAGAACGCTTCTCTTTTCTAGATGCCTGCAGAGTTCTTCCAGAGGTTGGTTTTGTAGGGGAGCTTACCCCTGTAACCTGGCTATGACACACAGTTAGGACCCCGATTCTGAAAGCTGTGGGTGCTGCACTTGGAACAGTTTTTTGTCCACTCTGGCTGGTTGTGCTCCTGTCTCCCAGGACAGATCAAGCTCTGCTCTTCAGATCAAGAGAGAAGGGGTAGGCTTCTTGCCCGGCCAAGCTTCTTTTGCATACTTCTTCTTCTTGGGCTCATTCACAACTTCGGGATTAAAGACAGCAGGGTTTGGAGCTGGGTTCATGGTGACCGTTGAGGGTGCAACCGGAGTCAAGTCCACATCCGGGGCAAGATTAGGATAGGGCATTGGCAGGCCTCCAATGAGCGCAGTGCCGTGAATGCTATGGGCCTGGGCGCCTGTCTCATTGTGAGTGGGAGGCAAGCCGCCGTACAATCCTCCGCTATAGGGAAAGTTCTGCATGCGCCGCGTGGCAGACTCATCCGCGCTCAGGGAACCGGAGTTGTCCATCCGCTTTTTCTGCAGTAGAAAGGACAACTATTTACTTTTTGAAACAACCTCCCAATACAAACCACTGCAGAGGAATCTGTGCTTCCCTCTTTCCAAATATCCATGGGTATATATTAAATCTTCATAATTTATATGGTGTATGAAGAATTAGTGTTTGAATCGGCTTGGTTTTCATGTTCGATGTGGCCCTCGGGTGGATGCAATGAGTTGCTTAATGCAACTACTTTGTAGCATCAAGCCCTTTCCTGTCAGTTCCATCATCACATTCATTAAGTACTTGCTGGAATGAACCTGGCAAGGAGTAATACCCTCAGGGAATTAGTTGCTTAGTCACAACACAGTAAGAGGTTCCAAGGATGTTATCTGTTTTATCTGGTTTAACCTAACAACTCTCCTTCCTAACTGAACATAATGTCACTTGGCATGGACAAAAAGCAGAGAACAGTGGGAAACATATTATAGCCACCTAGGAAGCTGCACAGAATACAACTGCATTATAGAGCAGCAGGAAGTGGTATTAACAACATATTATTTTTTTGACAATCCATATCTTTCCTGAGTTCAAGAATTCCAAGGCACAGGCCTAAGTAAGGCTGTCACTTGCAACTGTGACTGCCTTGAGGTGGCTGCCTTTGGTGTTTTCTTTTTAAGTACAGTGGTACCTCGGGTTACATACGGGTCAGGTTACAGACTCTGCTAACCCAGAAATAGTACCTCAGGTTAAGAACTTTGCTTCAGGATGAGAACAGAAATTGCGCAGCGGCGGCGCAGCAGCAGCAGCAGCAGCAGCAGCAGCAGCAGCAGGAGGCCCCATTAGCTAAAGTTGTGCTTCAGGTTAAGAACAGTTTCAGGTTAAGAACAGACCTCCGGAACGAATTAAGTACTTAACCCGAGGTACCACTGTAATGGAAACAACTCATTGATCGAGGAAGGAGCACAGCATGAGCTTGCCAGAAGCTTTTTGTTGCATTAAAAAAATTGACTACTTATAACTTAACCATGTCTTTCTAAATAAAAAATAAATTAAAAAGGTTAAACTGCAATCCACAGTACAAAGCAAAGGTAAAATGTCATTAGGACGCAGCTGCAAGTCTCATTTACATGTCTAACCTATAAACGTATTTCTACTGGTCTAGCAATAAAAAGAACCAAACATCTGGATCTAATATTATCCTGGCTACAACTATCCCTATCTAAGATAGCAGTTTTCACAGGCTATGTTAACAGGCTGTTTTCTGATTTAGAAGCATACCTTCACTGGGACAACTGCAGTCTGTACCATGTTTCTGAAGCGTCCAACAGAAGGGTCCACATCCTCTGTATGGGTAAATCAGATTGAAATACCGTGGTTAGTTTTAAAATGGATTTTGAAGAATGTATTCAGTACCGAAGGGGGTTTAATGCCAGCTTTCTCAAAGTGAAAGGTTATTACCAGCAAAACCTCTATTCATTAATGCTCACGGAAAAGATAGCAATATGCAGCGAGGCCTACATAGAACACATCCACAGTGCTCACCTGGATTGATGATTTCGTCGTCATCACTGAATGTTACTCTGGAATTCTTTCGTTTTCTTTTTGGTCTCTGGATATCCAAATTTCCTTCTTCTATAGTTAACGTGGAGATCCTCTTGTTATGGGCTGTGTTGAATTCTGTCAGGTTCTAAAAAACCAAAGATGAGACTGTCAACGAAGAATAAAGATTAAACTTCCCATCTCCTGCCCCCATGAACACTTAGGATTGGACAGGCTTCAAGGTGCCCAGAATAATATAGGAGCAAGCCAACAGCAAGTCACCTGCTTTAGCCGGGGGAGAATGGGAATTTGGTCTAGTGGTCTGAAATAGCACAAGACTCACGGTTGTGGGTTGGAGCCCCACTTTGTGCAAAATATTCCTGCCTTGCAAGGGGTTGGACTAGATGACATTCACAGACCCTCCAGCTCTACAATTCTATGAAAAGGTTTGGCCATACTTGCCAGACCATGGGGGGCTGCAAAAGTAGGTATGTCACACACAAGCACAGACTAACATTTGCAAGGTCAGAAGACTTTTGTTCTGGTGCTGTTGCTTATGCCATGCTTCCAGCCAAGGAACCCCGTCTCCCTCCACAAGGGAAAATGGGTGTCATGCTGCGGGTGAACTCACATCTAATTCTGTCTCCTCTTCTGGAAGTCCAAGCAAACCCTTGAGCTCGTCGTCCTCATTGGTCATCTTCTCGTCTCCTTTTACTGCAGAGGGCAATGTCTGAGGTTTTTCCCTCAGAGTATAGGCCCTTGTGGAGGCACCAAAGGAAACTGTAGAGTCAATGGGAATCTGCTGTGGTTTATGAGGCTCCAAACGAATATGACCCAAAAACGTGCCATGTGCTGGGAATATTGGAATAATAAAAAAAAAAGAAACTGTCCATTAGCTGTCAGTTTATTCAAAGCTAGATGTGGGGCCCTACTGAAAGTATATGAAATTATTTCACTGTGTTCTTCCAGGAAAACCTGAATTAGTTGATTAAATGAAACATTTGCAACCCAATTCTCCAAGGCTTTTGAAACAGCTTCCAAGAGACAAGCAGCACTAAACAGCCAGTGTTCTGCAATTTTGCTTGCTATGGCAAACGATCCATTGGCCTCTGGTATGAGTCAGAAGGAACTTGGGTGGTTAGAGTAATTCTTCAGATTGAAGAGGTTAGTTTTGTTTGTTTGTTTGTTTGTTTTCATACATTTCTGTTCTACCTTTCTTCTGTTACAGAACAGTGGTGTATTGGCTTTGCGTTTCCCCCCTTACAATCAAGAGGTATATACATATGAAATAAAGTACATAGGTGTTCCCTGGTGGTCACCCATCCAGACACTGATCAGACTAAATCTGCTTAGTTCAGTAAAGTGGCAGGCTCATGTGCCTTCAGACCACAGCTGAGCTATGCTTCCAGGAAGAGCTGCAGTTCTAGGGCTGGCTGTGTTGGCACATGTCATGGCAGCATCAGCAGCACTTTCCTGCCTGCCCAGTGCTCTCCAAATTCGGAGTTAGGAAAGGGGCTGGAGATTGTTCCTGAAGTTGTTCTTGGTTTCCACAACTATGGGGTTGGCCCCAACCACTCCAGGTCCAAACTTAAGAGCTGGGGGGGGGGAGTGAATGTCCTTGACAAACATGTAAGCTCGTAATTGGGGGAGGATTCCGGCACCCTCAAATTTTGGCTTTGGGACGAAGGCCAGCCAAAATCTGTGAACCCTTAGAACAGCAATGAACACAAGTCAATAAAACACAATACAAATTGACAGTGGTGACAAAAGACCACGGTGTCCCTTTCTGAGTGTGAGCTGAGTGCAGCAACTTATCTGAAAAAGCCACAAGAACAGATCAGGGATGAAGCTCACTAGGGTGGCCATTGTAAAGCCTTGGAGCAATCGCAGTGAAGGCCCTGTAATAATAGTAATAATAATAATAATAATAATAATAATAATAATAATAATATAGCTAGGGGGAAGAAAGATGACTTGAGAATGTTGCTCAGAGAAGTACTGTTTCAAGAGCACTTTCTCCAATTCCCACCACCCACTGCCATGGGAGTCTTAAAGCTATAGTGGAAACCACCAGGGCATCCTTTTTGGAAACGACACTATCAGGGTTCGAAATTAGCAGGGCACCAGGTGCATTTTGCACCTAATGGTACTCCATTTGCGAGCACCTCAAAAAACCCAGGTGCCATTTTTCGCACCTGGCTGGCACTCAAGGATTACTGAAATGTAAGTGCTTTGAAGCCTCGAAGTATATATTAAGGATAGACAATATGTTAAGGAGTTTAACGATAAAGAGTAGAGTGTTTTGAAAACTGAAGTATGGTACCAATATTTTTATTGTAAACACCAATGTTTATGTTAATAAATAATAATGTTAATAATGTTATAATAATGTTATAAAGTTATAATATTGTTAATAAATAAACATTTATTTATAAATAAAAAAATTATAAATTTATAATAATTTAGAAATAGACATTTATTAACAACTTCTGCTAAAAATGTGATTTTAACAACGTGTCACTTATGTGATGTGCGTATTAGTTTATGCTTTTCAAAATAATAAATAAAAAGTGTTGCAACCCCCCCCCCCCGCCCCCAGTGGGGACCAGGCATTCTGTTTTGGTGCCCACAACCCAGGTCCCAGAACCCATTTGGCTCCTAGCTTTTCTATCCCAGTTTCTAACACTGGCCACCATGGTTCCTATAATGAAGCCTTTTTCTACTTCAGGTAAATGTAAGGATAAACAAATCCGGATCTCTTGAAAATTCACCCCAAGCATTCCTTCTGCGCCACCCACCCCTGTATATTACTTGGTTAAATATCAATCAACTTACTGCTGTTGAGGTCTATAAGAAAAACCCTCTTCAGATGTTTGTGGTAGACTAAGGCAGCATGGACCCGAGAGCATGACTGGTGATCAATGGTGAAGTCGCACAGGTCAGGGTTTCTCCCAAAGAGATAGTATTTCTTTTCATCAATGATCAGTTTCTATGATAAGACATCAGACAGACAGCAACATAAGGTCACTAGAAGAAGACATTTCCATCATAACTGCTGCTGCTACAGAAGACTATGAGCTATCAGCAACAGAGGCTTATCCATTTTTATCAGTGCTGCTAGACCAGGCATCCCCAAACTCGGCCCTCCAGCTGTTTTGGGACTACAATTCCCATCATCCCTGACCACTGGTCCTGTTAGCTAGGGATGATGGGAGTTGTAGTCCCAAAACAGCTGGAGAGCCGAGTTTGGTGGTGCCTGTGCTAGGCCTTTCACACAGTAGCCAGGGGAGTGGCTATATTCAGTTACAAATTAAAAATTATGTTCCATGCAGGAATTATGTTTCTGATTCAATGCTATTGGTAAAGATACAAACAGCTTTTACAAGTTCAGCTTCACTGCTGTTGAAGCCGCAAGATGGGTAAAAACTCATTTGTGCCTCTGAGTTATAACCCAGTGTGATTCTCCACACACTGAGCTTGATTACTTCATGGCTTGTTTTGATGTTGCACTTTTTAGACCTAGCCAATCACTAGTTATACCTCTGAACTCGAAACGAGAACAAAGGTAAAGATGGCTTGGTTAGTATCAAGTGCTTAAGAAACCTGTGTGAATTGAACAACATGTGTACGTTGCAACTGACAATTTACAGTGTGCTGCTTTCAGCTTTGTGGGGCTCGAAAGGTATTCCATCCTAGGGGATGCTTACAGCTCAAACAGACAGGTGCTTAGTTTGGAGGTAAATATCTCATGTTAATAAGCAGAGATATGGGCAATTCTTGTGTCAACACAGTCCATTCCTTCCTTGGCATGCTACAATAGAATTTGGACCTAGGAGCCCTTCAGCACATCACTTCGTCATACTTGTCTGTAAAATGGAAATATCTGGGATTCAGTTACTGTGAAAACTAACACAAACCCCTCAGAACAGCAAAAATAGGTTTGCCCTTCTAGTTCTGAACTGTCACCTGTTAAAAGGTGATGCGAGAAAGAAGCACTGGGTACCAACACCTGCTTCTAAGGTACTTTGGGATACTTGGATGCATAGGGAAAAAGGGAAAAGGATGCAGGAGATTTTATTGCTGTGATTGATGCTTGTGATTGTTTCTATAGCTACCCAGTACTAGAAGTGTATTCCTAGTCCAGGATAATTTGTTCTGCATCTATTTTCATACCTCAATAAGTTTGTCTCCTTTGACTACATCCAGGTGCAACCCGGGTGGAGGCTTTCCTGCCCTAGGAAACAAAAACAGAAATATGTTTTGTTTTGGAATAAAGTCACATTTAGAACCCCTACAGTTACCCATTGATCTGAAGTCGCCATAAAAACAAAATCCAACTCTCATGCTTTTTTTTTCTTAAGCAATATGTTAACCATAAATGCTGCAACACATTGAAATTAGATAGATGGAAAACCTGGACTTTAACACAGGAAATTGGTGCAAAAAGTATGAGCTTAAGTGAAATTAATAGTCAGCACCTTTAGGACACTGCCATGTACATGGGTCTTCAGACAATGTATAGTATGGCACTACCATAAGACGAGATGCTTGGTCACTAGCTTACATGGCTCTAAAGTGGAATAGATTGGGCCAGGCCTACTCATGACTACTGGCAACAATAGTGAGCAGAATCTGCATTAAGAGAAGAGCCATAGCTCAGTGGCAGAGCACACACATTGCATGCAAAAGGGCCCAGATTCAATTCCCACCATCTCCAGGTAGGGCTGGAAAAACTCCTATCTGAAAGCATGGAGAGCTACTGCCAGTGAAAGTAAACCAGGGATGGGGAACCAGTGCCCTCTAGGCATTGTTGAACCTAAATTCTCATAATTCTGGATCACTGGCCATGGCAGGTGGGGCTGATGGGTATCCATCCATATCTGGTGGTTCTCTATCCCTGAGGTGGGTGGAGCACTGGTCTCAGTGTAAGGCAGCTTGCTTTGATATTGCATACTAGCTGGTCTTTTGCCTGATCCAGCCGGGCTTTGCGCATACCTTCAGTGGAGGAAGACCTACTGGCACACCCCTTTTGATAAGAACTCCTCTACAGTAATGGATATCTCATTTAAGCAATTTAGTATGGAGGAAAACAAAAACTGTGTTTGCAAACACTTAAGGTTTTCTGTGTTATTCAGAAGTCATTATACCTCATTTAGAGGGGCTTATTTGTAATAGTGGCTAAGAGAATGAGCTACAAATTGTGAGTTCCCCATTCAAATCTGCTACGAAGTCACTAGGTGTTTCCACCTCAGTGTCTCACACCATCTACAACATGGAGCTTGTTTGTAATAGTGCAGGCATAGGCAAACTCAGCCCTCCAGATGTTTTGAGACTACAATTCCCATCATCCCTGACCACTGGTCCTGTTAGCTAGGGATGATGGGAGATGTAGTTCCAAAACATCTGGAGGGTTGAGTTTGCCTATTCCTGTAATAGTGGCTAAGAGAGTGAGCTACAAATTGGGAGTTCCCCATTCAAATCTGCTACGAAGTTGCTAGGTGTCTCACACCATCTATAACATGGGGATAATAATACTCACTTTACAACAGAAGTGAGGAATTGGGTTTGGCCAGTGGGCCGAATTCTTATTTCTTCCAAACCTTGCCAGCAAACTTTGGCAGGTGGGCGCAGCTGCTCACCTGCCAAAGTTCAAAGGAGCTCACTTTGACCATCTTTACAGTGGAGCCCCTTTGAAGTCCATTTGTGGGCATCATATGAATTCAAATGGCACCTGCACTTGGACAAAGTGGGGCTCACGGATCAAGGAGCTCCATTTGTAAAGCAACAACTGGGAGCTCACATCAAGTTCTCAACTGTTTGTTTGTAGCCACATCTTTACCTGTCTCACACTTGACATCACACACATTGGGGCTGGTGGATGTAGTTGGGGGGAAACGGCTTTGTTAGGCATAGTTAGTTCCATGAGCTGGAGGTTCCTTGCCCCTTGCTTTATAGGGTATTTGTAAGGATAACAAGATAATGTATATGAAGTGTTTTGAACACTCAAAAGCGATACAAGGTCTTATTAATTTATTTTTTTCAGAGTTCATTACTTAGGTTTTCTCCATTAGAAAGATGAAGCTCACTCAGTGCATGTCACAATGTCTTAGGAACACCAGGGGTTGTCTTATACCGAGTCAAACTATTGGTCCATTTAGCTCAGTATTGTTAACACTGGCTGGCAGAGGTTCTCCATCTTCAGGCAGGGGGTTCTCCCAGTGTATTTGGAGATGCCAGAGATTGCACCTGGGACATTCTGCATGCAAAGCATTTCTTGCCCAATCTGTGCCAAATATGTACTAGAACTCACTGCTAAATAGTTAATTGCTGGAGAACAATACCCAGGGGCATTGTTCCTCTGTGTGGCAGATAGAAGCAACCATATGAACTTACCTGAGCCCCAAGGTTAGCATCAGAGGCCTTCCTGTCATTAGTTAAAATTCAGATTGGTGGGTAGAGAAAGGTCCTTCTTGGTGGTGGTGACATGACTGTGCAGCTCTCTTCCTAGGGAAATCCTACAAGCCCACTCCCTTCCCATTTTTAGATGGCCTTTTATAATTTGTTTTTATTGTCAGGCTTTTTAGGGCTGGTTGGTTTTTTGTTGATTAGATTTTTATACTGCTGTTTTTGCTGTGTGAAACTGTAATTTTTATTTATTTATATTTCCTGCTTTGTGAGCTGCTTTGTAAAAATAGTTTTTAAAGACTGAAGAAAAAGCATCTAACAACAAGGGTGGGAAAATATTACAATATCCTTCCACAGAAAAAGATAAATTGGAACTTGATTATATGAAAAATATGTCATCTATCTTCCACTCACTATAATTCTTCCTTCTGTCATTAAGAAAAGAGTGACACAGTGGATAGCTCCAGCTATAATTAGCACAGAAGGTAAAACTTTGCTAAGTCACAACCCAGAGAGATCTTCTGATGATTTAGCAGCCCCGTCATCATAAAGGAAGATGTGTTCATTAGACTCTCAAAGGATATTAATTATATAATTCATTGTTTAACCAAAAACTGAAACATTACATCTGTACCAAAAGATAAACCTTTGTGGGAAGTTACCAAAATCCTTTCACTGTGAACATATATGACATACTTCCAGTCCTGTCATCAAAACCTGTCCTTCCAAGACCAGTTTTGGCAAAGTAGGTTTCAGACCACATTACACTACACCTTCTGCTTTGGAGGAAGGAAGAAACTTAATCTCTAAGTCACTTTGCATGTATGTATGTATTAGGATGAAAAGGGCATATTCTTTAACTCAAATGCATTCCAATGTGTTATACTACAAAAACTCATCCTTTCCTTTCAGTCCTTCAGCATAATTTCAGACAGCTGGGGCAAGCACTATGACCAGAGTGACCACTGCTTTTTGTCATAAAATTTCTTACTCAAATTCCCAGAAAACACAGGTGCAGTTACCTACGAAACTCCTAGAATTGGCATAGAAGAAAATTGTTTCTGTATGAAGAAGAAACTGCACGACACACACACTTAGTAGGCTCAACACCCACTGAAGCAGAATACCGAACAAGCAAAATGAACGATCCATTTCCAGCAGGGAGTAATCCCCCAAAGACACATTTTCTTTTGCTTCTCCAACCCACAATACTAACACTTTTTTAAAAAAAGTTTTCTGAATTTTAGACATACTTGCATGACCCAGTTCTCAAATAAAACAAAGATTTTTCCTAGACACCTAGGTGCAATCAGCATGTAAACACCTCAACAAAGACAGAATTCACAGTGCTGGCCAGTACCTGACAGCGAAAAACACACATAGGCAATACTTGAGAATATATCCCTTAGATGCAGGTCACTGCATCTTTCAACACAACTCCAGAGAGCCCCACGTTTCACGTTTTGCTTAATCGCCCCAGCCATAAACATGACCTGCTACTCAGACCTTAACAAACCGTCATTCCTCTTTGCAATAAGGTTGTCTCTCCTCCAAAGCATCGCAGCTACGGGATCAAAATGTGCCTCTGCGCAGGGGCATCCAGCCACAAATGCTTAAGGTGCAGATCAAACATGACTAGAAGCACTCACTCCCATATTTCCGAGTTTAGCAGTACTGAATGAAATTGTTTTACTAGACAGGCACGCTCGGTGATAAAACGGGTCGTTTCCCCCCTTGCCTTCCAGGCGCAGAAATACCCTCCCTTCACTAAGAGACAGGCACTCTGCTCATGTTCAGAGACGCCCTTTAACTCCACACAGCAGTGTAAGAAATACGTTCTCTGTCCATGCTCAGAAGCACCCTCCGTGGGTTTTTAAAAATTGATTTTTTAAAATATATATAGGTGCATAACATTCCAGGGCGCGTAGCACTTTCCCGGTCCTTCCCCCGCTTGCAGGGGCTGCTGCACCCAGGCCCACTCCCCGCTTCATGATGCCGCTCCCGTCTCCCCGGGGGAAATATAGGCCCTTCTGCACGGCGGGACCCTTTCCCGCTCTCCAGCGCCACAGGCCCCCGCCCTCACCAGGTCGGGCAGTCAAAAAGTGGGAGGATCCCGCCGCCGCCACTGCCGCCGCCGCCGCCACCACCGGCAGAGTTCGCGTTCGCCGCCATCTTGTGACTGCCCCCATTCAGCTGGGCGCGGGGCACGCCGGGAAGCTGGAAGACCCGGCGGGCGGGAGGCGATCCCGGGATGCACCGCGGCGAGGTGTGTGTGTGGAGGAGGGAGCTGCGCGGGTCCTGTCTGGTCTGGTGTAGAGAAGCTCGAGCGCGGCGTTGCGTAGCGACGTCAAGGCGGCGGTACGAAAAGCGCGGGAACCTGGCGGTGCGCTTAGGCTTAAGCTCCGATGTCTGTCAGTCGCGTGGGGATGCCGCGGCGGCAGCGGCCATGTTGACGGCAGAAGTCCAAACGGCCCAATGCGGAGCGCTGGGCTTCGTCTCATTTCCCCACTCGGCCCGCTCCTTAACTGCAGTCTGCAGGCTTCACTCTCATTATCCTCCCCTTCACTTATTTTTGATGTGTAATTCATTTCTTACTGTATTACAAATGGTATAAGCACATTACACATAAAAGGGGAAGAAGCGTCGTGATGCACGTTATCAGTCATTGTATTAAATTATCTAACTTTTTGTAACACTGGCATCTCCTGAGCAAGATTTTGATAAAACTATTAGCTCTAATCCATTGGTTCCCAATTGCTGATGACCCTGTGCATATTATCCACTTTCACTTTTTTCTTTTTTTAAAAAAAAACCCTCACAGAATGGGGCATACACTATATTTATCAGGAACAGCATTTCAGAAGTTCCTATCACTTGTTTTAAAAACTAATTTATTATGATGCAAACTTCCAGACACAAATTCATGTCAGAAGCATTAACTATAAAATTTATTAAATTATATTATGAGCTTCCTCCCAAAGGAGTTAAATATAGCAAAAACTAGCAACATAATAAATTATCAGAATGTCAAAGACTTTACCCAAAGACAGTTGTTTTCTCCAGGCATTGAAAGTGATTTGATCCTTGCATTTAGGTCTGAGCTGAAGAAAATACACAATGTCAAAACACTTTTAAAAAATGTTTATTGACAGTTAAATGGATGGAATGATGGAGCAATAGTGCAAAGAAAGATGTGCAACTGAGGGCATCAATCTTCTCCAGCGCCAACTTTCACAGTTTAGTAATTTCAATAAGTAAAATGTGAAAAAGAATAAATAGTGAGTGTGTCAGTAAAAAGATTTACAATTCTACCCAAGAAATTGCTACAAGTCTATAAACAAGTCAACTTTTCAGCCTTTTTTTACATCAGTTATCCTGCAGGATATTCCTGCAGAATTCCTGCAGAATAGACCTAAGAGCTCTACCCAGCAATTCAGAGCAGACAAAAGGCTCCTAGCCTGCAAAGGTGAAAATCTTCTCTTGCAAAGACAGATTTGCCATAGTTGCTCACAAAATGTATAACTATTTTTCTATGCCACCTCCATTTTTTACCCATTACAGGCTCTGTGCTGTATTTTTTACGTGCTGCAAATGTGTAATATATGGGCTTAGAGGTACAAGTTGGGAAGACAAGAGTAAAGCAGCCCACCATCAAATACAGCTTCATTAGGCAACAATACATTTGGACACACTCCTAAATGATTCACTGTCACCACAAAAATGGATCAAGGAGAAAACCTGTTACTGAATACTAGGTACAAATACCTCTAGCTCAGAAAAGTAATCACGGAGTACATTCTCGGTTCCAAATGCAAGTGACCAAAACATTTTTCATGGTATACCATTAAAAAAGATGGGAGATGTTTAAAGTTCTCTTGAGAAGTTTAAAACAAAGGCTACTGTGTAGCCTGAACTTTTAATCACAAGACTACCATGCTGCAATGAAGAGCAACTTCTGGAAGTTTCAGAAGTGGTATACAAGGCAGCAGAGGAACTGAAAAAGAGTTGCAGCTCACCACACACTCTTAAAGCAAATCTCTGGATCACAGCAACAAATTCATTGGAGAGTTGCTTAGTTAGTGAGATTCTGGCGTTCTCAGAAGTTATTCCTATGCAAGTCGCTTATAAAAGCAGTATGTATTTTTAATAAGTTAAATTTGTAGTGTATGTTGTCAATTAACAGGTTACCGATCACACTCTCCAACACTTTATATTCAGGACAGCAATAGTATAGTAAACAACCCCCCCCCCCCACAAGTTTGATTACATAAAATAATTTTACATTAACTGATAAATACTGTCTTCATGGTTCACTAAATCCAATAACTAGTTATCTTCATGTTAGTTTCTATATATTATAATTACTAGAGGAAAACCAGTTTGTGTTTCATCTCCTCTCAATCAATTCATTCCACAGGGTTTGTCTACTTGTTTTCCCTTTGGGGAGGAAAACAACAACTCTGCAATTCATTCAGTTCCACGTAAGGGTTTCATTTTGATGCCTGCCAAATAATGAGTCCCAGGATTAGAACAGCCACAGACAGACCAAGAATCAGGATACAGATCTTCTTACGAGATTTCTTCTGTTAAACGAAAACAAATAGGGAAAAATCCATTTACACTGGGAAGATGATAAGAAAACAACATTCAGCTCATTACAATAGGAAGGTGGGATGTGTTTGAACGCAATACTTAACCAAAGAGAAAAGGAACAAGATATCAATAAGAAGAGGACAACAACAGAAATTGTCAAAAGAGTGCTTAAACAATCAAGGCTGAATATTTAACATGTATTTAAAAAGAAGCAATAGAAGGTACAAATTTATTGCCAGTGGGTGTTGACTGAGGGAAGCAACCAGGTAGATTTGTGCACAAAGTGGGGCTTTCCCCCTTCTCCTTTTCATTAAGGCTCCATACTGCACTGAAAGCTTTGTAATTCCCCAGTTTAAAAAACACCAGCGGGTTTCAGCATATGATAAATAAAATGCTGCTGTTCAGAAAAATGATGAAAATGCCTGTTCATGCATATGTTGCTCTGTGCACATTTCTGAATTGCTAGCAATATAATAATCATGACTGTCAGATAAAAAATGCTTTATTGATAGGTGTGGGGATATTGGCTTATTTTGCTTCTGTATTTTTAACATAGGGAAATTTTCTGAAATGAGGTAAGTGGCTACCAGAGTCTTTTCAGTGTTGGTGCTTCAGTTATGAAGTGCTTGCTAGACATCACTCTTTCATAACTCCAGTGCCAAGGAAAGATATCATTTTCTTAAGCCTTTTAAACTCAGTGTCTCATAGCGGGCTTCCCCCCTTGTTTTATTCTACTTGATATTTACAGTTTAGTTGTTTTTATAGTTATTTCTGCCATTTTAATTACTGAATATTATTGTAAACCACACACAGAATTTTATTAAAGGGCGGTACATAAATACCTGTAATAAATGTCATTGGCCCATGTATCATATGCACTTTTCATGTAGCTTTAACATTAATATTTTAAGATGGTGCCACACAGTCCGGGAGATAGAAATAGAATGTGTTAGAAATTCAAAAGAAGAAAGTACACAGTCAAGTGGGTAGGATGTTGTTGTACATAAGGTCCTGGGTTCAACAATGGCCTATTCTAGATTTCCACCACTCTGTTACAAGTCCTCATATATAGACTTGAGTTGTGCTTACTGCCTCTAGATTGTGCAAAGGGTAAATTCACTGGGAAGAATCTCTACATTAAAAGCTATGCATTTTTCCATCAGTTCGAATTTCAAGGTGTCACAAGGAATTGAAAAAGAGAAGTATGCAGATACCATTTTATTTTTGTTTTAGAAGAACCATGGGTGGTATCCAATATTAAAGCCAGCTCACTGAAATTAATGGGCAAGACTAACTTAGATCCTCTGAACAGAACTTAGCTGGAATCCAATCCGTCGGTTTCAAGAAGCTTTGCTTTCTCTTTTCTGAAGAAACTTAGCAAGACTGATTCCGCTCCCACCTCCCTTCCTTTTAAAGGAAGACAATGTTACCTGATAATAAGCGGCTCTTTGTAACTGGTCATTGGCACTTTCCACGTGGACTTCTGCATTTTCTACATTTGCTTCTATACTATCTATAGGGAAGAAGAGCACACACAGATGTACAATTCTCTTACAACAGCCTGTATATATAACAACAACAACAACAGCCTGTATATCAATGATTGGGAATCTTGTTCTGTCGAGGGCTCCATTCCTGCAGGAGTAACCTATGGAGCGCTGGTGGGTGGGGCCAGAGTTAAATTCTGAATTTTATGAAATACAATTAACTAACTAACTAACTAACTAACTTGGATGGGGTCACTTGCTTCTCTTCCCATCACCCTTCCTGCTTGCCTGGTGGGCTGGCAGGGCAGGGAATGGTCACCTTTGCCAGAGGTCTGAGGCAATGCTGGCAGAGAACTCCTCACCCGACCCTTCCATTTGCTCCATCTGTTTTCATTTTTTTTGCACCATTTTGAACTTCCCCGCCTTTCTACTCTCCCTCCACCCACATGAAATAATATCAAGGAACACAGCTTTCCCACCCCATAACATTGCTATAATTAGGGTTTCCATATGTCCAGAATTTCCCAGACATACTGCAGTCAGAAGCAGTGTCCAGGTGGAAATTGGGGAAATTTCGGGAAAATATGGATGTATGGCAACCCCAACAACTTTTGTGTCCAGGTTTTCACTTTTTGTAATAAAGCTTGTTTAGTCAGTATATATATATAATGATTTTATTGCATTAGCCATGCGGCCATAGCATAATATACATAGAAATAACAACATAAAATGGGGGTGGGGAGATAAAAGTGTATGCCGTTCTGGGCGAATACTTTGAGAAAATGGGGATAACAAAGGTAACGGGAGATTTAAAACATTGAGTGACAGAGAATACAAAAAACAGGTTTGATTGTGCGGCGTATCGACTACATCTGTGGTATTGAGGAAGGAGTTGGTGCCGCTTTCCTCTTCATCACACTAAGCAGGAAATTAGCTGTCATCTCGGTAATCCAACGGTCAGAATCCTGCAGAAGAAGGGACACTATCCAAGGCTGGATTGGGAGATGAAGCTTGTTCACGAGAGGAGTTAGGAACCGAGATCTTTCATCTGTCCAGTTGGGACAGAAGAGCATTACATGTTCCATAGTCTCCAGAACCGTGTCATTGCAGGAGCATGTTCTATTTGCGCTGGGAACTCTGGAGTAACGACCCGACAGAACTGCTGTAGGAAAACAGTTGAGACGGGCACAGGTAAAGGCCCTTCGTTTAGCCTCCGAAGGAATTGTAAAGCAGTATAGAGGGATCCCTTCAGGGGGTGGAATAGCTAGGGCTAAGCCTGAACACGGCCCTCTTGCATGGGAAGCTGTGTTAGAGAAGTCAAGTTGCTGCAGCTTCTTTTTGATTAGAGGTAGGGCTGCCGGGCTTATACACTCTAAATTAAAAACAGTTTTGCGGTTCAAATTGAGAAGAGAGCGGAATTTGAGATTAATTGTAGTTTTCCAAGGAGAATTATGAATATCTCTTAGGATCAGATTGGAGAAACCACCTCTAATTCGAGCATCTGATGGTAGTAGGTGGGAGCTGTAGGAAATGGCTCGACTCCATGCTCGTTTTACAATTGAGGGCTGGGCGAACTCAAGACGTAAGGCTGCACCTGAGACACATCTTGGGACGCCGGAAAGAGATCTCAGAAACATGTGAAGTGGGCGATCCAAGTTACCTGATATTGCTGTAGTCCATACTTTGCAGCCATATAATAGTTTAGGGACAACTTTGGCATTAAACATTTGAATTGCTGCTGGAAGGTGTTTGCCGCCCTTCTGGTGATAAAATCGGACAATGGCATTAGAGGTTGTAGTTGCAGCAAGAGAGGCAGATTGTAGATGGGTGGTCCAGGAGAGATTATAAGTAAATATTAAGCCTAGATATTTAAAGGCTTTTACCTTTTCTAAGTAGCCACCTGTGATCTTAAGCGGCTCCAGCTTGAGTTTGCGGGAACGAGTGAAGTGGAGAACTTTCAATTTTTTATAATCAATATTAAGAGCTTCCGCCTTACAATAGGCGATAAATGCATTAACTGCATTTGCTAGGTCCGCAGCTGTTCTGGATAAGATGACGGCATCATCCGCATAGAAAAGGGAAGCAACGGGGTGGCCTGCTAAGTGAGGAGGGTACTTAGTTGCTAGCTTCAAAGGGGAAAGGGCGTCATGAAGATAAAGATTAAACAGTAAAGGGGCCAAGAGACAACCTTGTCGGACGCCCCTGGCCGTTGGGAATGGGGTGGTAAGGTAGCCGTTGGGACCAATTCGAACGCGAGCTGTGGTGTTTGAATAAAGGGAAATAATTAGGGAAAGGAGGTGTGGATCAATTCCCAAATGGGCAAGTTTGGACCATAATCTCTGTCTAGGAATGGAATCAAAGGCGGCCTCCAGGTCCATGAAAGCGGCAAACAGGTGGCCTTGCCTTGGTGCAGTGTATTTACTGGCAAGGTGATAAAGAGTTAGACAGTGGTCCATGGTTGATGCTGACTTCCGGAAGCCAATCTGTTCTGGCGGTAGAATGTTTCTCTCATGGACCCATGAAAGAAGTTCTTCCAGTAAGACAGCGGCAAATATTTTCCCCGGAATAGATAGTAAGCTGATGGGGCGATAGTTCCTAGGGATGTTTGGCTGGCCGCCTTTGAAAATCGGGACTATTGTAGCTTCTCTCCAGGAGTCGGGGATGTCTAAGGCGGAGGAGATAGCGGTGAATACAGAAGTCAGCTGTTCACTCCACCAAAGAGGATCAGTCAGGAAAAGGTCCAACCGGACCATGTCTGGGCCGGGGGCCTTATTCCTACGCATGGACATTATGATGTTGAAGATGCGGGTTGAGGTAAAATTTACTGAGGAGGTGGAGCTAGGAGAACGGGAACAGAGCTCCGACGGGGATTGAAGGTGATCTGTAAGATTATTTGGAGAAGCGAAACTGGCCGAATAATAAGCGATCCATTCGTCAGCGGAAATCAGGATAGCTGAATTGGGTGGTGCCGAAGGCCTAACTAAGCGCCAAAAGGAGTGGGAGTCATGCCTCTCTACAGCTGAACGAAGAGTGGACCAAGCCTCAAGGATGTGTTGCTGTTTCTTGCAATGAATCATGTTTCTGTATGTCCTTTTAGTAACTAGAAGCTCTGCACGGGTTTGGGGGTCGTTGGAAAATTTGATGATTCTGACCATTTTCCTAATTCGCCTTCTTAGGACTTTACATTCCTTGTCAAACCAGGGTGATTCGGAGAAGAAGCGTTGGTGGGTAGGCGAGGTAATGGTTATGTAAGTTGTTGAAAAAGCATCAATTAATTTCCGGTATTGGTCAGCGGGCGGAATTGAGTCAGAAAGAACTGTAGGCATATCAAGTGATTTTTGTATGTCCAGGGCAAGAGAGGAGCTGAGGCTTGTCCATTTCTTTGTTTTATATACAGGGTAGCTTTGTACGGTGGAACTATAGTTCGAGGGGACTGAGAATGGCTCTATTAGGCTTAACATTAAAGTCAATGGAAGGTGGTCACCACCAAAATATTCAGCCACTTCCATTTTTGTAGAAATTGAGAATAGCTTCGGCGTCAATAGAATGTAGTTGACAACACTGGTCCCCCGGGAAGAGATGCACGTTAACTGCTGCGAGGACAAGGGAGTAACGTTGCCATTTGCGATGCAAAGATCATTTTCGATGGCCAATTGGGCCATCAGCCTCCCCGACGCATTTGTTATGGGATCAAGAGAGCATCTATTTCCCCAGGGGTGCTGCAGGGGATTGTCCAGAAGTGCTGCGGAAGATAATATAGCATCGTCGTTGGGACCTATTCTTGCATTAAAGTCACCTAAGAGGATTTGAGGAAGTCCTGGGTTAGTTGTTTGAAGGTCATGAAGCCAAGACGAAAGTTCAGACCACCTTTCATTACGGTCGGAATCATTAATTGCTGGAGGCAGATATACTGTAGTTATCAACCATGGGCTTTTGGTCTTTGGAAGGTGGATCTTTATAGTGAGAAAGTAAGGGGAAGATTTAAGTTCCTCGCAGATAGTGAGGGATAAGCTGGTTGAGATAAGACAGGCGAGGCCAACTTGAGGGCGACCCCTGTTAGCTAGTTTGCGAGCACAGGAGCTAAAGGAACAATAATATGGGAGAGTGATACTTTGTTGGGACCAGGTCTCTTGGAGGCACACAATGTCAAAAGAAGAGATAAAGTTTATTGCCTCAGGATCCATTTGCTTTGTCGCCCAGCCGTTAACATTCCAGGAGACAATTTTAAGGCTCTGGGGTGAGTTAGATGCGCCTTTCAGGGAAAGAACTACTTTTGCTTGGTTTGTAGGTAAGGATTGAGCCTGTTTGTTTCTAATGGTGTCGAATTTCCGCGGAGATAGGGAGCCGGCTGGTGTTTGCCTCTGGTCTGATCTTTGTCAATTATTTCCCAAGGAACTTTTAGGGATTACTCTTTTATGAGCCGGCCCATTGTTTTCCGGGCATGGCAAACTGGCCAAATGTTCTATAGCTTCGGCTGGTAAGTGTTGAATACTGACATTAGTGGTCACCGGGCCTTTGAAGTATGTTAGTCAGTATATAAAATTGTTTTATCATAAAAATCACAGGTGCTGTGAGCCCTGATATACTGTGTCTCATAATCCACTGACAAACTACTACCAGCTCATTTTCAAAAGGTATAGCGTGAACAAGTACTTAAGGCCCCACCTTCTGAAGTGGTAAAAATGCCTCTATTTTGCCCAATTAAAAAAAAAGTTTAACATGAGAATGCTCCTGTGCAAGTATCTAATGTGTCCACACATTTTCTTACACTTACAGCATTATCAAATCAACTCAAAAGAAGCCAAATCAGTTTCTGCTACTGGCCCTCTCAGCTACAGCTTATATACAATAGTTCAAGTCAAATGATATATTTAGAGCACACTGCCTGGCACAAAGAACACTCAATTTGTTTCAAAGATCTCCAATATGAATTCTCAGCTAGTAACACACCATAGGCTGAACATATAACCATAAGCATCCATAAAAAGTTGCACAATCAGCAATTTGGAGGGAAACTGTCATAGCAAACACAGGTATCATCTTACCAATCATGTCTCCCTGATCATGGATCATCATAGCCAAATCTTTAAATATCTGGTTCACATCCAGGATATCTGCCTGAAGGGAAGAAGGTCATGAAGAGTTACTCTCTCCAAACTGCATGTTTACAGAACCCATTTGAAAAAGTAACACAAATGGACATCCACTCTACTATGGTTTAGATCTAAACAACAACACCCACATGATGAGGCTTTCCTGCCCACTTTTCTGCTATAATAGTTTGATCCCCTGAAAAGTGACTCCTGGGAAACTGTCTTAGTATTATTTACAAGCCTTTGAGATGACATAGTTAATAGGGTGGTATAAAAACGCCAAAAATAAAAATTACATTTTTATTTTTGGATCCAAGTCCTCACATCCCTTTGAAATGAAACATTTACAACCACATTTTCCAGAATTTATGAAGAAGTCTCTGTCTTCAAAACTTGGATGAGTTTCTACAACTTATCCCCCGTTCAACACCAAAGAAACAACATTGGTTCCATCTGCCTGGTTCCTATATTCCAAAGTGCGGCTTCTTGCCCACCTGACCTGCTTATACCTCCTTCAAGCAGATCTCCTTCCTTTTCCTAGTAGCTCCTACATTTGTTTCCAGCCTGGGATAGCCACATCCTTCACTCCTCCCTTTCAGCAACTTCAAGAGAGTCACAGCCTATGTTTTCTGAACACTTACCCCAATCTTTGACTGTGTATATGTTAGGGCTGTGTGATAAATTTGTGATAAGTATTTCAACAAGGCAATACTGGGAAGCTGTCAAGTCTCAACCTTTTTTTCACTGGTATACAGCTGAACCGATACTTTACAGATACTTTGCCCCAACTGTCAGGACTTCAAAGTGCAGTACAGGGTTGTTTGAAAAGCAGTGTGGGACTGCTTGCAAAGGGGCTTTCAAACCCCACCCAATTGCTCTTTAAACCTGTAGCTTTCAGAGGTTCAAAAAGCAGCATGGAATTCTTCTTCTTTGGTTGTATTCACCCATTACCAGCAGGGGTACTGGAGCATACAGTTAATGCAGAATCAAACACCACCACCCCGCATATCCGATGATTGGCATGTGGGCATGGTTTCTCCCAAAAATGGCCTCATGAGCCAAATTTTACCCCCTGGCAGGTCAAGATTCCTGTTGGTCAGAGGTTCCCCATTGCTGAGTTACAGAGTATCCCAGTATACAATTAAAGAAAATACAGAGGGAACCAGTGTGGTTCAGAAGAACCTCAAAGTCTTCTCGCTTAGACCTATTTAAATACAACAAAGCAATTTTTAAAACTTTGCATCTGGTTCAAGTCCTAATCCACTTACCTCCAACTGCCTAATGGCAGTTTCTCTCTCCTTAATTAGTTCAAGATCTTGTTCTGTTATTGCTACGTCTTCCTCTTGAGACTGCATCTGATTCCACTCTTCATTGCTGCAGGGAGAATGCTACATTACAGTCTGCTATTCCAACTATTACTGAATACTCACTTGGATTTTCACCTAAATGCCTGATTTGTATTAAAGGAGGGAGAGTGCTCTCCAAATAATGAATCACTTACCTATTTCACAATTTATTGCAAAAATATTTGTCTGTTTTATCCTGTTTCTCCAATGAGAATTCCTATGCTCAGATCATGAGTCTACTACTCCAGAAAAATCTGAAGCTGTTTTTATAGGTATTTTATAGGTATTGATGCATTTTTGTTACCTAGGTTTCAAAAGCTTGCAGACATCATCCTAAAGTGAATTAAAACACATAAACTGGCAACCGTATGCATGCTAATAGTTCATTGGGACTGAAAGTACCAAGAAAATAATCTGAAATGTCCTATGACATAGAGTTTTTTTGCAACTCTGCCCCCAACAGTCAAATGTAAAAATAATGTTGGTAAAAGTCAGGATCTGTATTTATACTTAAGTGCAACAGGTCTGACTGAGATGTTACAGCTCAGTCATAGTTTGACAATCAGAGCTTTGTCCAAGACTGGCATGCTCCCTCCTTACCCTCCCAAATTACCTCTCTCTCTTCCTGGTTTGCGTTAACAATTACTTGCTCAAACCAGATGCCGTGAACAAGTGCCCACAAACCAGTTTGCTTCTAAGCCAGAATTCAAGCCATGGTTCAAACTCAATTTCCAAAGTCTGGATACAGACCATGGTTCAGGTCTTGGCAGTCATTGATGCAAACTGAGAAGTAAGTGAGGGAATCAGAGAGCATATCAAGGGAGCACACTGGTCTGACATCTGACATGGGCCATTTTTGTTCTGATTCAAGAGTAAGAAGCTTATGTACTATTGGAACACATTGTTAATTCACCAATGCCTGGTTGTTGTTTTTTCCTGTTCCCCACCCATTTTTCCCCAAGTCAAGAGATATGATTAAGAGATATGATTGCATTTGAAGAGATAAAAATGATTTGTCACCTTAAAGAAGGAAACATTACCTGTCAAATGAGACCAACTGTTCTTCCCTGGACCTGTCATCTCCCTGGAAAAAAACAATTTAGTTCTCATCAGTCAACAAGGTAGGTTTGTACTAAGTAGGCTGGAGGATGTGATGAAACACTGAAGCATTATAATGCCTGATCACTATCAGTATTGTCTTCATGTCCTGCTGATTTCAATGGGCATGACAAAAAACGATAGATTAAAAGGCTTTGTGATAGTCAAGAGAAGATAACTTATTTTTAACTAAAAGATTTTAAGGTTGCCTTTCAAACTAAGCTTCCAAGGTAGCTAATAAACCAGTACAGGAAGATGGGTGTTTTTTGTTTCTAAAAAACACCAATAACTTGAACAAAGCAAAACTAAATAGGAAGGGATAATAATCTCATCAGTCAAGCCCTCTGTTGCATGGCATGATCACTCACTAGAATTAATCCTCTTAATCCTGTGTGTGCCACAAGTGTGTGCAAGGGAAACATATGCAATCCAGGGTCACTACTCATATGACTAGGAGTATTGCTTCCTGTCCTTAAATATGGGAATTAGTCAGACTCCTATCTACTCAACCAACTTGGCCAATGCTGACCTCAATGCTGAAGGAGGGACAAACTCCCCAATGCAGGGGAGAAACCATTTTAATGCAGTGTTTTGGAAGAGTTTTAGTGGGAGCAGGAACCTTACTCAACATTAAAAAAATACAGATAGGAGAATTCGCCTAATTACTGTGGTCCAAGAGGTGGCTTTGACTCATAGTCCCAGGAAGTAACTGTCTCTCAGCAAAGCACTTACCCTGGTAGGCTTTCCAGATCAATACAACGCATCAGAAGTCTGTTCTTGGTAGGATGACCTACCAAGGTATGATGCCCTTGGCTGATTAAACAATCTCTGACCTTTAAAATTTGTTTGTGGCAGGGGGTGTTGTTGTTGTTATATGTATTGCCTCCAAGTGGGAATCAAGGTGTATTCTGAACACACTTCAACTATATTTTGGTACTGTGTTTGCTGAAAGAGTAATCTCAACCTCACAGAATAGGCAGAGTATAGGATCTGTTATGAACCCTAGCTAAAACCAGGGTCAAGAACTGTCATGTTTACAGGATACAATGCAAAACATTTAAATGCTTAAAAAGAAACATTTGAACGGAGCCTGTAACAGCCTTTTTCTTTAGGAGAGGCTTGGCTGACAAACTTACAGAAAGACGAGAACCAGCTCTTGCCCGGGCAACAGTCTCCTTTTCTTTTTCAGACACTCTTCTTTGCACTGCTTGAAAGTTATTTAAGGCTGCAGAAAAGTCATTCATTAAACGTTCCTTCTGAAGTTTCTGCTGGCGCTAGAAAACACAAATTATGTCCATGGCTTATTGTGTAGAACAGCAAAAAGGAGCATCCAATAACAAGGAGAATGTATATGCCTTATTTCTACCTTTTATGGATTCTGTTTGTAACAGTAATCCAACAGGATTTCCAAGGGTTATTTCCAAGGTGGAAATAACACCTTGTTCCACAGATCAAAGTACAGCTTCACAAACTGTGAGGGAGGAGACACACAAACCACAGCATTTCCAGTACATGTTTCTGGGTCTATGCTGTAGTTTATAGGCATCTGACAACAGAAATGCAACTGAGCAAAGTGGACTAAGGCTGCAATCCTAACCTCTGGCTATGCTTGATCAGCCCGATTGCTCATACCAGTTCAATAGCTCTGGTCTAACATTTGGGCAGATGGGTGCACTGAGGTGCTCCTCACCAGTAGAACTCCCTTGCTGATGTTGGAGCTTCTCCCCTAGACAAAGCTGGTGAAGCCCAGCAGGGCTGGGCGGAAGGAGACCTCTGCTCCATCCAAACCCCCTCCAGCACAGCACATCAAGGGCTTGGATTCCTTTGCCCAGCCTCCATTCCATCTTCTTTTGAAGTTAGTGGGATACATATTTATTTAACTTTTTTTGCAGCTCCATAGACAACTTGTCTTTTGTTTGCTGGTGCAGCAGTGAGCAAAAAGGCAAACTACTTAAGAAGGTTCTACAGAAGCTGTAGGCAGGAATGGGGCAGGGAAGTGAAAGAGGAGTTTCAGCTGACTATCATCGCAGTGCTACTTGGGCAATAATCTCTCTTATTGTTTATTGGCATTACACACTGAAATAAAAGCCCCTCACTTTCAGCTGTGCTACCATTTGATATGACATGGGGAAGTTCACCAATAGGTCATAGTTAAGGAGAAGTGATCCCCCCCCCCATTTAACCTCTTTCTCCCTTCCTCCGTGGTTTGCAAAGCAAAATAATACAGAAGTGGATAAAGCCTTGTTACACACAAGCAGAGGTACACAGGCAATACACAGGCAGTCTTAAAAGCTGGCCTCATAACTTTAGTATTAGTATTAGCCCATGTGCTGAATCTTCCTATTATCATTTCAAACACTTCTCTGCACTGTGTCTTGCCCAAAGCTAGTCACCTCATCTGCTTGTCAGGTGTTGAGGAGAGCAGCAGATCTTGCTTGTTATTAGACACCCACAGCATCTCATATCTGCTGTAGGCAAATACCAGTCTGCATTTATGGTTCGCTATATGAACATTAGCAGCCTGGGAAGGGAAAAGAACTGGCCTAGATAACATTCAGCTTTAGACTAGCATTTAGAGTCCTAAAACTGAGTGTTTACATCCATTTCATGCACTAGCAGATACTGAAAGATTCCCTTGCCTTCAACCATCTGTTGTTTCCTCACTCACTACAGCAGATGGAAATGAGGGATTAACCCTCTTCCCCAGAATACTAATTACATTCCAATGGAAAAACCACCATGTGCCAGTAAATTGCAGATATAAAGAGTTCAGCCTTTAAATTAGGGATGGGAAACCTGTGGGCTCCCCATGTTGGTGCATTACAATCTCCATCATTCCTGACTGTTGCCTATGCTGGTGGCTGTGGTCCACAGGTTAACCACCCCTGCTCTAAATGGACCTCACTCACCTTTTCACAGTATCCTACACATCCCATCAAAACAATGATGTTGGTATTCCATTAAAAACATCACTAATATCGCCATTTTCAGAAATAAGCTTTCCTTCCAACCTATCGCAGCACAGAAGACTCAGATACCTGTTCCGATGCAGATAAGGGGAGTGGCAGGGAGCCCAGCTCCTTCAGGTATTCATTGGTCTCTTTGGCAAGCCGGTTTGCTGTGTTCTGCAACTGCTGTCTATGAAAAAAGAATGCATTTTTCAGCTTTGATTTCTAGACTCTTCAAAATGGAAGCTTGAGCACATAAACAGGAACTATGCTACCCACAAATCTAATTTTTCATTCACTCGGTTATGCAGCAATTTAGGACAGCCACATGATTCTTGTTGGGTGCCTCCCAATACTAAATTTCATTTCCCCCAGAAGTGAATAGACATTCCTTCCGTATAAGCATTTCTAGGCTCTTTGGAATTAACAAGTTGTACAGCAGTTTGTTACTGTGTCCAATGGCCTACAGATGCAGCCGCATGAGATGGGGAAGTCTTGATGTAGAATGGGCAGTTTTTTAGACTGCAGGTGGAGAATCACATTCATGAATGTTCTCCTACATTAGCCATGCTGGCAGAAGCTGATGGGACTAAAAGTCCAACAGAATCTGTAGATTCCCCATCCCTGCCCTATATGAACTTACCCAAAGTAGTGTACTAGCACAACAAGCAGCAGTCTGGGCTAAAACCCCTCTCCTTAAAATACTATAGCTATTTTATTTTGTGGGATACACAAACAGGAGAGTATTAAAAAATGCTATGCCTCCCCTTGCAGACTGAAGTGGCATCATCTCTTCAACCAACCACATTCTACTGCCCATGCAGGATATTCAAAATTTATCCAAGTATTTGGGTTTGCCATTGTAATGTGCACTTTAAGAACTGCTCTGGTCATACGTACAGGTTTTCCTGCAGTTTGCTGGAGTCCTGCTTAGTTCCCAGCTGACTCATCAAGTTCTTTATCTGAGAAGCTGTGGAAGCAAAGTTGATTGTGCGTTATCATTGTGCATAAAAGTTCTCCTCTAAGGAGGTATTGCCAGGGGGGGGGGGGGAACATTGCTCAAATCATAGCCTGATCCTAACTATAATTACTTGAGAATAGGTTGCATCCATTTCAGTGGTGCGTTTAGCCTAAAGCTTCAGAAGGAATTTAAAGGGGATTTCACTATTTTCAGAAGGAGACATTCTTTGGGGCAACACAAAGTTGTCTTTCAATGAATTAATAAAAAAAATATTGTTATGACTGTAGAGAGTACTGGAAGAAAACTTCAATCGATTAAAAAACTACTTCTGAAATCACTACATCTTTCGGCAATAAGTGACAAAGTACAAAGCAGTAATAAAACAAGTAAGTGACAGTGCAAAGGTTAAATCTAAAATACAAAGGGAGGGAGGTTGGGGAGAAGACGACAGACTTGGGAGCCCTATTGTAGCCTTCACTGACCTAGTGCTCTCTAGATACCTTGGGGTACTACTCATATCAGCCCCAACCAGCACAGCCAACAACCATGTTCAGCCAACATGGCCAATCGGGGTTGTAGACCCAAATAACTAGAGAGCATCAGATTAATAAACCATACCCCACTGAATTCAATGGGACTGACTTCTTGTAAATTTCCATAGGAATGGGCAGGAAGTCTTTCTTTGGAACTTAATATTAATATATATTTCAGTGACTTCCTTCCTTTTTTCTTGTACAAATTAGCAACTTTTTGAAAGATGAATTGAGATGAGGTAGAGACAGGTCCAAAGACAGAGACAGGAAGAGAACTATTCTGCATTCACATTTCAAAACTGTTCAGTCCCAGGTTGATGCTTATTTTGGCCTTATGTCAGTAAACCACAGAACAGATAATTAAATCAGACATAATAAACACCTTCTGAGAGTTATAAGCAAAACAGTATATATAGTCCTAACACTCATGGCTTGCTTGTGCTAGGTTGCGAACATGATGAGATCAAGCTAGTCTGTAACAATGCTTAAATAAAGCCCGAAAATATCAAAAATCTTGCAATTGTGAATTACTTGTGCAGAATCACAGAACAGTTGTCTTGAATATTAGTCTGGCAGAGCATGCACATTTGACTGTTTCAGCATAACACTAAATCCTGGTTTAGTGTTAGGTGGACAAATCTCTATGAACCCAAGAAAGTGTCATACTCGCATGCTGCTGCTCCCCATCTTGTGGCTACATGGGATGGGAAGCATGCAAGCCAAACACTTTGTGCTCACAGAGGTTCATCAAACCACAGTTTAGCATTATGTGCAAACTGGGCCACAGCTTCCTAATCAATTAGCTTCAGAGTGTGGCTGCAGTTCAGCTACAAGTCTGCTCAGAAGATGCGGATTATCTAGGCCAATTTCAGTCCAGCTTCAAGTCCAGGTATAACACCTAAAGTGCACTGGACACCTAGGTGGCAGAAGGGCAGGAGGACGACAACCCCGCTGGTTCTCTTACTCTCAGCAGCTTTTGAAACCATCAACTACAGTAAACTCCTTGAGTGATTCGGTGAGTGGGAAGTAGACGAACACCATGTTACGGTGGGTCTGCTCCTAGTACTAGGACTGTTTCCTGGGAACAGCACCAGGCAATTGTTGCTCAATGCCGTTGAAGTTGACCTGTGGTTTCCTACAGGGTTCAGTTTTGTCCCCCTTGCTGTTTGACCCCAAATGGAGCCACCCAGTGTTCGAAACTCCCATTGTTCCAGGCACATTTTGCACCAGGGAATTTCATTAGTGTGAGTAGTTTCTTAGCTCTGGGCGCAATACTGCGCCTAAGATTTCAGATTAAAAATGCAGAGTGGAAGGAAAGGAGGAGCTTTTTCTGCCTCACGCTGAACACCTTAACCTGATCTTATATAGTTTTGTTGTGATATATTGCTTGGTTTTTGTGTGCCTTGGTAATAGCTGCTTTGGGCATTTTTTGATAGAAAGATGAGAAACATATGTAACAAATTATTTACTAAAATATTTATACACCATTATTTATATTAAAAAATCAGAGTGGTTTACAATATTGAAAAAAATAAAATGGGATGCCTCTGGGGAAAGGGCACTTGTCTTTTTTCTAGCATACTTCTCATGCTCCCAGTCATGAACTACAGAGGCAAAATGTAACCTCTTAACCTCTGGAGGTTGTTTTTTTATTTTTATATATATATATATATATATATATATATATATATATATATATATATATATATATTTGCTTTCGTATACACACACACCAATATCAAAGCAGACACAAATGTTACTAAAGGTAGCTAATTCTTGAAACTAACTGCTTATGCAAATTGTCTACTCCCCCCAGCCCTTATTTAGCTCCACAGCATCTGAGATTAGGACTAGTGGAAAGGCTGCAGTGCAGTAGAGTAGGAGCTGCAAGATTATTTTTTCCCAGCCACAAAAGTAGTACAGTGGACGCTCGGGTTGAGAATGTGATCCGTGCGGGATGCACATTCGCAACCCGCAGTGTTTGCAACCCGCATCTGCGCACACGCAGGTTGTGATTTGCGCTTCTGCGCATGCGCAAAGCATGATTTAGCGCTTCTGTGCATGCGCGACTGCCGAAACCCAGAAGTAATCTGTTCCAGTACTTCCAGGTTTCGGCAGTCCGCAACCCGAAAAAACGCAACCTGAAGTGGCTGTAACCCAAGGTATGACTGTAGCTTGTGTTCCTCTCTACATTTCCACTTCAGATATTAATTTATACATAAAAATTGGAAAGTCTTTCAAAGCTCAAGAAGTCTGTCCTTTCTTCCTTCTGTAGCATTTGTAAATGGGAGCAGGAGAATGGGATCAGACAGGTAACTATGTATATTTTCTAGGCACTGTTGTCAGATTTAAGACTGGGTGAGTTCTAGGCATAAATAAAAGTCAAAGAAACGACATGGCAAATAGGTCTCTTAGGGCCCATCCTCTTACAATCTATACTTGAACAGTTTATATTCTGATGTGATTTTAACCCAGAGTTTTGGCATTCATTCTCCCTGTTTTCCACTATATGCTGGTTCAAGCAACCCCACCTCTGAAGAAGTTGCTTCACACTAAAAAAAAAAAAAGAGAGAACCAAAGATGCCCCAAGCTGACAGGGGCACTTTTAAAAGGAAGCATATGTCCCTTTTGGATTTTTGAAGGACAGGGAAACTTCAGATTTAGGAAGTAGGAAGTTTGGGACAGCAGCTCTCTCTGGTGATGATTGTATAGATGAGGGGGAATTAAATGGTACATATTCCATATTAAGATGAGGTTGGATGGGCCCTGACTAACTAGACTCAAGACAATTTCAGAGACTGTTCTTGCCTTCCTCAAAAGCACTTTTGTGTAGCTGGAAACAATATATAGAGACTGTTACGCAGTGATCACATGCAAGTGTATTTTGCTACATGTACACATAGGGAAACCAGAAGAGATGTCAATGGTTTGGCAGAATTAAGACACACAATGAAATACATAACCACAGGGCCATTAAATTCTATATGCAGGTCACACCTCTTGACTACAATGAAATGATTGCCTTTTAGTCAACAAAGAACACGTGAAACGGCCTCAGTGATATTTATAATTGTTAGGAAGCTATTAGGTGAAGCATGGGCAAGGTAGCAATGAGCAGAGATTGACTCATCCATTTGCAATAATTCTCCCACTCGTATGAATATGAATAATGAGACTGCCTGTGGCTTTAACTTCTTCTTTTTTTATAAATACAGATCTTGCTTCCTCTTGTTTATGTTGGTCTATTTTACTGTATTTTTTGAAAGCAATACTTTATGATGCAGACCAAACCAAATAAATAAAAGAACCCTTAGGACAGAAACACGAAGGAAAGGGGTGTGTGGGGTGTAGATAAGGGGGGCGGCGGACCTATTGGGGGAAAAGTGGGCCTTTAAAAAAAGAGAGAAAGCCATGGGGGTGAGTGATTGTAATGGCTTTCTATCGGTTTTAAATATTGTCTTTAATAGACCATCGGGGTAGAGAGCGGGCAGTCCCTGCGGATTAAAGTTCGCTAAAAGGGGGCCCTTGGAACTGCCTGCCACTGCAGCTAAAGGAATCAAGTTTACAGAAGGTCGAAAAATTGCCCTAGGGAGCTGTGATCCGCCTTGAACGTATTGTAAACGGAAAGGCGGGATCTTAAAAGAAAGGAAAAAAAAAAAGACGAATCTGAGGAGGATAAGGTGGCGTTGGGAGGTGGAATCCATGACAGGGGGGCGGTAACAGAGATTGTTTAGGCGGTCGGGGGACAGAATTCGGGAGGCCTGAGGGACAAGACTTAAGACACAGCGGGTCGTGTGGGGAAGGGGAGGAAGCGGTTTTCACTCACTGCATTGTGCCAGGCGCTGTACATTGGTGCTGCAGGTCTGGATAATGGCGCTGAAGTCCCGGGGCGGAAGCCCCCCGGGCCTGTACGTCTCTAACGGGCCGTACGACATGGCCGAGCCTGAAACCCGGACAGAAAACGAAAGAAGGAAAAACACACGATAAACAACACGGGATCTGTGTCAGGGTCAGCCGAATCTGACTAGCGCCGCTTCCGCCGCCTTCACGAAGACGCACGCGCAAAGGGCAAGGCCCTGCCTTCTTTCCCCCTGCTCCGCGCAGGCGCGGGAAAGAAATGCGCGCACCCGCCCCGCAAGTGACAGCCTGCGACGCGACCTGCCCTCGGCTTCCCCTTTCCTAGGTGGGTTCTGCGCGTGCGTCGCGTTCCCCTCCTCGCCCCGCCCAGCAAAACGCGCGCGGCCTGAAAAAAAATGGAGGCTGGGCGTCATGGCAACGGGATGCGGCTCGGAGATGTCGCTGCTTTGGGGCAGGCCGCAAACGCGGACGACGCCTTTGTAGTGAATGTACTGTACGTCCAAGGGCGGATATAGGGGGCCCCATGGAGCTGGTTCCGCACCCGTTAATATGCAGAAATACACATTGCCCCTTTAGCGCCCCGCTCGTGCATTATTTTTCTGGTACCCCCACAGATTATGCGGGCGGCCCTTGGCTTCAGCTGCGCCTTGCTAGGCATTTTGTGATAAGGCTCCTCTCCAGGTCAAAAGCACGATTATCCGTATGATATAAAAGATGCCTGCTTCTTGGGAGAAAGGCGATGACAAAACCTAGACAGCATCTTAAAAAGCAGAGACATCACCTTGCCAACAAATGTCCGTATAGTTAGAGCTATGGTTTTCCCTTTAGTGATGTATGGAAGTGAGAGCTGAACCATAAAGAAGGCTGATTGCCGAAGAATTGATGCTTTTGAATTATGGTGCTGGAGGAGACTCTTGAGAGTCCCATGGACTGCAAGAAGATCACACCTATCCATTCTTAAGGAAATCAGCCCTGAGTGCTCACTGGAAGGACAGATCGTGAAGCTGAAGCTCCAGTACTTTGGCCGCCTCATGAGAAGAGAAGACTCCCTGGAAAAGACCCTGATGTTGGGAAAGATTGAGGGCACAAGGAGGAGGGGACGACAGAGGACGAGATGGTTGGGCAGTGTTCTCGAAGATACAAACATGAGTCTGACCAAACTGCGGGAGGCAGTGAAAGACAGGAGGGCCTGGCATGCTCTGGTCCATGGGGTCATGAAGAGTCGGACATGACTAAACAACTAAACAACAACAAACAACAACATAGATAGATAGATAGATAGATAGATAGATTCTTTATTGTCATTACACTAGTGCAACATTGCACAAGTGCAACGAAATTGGATGCCAACCCTTAAAAACAACAAAAGCAAAACAACAGCAACAACCAAACAAACCACCTTCCAACCACACCCACACCCACACCCATCAAACTCCCAGGTCTCACTATCGAGTTACAGCATTCAAAAAGGCCACAGCTCTTGGATAGAAACTGTTTTTCAGTCTATTTTCCTGGGGGTAACTGTCGGTGTATGCAGTGAGCCTTGCTTCCAGATCAACGTGCTCCGGATTGCATCTCTGGCACGAAATTCTGTGCATGCTCCTTGAGAGGCAATTTCCACTGTGCTCAGAGGAATTTGCTCCCAGGTGAATGTACATAGGATTGCATCGGCTCAAGAATCCTCTGCAAATTTACTGAGAAACAAGATTGTTTATTCTAAGTACTGACATGCGTTAGCAGTGAGTTCAGCAAGGCTTCCTCGGAAGTAGGCTTGGGCAAGATAGCAGCCTATCTAGCACATTTCATTATAAGTTTCATTAATTGGAAATCCCACTATATTCAGGATGGTGCGCATTGGATTGCTGCCTTGGGTGTAATATTGAACTATTAGTTTTTGCTGCAGAAACAATAGTCCATAGTACCTTTAATAGTTTGACTGTGAGCTAGTGTCAAATCATAGTTTTTGTGAGCTAGTGTCAAGTCATATTCATGAAGTGGCAGATACAGTATATGCTTGCATGGGGAGTTGTAAAACAGAGCCAAAAAGGTAATAAAATGTGAGAGGTGTAGTCATTACTCATGCAAATTGGAAGGCACAGAAGTCATCGTTTCCATTTGGCTCCACCTGTTCATAATTTATGTATTTATATATCTGCCAACTGAATGCATCTGATGTGGTGGACTCTGGTCCATGAAAGCTTATGCCACAATAAATCTGTTGAGTCTTTAAGATGCCCCCCAATTCACTGTTAACTGGTTGTATCTGTTGTATTGCAAGGCTTAATTTATAGCAGCACTTAGCCCTAGAATCTCTTCTTAGGGATCAGCTCTATGATACGTGATATAATAATAAAAAAATGAGCGTATAGAGATGGGAAACCTGTTGGATTCCAAATCCCATCAGCCACAGCCAGCATGGGCAACCGTCAGGGAAAATGAGAATTGTACTCCAGCAGCATCTGGATTGCCACAGTAACTTCACTGGCCCGACAGCACTGGCTGTCAGTTAGTTTCTGGGCCCAATTTAAAGTGCTGGTTTTGACCTATAAAGCCTTAAACAGCTCAGGACCGTAATAAGTCAAGGACCGCCTCTCCGCATATGAACCAACCCGGACCCTGCAAGCCTCATCTGTACCTCCTCCATGAGAGGTCCAGAGGGTGGCAACATGAGAACATCCTTTTCTGCAGTGGCTGCCCCTTTGTGGAATCCTTTCCGTAGCACCTTTGTTACATATCTTTCGGCATCAAGCAAAAATACTCTTTTTCTCCCAGGCCTTTGGCCAATTAAGCAATCTGGCCTTTTAAATGGGTGTATGTTTGTTACTGGGACGCGGGTGGCGCTGTGTGTTAAACCACTGAGCATAGGGCTTGCCGATCAGAAGGTCGGCGGTTCGAATCCCCGCTTGGTTCCTGCTCCTGCCAACCTAACAGTTTGAAAGCACGTCAAAGTCAAGTAGATAAATAGGTACCGCTCTGGCGGGAAGGTAAATGGCGTTTCCGTGTGCTGCTCTGGTTCGCCAGAAGCAGCTTAGTCATGCTGGCCACCTGACCTGGAAGCTGTATGCCGGCTCCTTCGGCCAACAGAGGGAGATGAGCGCCGCAACCCCAGTCGGTCACGACTGGACCTCATGGTCAGGGGTCCCTTTACCTTTACCTTTATGTTTGTTACTATGTTATGTATTTTTGTGTTTTTTATGTTATAACTGATCCTTGGATGAAGGGCGGTATAGAAATTTAATACATAGTAAAGTAATAATTCAATAGAGTACTTTTCTTTCATCAGCCTGGGATTCTCAAGCACTGGCAGACCCGATTTATAAACACACAATGAAGTTGTTTTCAAACAATCACATCTCATCTTAATTAGCCAAGAGGATCTGCTTGATTCTGAGCTGGTCTCAGTGCTGTCATGTGGTGGCATCAGCAGCCCATTTGGTCCAAATTGGGCTTAGTCATTCTGCTACCCCCCGCCCCTGCGAAGATGCAGCCATGTCTGTGTCACTCTCCAGTGTGCGGGGTGGGTTGCTGAAATATACTCAGAGTCGAGAACATTTCATGCTCTTTATTCAGCTCATAGTAGTGAGGAATGGAAGTTCCCCCAAAATGTCTGCTTTATATATATTATTTACACAGTGGGCGCCACATGATTGGCTAATTCCGGGATTCTCCTGTAGGCCAATCAGGTTGCAACTTCACTTCCACCTGGAGTTGGATTGGGTGGCTCCTGTGGACCAATCATACTACTGCATTCTGGATCCTATTGTTCTAGGACCAGTCAGACTGCTGCATTCTGAATCCTATTGTTCTAGGACCAATCAGACAGCAGCAATTTGGATCATATTCAACTCAGTACATAACAGTTGGGTAGGATTGCATCCTAACTGTGCAAGCCTTATTTTGAACTGTTTGTATGATTCCTTTTAATTAATTTTATCCACTCTATGCTTTTTTGTAATTTTTATGTGTACCGCTTATAAACACTGGTGACTAAGCATTATATAAACAGCTTAAATTAATAAACTGGGTCCAGCTTTAAAAGCCTGAATGTTTTTGAGGGCCAGGCAGCACGGGTTTGCACACATCACTCGAAATCACAGCAAGATATGAAAATGACATTGAAGCTGTTTGATTGAAGGACACATCCAGTCTTCTGAAAGGGCTTCATTTCAGCATTGTATATTATTGATGAAATTCAACTTCCTTTCCTTTTCCTGAAGCCTAATGACTTGACAAAAAAAGGATCTTTTTGTTGCCTTCTGCTTTGCATACTGAGGGATTTGATGAGGTGACAATCAGAAAGCCCCCTGTGAGACTAGCCTGCTTTATTGTGCAAATTTTCCAGCCTTGATAATTTTCTGCATTGTTGTCTGACTTGGAAGATGGAGCCTTGTCTCTGGATGCCTCTGTAGTCCTTGTGAGTTCACAGTGAGGGATGCTGTGCTGTGACTGCATCTCCTGAGGCAAATTTCATCTTCTAAAAGTAGATACAAGGAGCTCAGTTTAGATCAGGGCCACAGCATAATGGGGAGAGGGGATTGATTGAATTCATATCCTTCCCAGCCAAGAGGACAGGCACAGTACAGGTGCCTGTATATATATTTTCTCTCCACAGATAACAGCAGCTTTGATATATGTGTGTGTGCTTTGGATCTGGGTCACGGCATGGGAGAAAGTATTAGATTTCTTTCCTCTCATCATGGAACATCTAGTTTGACACTCAGAAACATAACTCACATACGTTCTGCGTATGTTAATTCAAAATAGCATTATCTGCTATTGTTAGCTGTTCTAATTAATGGGCCACACTTGTCAGATTGCAGATAATCTTCGCCAATAGGTCTTTCCATAGTAACATCCCTTTTAACGAGGACTAAAAGTGCAACCCTATTATTATTATTATTATTATTATTATTATTATTATTATTATTTCTATTCTACCCTTCCTTCCAAAGGAGTCCAGGGTGGCAAACATCAAAATGTTAAAATAATGCAATTTAAAGAACATTACAAACATTTGAAAGTTATCACGTGCTCCACTGTTACTAATGTTAAGGTATCTTTTAGCCATCAAATGCCTCAGTAGACATTTTAGAACATTTTAAAATTTATCCTGAAATTTCCTTGGGGTAGGGGAGCACCTGCTTTGCATTTTAAAATTCTCAGGTTCAATCCGCAGCATATCCATTTAGGGCTAGGAGAGACCCCAGTCTGAAATGCTAGAAGAGATCTGAAGCCAGTTCATTATAGACAATATTTATCTAGATGAACCAATGGTCTGGCTCAGTATAAGGCAGCTTGCTATATACCTAATAATGAGTGAGACAGATGCACCTATACGTTTCTACTCAGAATTCAGTCCCTGTTAAGTTTAACAAGGCAGACTCCCAGGTTACCTAGAACAAATTTTGCAGAAGAAACTCTGTTTTGAGCAATTTGCTATGCATCAATAAGGCTGCCTGGATAGGGGTATTTTTAGGTGGTCACCCAGGTCCTATGGGCTTAGCTATCCTGCCCCCTTCTTTCCCTTTTGAAACACTGAGCACACTGCAAAATGCTGTGCTGAGACCCCAGACTCCTACCCCAGCTCTATACACAGCATACATTTAAAGCACATTACTTCCTCCAAAGAATTCTAGCAACTGTAGTTTATACCTCACTTAGCAACTACAGTTGCAAGGATTCTTTGTCATGTACAGTACTTAAAACCATAGCTGTCAACTTTTCCCTTTTCTTGCGAGGAATCCTATTCGGAATAAGGGAATTTCCCTTTTAAAAAGGGAAAGGTTAAAACATATGCTGTGTGCACAGCTTATTTTATTGACCCCACAGGCACTCTGTACATTTGTGCAAGTTTGTGGCAGGCCTGAGTGCTTTGAGCACCTGGTGACACTCCTGTGCATGCTGCAGTTGATTTAAATTTAATTTTTTAACAAATAAACTTGGGAAGGTGGGAGGTTCCAGTTGTGTTTGTTTGGGTCCATTTGCTGAGGATCACCATGTTAACAAAGCACAATGGCTTTAGGGCAATTCCCTTCAACTCTTTGTCAGATCCCAGAAGGAAAATAATTGCTAGCCTTGATAACAGAGAGGACAACAATCGAAACAGGTCACACAGGATAAGTATTAACCTTTGGACACAATATAGTCAATACACTAAAAGTTGGGGTGGGGTGTACGGAAAAACCTTTGAAATATTCTTTGGCTGACTTGGCTTTTATGATAAGTAAAATATGGATACCTAGAAAGAAAGTTTTGGGAGAGCTGTTCTCAGATCATATGCAGGAAGTCTAGTTGGCACAAACCCTCTGGAAAAGGGGTCTCTGCTCTTTCAGTGCCTGTGGACACATTTGCAAGCCAGAGAAACTGAAGTGATGGCTGCACACATACCACAACCTGTTTTATTGGCTACAGAGGAATGCTTCTTACAAGCCTAATTTCAGCAGGGGGATGGGCACATTCTGCGAGTGCCAGGGAAGACTCCTCCCTGTAGGAGCAAGCTGGTGACCCATGATCTGGAATTGCTGCCAGAGAATTGCATTTTGGAAGAAAACAGCCAGCAGGGGGCAGCAGCATCCCGTGAAAGCTTTTCAGTGGGGCACATACGACTTGATAAGCGGAGCTCAGAACTGTTAAGTGTTATGATGAAATGGCAAGCTTCCTTCCTTTGTTTATTTGCTTTTGCTGGCTAAGTTTCAGAATAGTAGGAGCTGGTTCTCAGGGCATGTGTCAGTGACACATTTGCTCTTGAAAGCCACTACCCTCCCCACCACAAGAGAGACCTTCAAAGCAAGCAGGGCTTGTTGTTATCCTACAAAGCTTTTAATAACTCAGATGCCAAAGACCACTGCCTCCTTTATGCCCCATTGCGGTGTTCAGTCTCAGCCTGAAATATCTCCTGCTTAGGATCCATCTTGTCTGTGTGCAGACTCCATACAGGGAAGACACTTTTTAAATATATAAATAGACTGTGTAACCTTTAACAGTTACACAGTTATAACTTGCTATATGAAGCTTTTCCCAGCAGGGACTGGAAAAAGCTTCACCTGTTGATTTCAGCCTACCCTTTAGCTGTTAAAAATACATGGTCTCTGTCCATAAAACAATGTGACAACCCTAGAGAGATGTGGCCTCTTGATAGCTGTCTCACCTGTAGAACTTGCTTCTCCTAGCTAGATGCTTACTAAAGTCTGCAATTGCTGTTGAGCTCTCTGAGTGGGCTGGCTTTGGAAAAATGAGGATGAACATCAGCTTAAGTTGTGCACTAGTATTTTAACCACATCTTATATATCTGGGCTCTCCGGGTGGGTTAGAAAAGTAACGAGATCAGGGCTGCCTCCTGAATAAAGACATCTTAGTCAATTCATCCTGTGAATTGGATCAAGAAATCCTATAGTCTAGTAACATCTGTGTGAGGGGATATGCTGCCACCCTCAGCTAATTAAATTTGCAAATTAAAAAAATTCTGCAATACTTCATTTGTCTTTTAAGTGCTACACATGTGTGCTGTAGCAGTTATCATCTCCAGTGTGTGGCAAGAGGGTGCCTGCCACCTGTATTTTTTATGAGTATTAAAAATGATAGGCATGTTTTTTTTAAAAAAAATTGCCACCAAATTAGGGATACCTTTGAAGCCTTAAAAAAAAGATCTCTGATTGCTTGCTTTAAACGTTGCTGCGCTAAAATTAGTATATAACACCAGCAATGTTAGAGAAGCAGCATATTTCTATTTATTTGTTGGCATTATTTTGGCATTCAGGTGTCTCAAAGTGACACATTAAAAATAGAATTAGCAAAGACATTAAAATCAGATATAAAAACAACAGTAAACGAAAGCTAAAATACTCATCTGAAAATATACTTAAAAGGAACAAGTCCTATCTGCCCCACTTGAAAGATGAGCAGAACTAAGACCACTGACCTATCTTAACTACCCTCCCAATTAAAAACCCAAAGCGTAGGTAAATAAGTACATTTTTCTCTGGCACCTAAAGACAAACAACAATAGTGCCAGGCATGCTTCCGTGTGGAGAGCATTCCAGAAGTGGCAGTCATTAAAAAGGTCCATTCTTGTGGCGCCACCTTCCATTCTTCCCACAGAGAGGGCACATGAAGAAGGGCCTCAGATGACAAATGTAGTGTCCAGATTAGTTCATGTGGAAGAGGCAGTCCTCAAAATACAGGGGGTCCTGAGCTGCAGAAGATTTATAGCTCAAAACCAGTACTTTGTATTAAGCCCAGAAACTAAGCATACCTTAATAATATTGAGAAGTGGCACTCACCCACTTCTGAAACTTCTTTCTTTTCTTTTCTTCCTTCTTTCCTTCCTTCCTTCCTTCCTTCCTTCCCCTCTCCCTCGTTGCTCTTTTCTGAGAGCCTAGTTGTTACAATGACCAGGACCTGGGAGACCCGTGTTCAAATTCCCACTCAGCTTTGAAGCTCACAGGATGGCCTTGGGCCAGTTACTATCTCTCAGCCTAACTTACCTCACAGGGCTGCTGCAAAACTAAAATACAGGGTAAATGGTGGGGGGCAGGCACACACGACAACCATTGAGGAAAAGTGGGACATAAATATAATAAATTTAAAAAATCTATTTCCAGAGGAGTAGCTGTGTTAGTCTGTTGCTGCAAGAGCAAAGAATCATGTGATACCTTAAAGACACATTTAGGCCCCCTCCAGATGTTTCTTTATTTCATTCATACAAATTTGTGCTCTTGATGGCGTTGGGGTGGTAATACATGCTTTCAAAGCTGCTTGTGGCTGCAACATTTGGGGGGCAGGAATACTGCTTTGTTTTCAAACAGTGCTTGTCCTGTTGCTTCCTGAGGAAACCCTGTAACTTTTCATACTGCAAATGTTCTGGAGTTTGTTTGTTTTTTGTTCCACTTGTTGCATTATAGCTCAGGAGTGCCCCTCTAGACCACAGTGATGCCATAACATTGGTATTATTATTATTATTATTATTATTATTATTATTATTATTATATAATTTATTTATACTCGGCCCATCTGGCTGGGTTTCCCCAGCATAGCTGTCAACCTTCCCTTTTTTTGCGGGAAATTCCCTTATTCCAGCACCATTTCCCGCTGCTTCCCGCTGCTATCCCGGATTGTTAGATATCCTGTAGACTGTCCCCAGGACAGGTGAGGCTGCTGGTCCCTTATTTTCGAGGCTGCTGATCCCTTATTTTCAAATCTGAAAGTTGACAGCTATGTTCCCCAGCCACTCAGGGAAGCATTGCAGAACAACTAATAAAGCAGAATGATGTATAGATAGTCCAGTACTGTATAGTATAAATCTACCACTAATTCACTATCTTTGAGTCAATGATATACAGTGGTGCCCCGCAAGACGAATGCCTCGCAAGACGAAAAACTCGCTAGACGAAAGAGTTTTCCGTTTTGGAGGTGCTTCGCAAAACGAATTTCCTATGGGCTTGCTTTGCAAGACGACAATGTTTTGCGAGTTCCTGCTGGTTTTCTTCCCCTCCCCCCCTTTTTCTAAGCCACTAAGCCACTTATCAGCTGATCCGATCAGCAGATAAGCTGCTAAAAGCCGCTAATAGTGCTAATCCGCTAATCCGTCAATGGGCTTGCTTCGCAAGACGAAAAAACCGCTAGACGAAGAGAATCACAGAATGGATTCTTTTCGTCTTGCGAGGCACCACTGTATTTTTGTAAATTGCTTTTAGGTTGCTTCTTTTTGTAAACAACTGGGGGGGGGGGTTATGATCAAGCAGTATATAAATTCTATGAAATAAAATAGAGATAAATGTTGCAGAATGCATCTGTAAAAACAAAACCAGCCTGGAGGGGCTCTTAATATGAGTTTCTGGGCACCAGAGTCCACTTCATCAGATGCATGGAATGTTATTATCAGCTGGCCGTAGGGTGGCAGTAAGGTCAGAAAGAAACCAAACGCAGAATATGCAGATTGTGATAATTGCATTGAAGCTTAAATGTAAAAAAATAAAAAAAATCAGTGACCATTCAGAAGCTGTGCTAACGATAACATCCTGGCATTTGTAAGCTATTTTTGCTATTGCTGAATAAATGGCACCACTTGTTCCTCATACCTGGTTTATATTCAACTGTTGTGATCCACACATCTGTGACTATGAACTTTGACAAGTGCTAGTGCCAAAACAAATGTTTGAAGAACTGCTGAGAGCACGACATGTGTGAGTATTTAACCTCTGGGGAAGATTGCGTCTGATTTGCACATCTCAGTCCCCTGTGCCTCTACTCAGATGTAAGTCCTGTTGAGTTCAGTGGAGCTTTCTCCCACATAAGTGATCACAGAATTGCAGACACAGTGTTGGGGTTTATAACCAGCTACTCAAAGAAAGCTATTTTCCATCTTTTAGGCTGCAAATGACTAAGATAAGCGTACATGCATCAGACAAGCCAATACTTTTTTTTCCCTTGGGAGAGGATGGAGTAGCATAGGGACTTTCATGGCCTTACCTACAAGGGTAGCTTATAAAACCAGTCCAGAATGGGAATGGAAATAATGGAAGAAAATTACAAACAGGGGAGTAGGGAGATAAGTTCACCCCATCTCCCATTCTGGTAAGTGCAAGGTAGCAGAACATTGAAAGTGGTGGATGATCACACTTAGGATTGCACCATAGTTGTATTTTCCAAGGATTGCGTCCAATGCTAGTCCTCTTCACAGCATCAGACCCATTGAAATAAATGAACATGACTAAGTTTGGTCCGTTAATTCCAACTGTACCACTCTGAGTGAAGCTTGGATTCTCAAATGTCTAAACAAACGTTGATACCTTTTTGAAGCAAGAACCGGTTCGCAACATTTGGGAAGCATGAAAGGTGGTGGATTAGAAAGCTCCCTTAGGTAGACTCATCAAGAAGGTGCAGATCAGATCAGTCAGCACCACAGTTTGCAGAGGTAAAATTCCTCAAGCATCTCTGGGTTGAACTAAGAATCATTGCTTCCCTTCAGTACTTGAATTAAAGTGGGAAGGGGGTCTGCTTTTGTGATGGCCCCTGTGCTGTCAGAAGGCTTTTGAGAGAGGGAGGCATGGTGTGACTAAAATCTACCTATCTTTGAACAATTTCTATAACAATTGGTCATTATTAGAACTACTGTTTAAGAATTGCTGTCCAAGTTTGCCTCCCCTGGCTTCCATCTCCAATCCTTTTTCCTTTTGTGTCCTGTCTTTTTAGATTGTCAGCCCCTGAGCAGAGGCTGGGGGGTGGGAAAGACTTCTGCGATCAGAGCTTCATCTCCTCTCCACCCTGAGACCAAACTTAGGTAAAGGTAAAGGTACCCTTGACCATTAGGTCCAGTCGCGGACAACTCTGGGGTTGCACGCTCATCTCGCTCTATAGGCCAAGGGAGCCGGCGTTTGTCCGCAGACAGCTTCCGGGTCATGTGGCCAGCATGACTAAGCTGCTTCTGGCAAAACCAGAGCAACTCACGGAAATGCCATTTACCTTCCCACCGGAGTGGTACCTATTTATCTACTTGTACTTTGACGTGCTTTCAAACTGCTAGTTGGGCAGGAGCTGGGACTGAGCAATGGGAGCTCACCCCGTCGTGGGGATTCGAACCCTGACCTTCTGATCGGCAAGCCCTAGGCTCTGTGGTTTAGACCACAGCGCCACCAGTGTCCCCAGAGACCAACCTTAACCCACCTGCAAATCACATGCCATCAGGTGATTGAGAGGTGGATGGCCTTCCCCATCTGTCAAAGTTGGCCTGCAAGGCGGGGCGAAAGAGATAGTGAAAAAAGCAGGATTGAACTCCCCATCCATCAGCTGATAAGTGGGGAATTCAACACTGCTTTTCGCAGAGACCAGCTGCACTAGCATTTCTACCTGACATCTCATATATGACAGCAGGTATGGGGCTGGAGGGCGTGGTTTTTGGAGGGAACAGCCTGGTGTGACAAATGCAGAGGGCTGGTGGGCCAAATTTGACCCACGGGTCAGATGTTTCCCACCTCTGCTTTAACTGATCGGTGTAAGCTGTTCAGGGAGCCTTTTGTCCTGACTAGGGTATTAGAAATGCTCTTAAGAAATTGGGGGAGTCAGAAGTTGTGAAATTCAGTAAGGGCTTCTCTACCTTTCCTTCCATAATTTGAGCACTGCTTCCCTGCAAGAAACAAGGCATCCCCTTCAGCAGTGTGTGTGTGTGTGTGTGTGTGTGTGTGTGTGTGTAAAGGACAGACTGGCATCTGAAATGGGTGAAGCCAGGTGGGTATGAATGAAGTCCAGTCATTGTCAAAGTGCACCAGATGCAAGGCTTTCAAACCGAAAGGATAAGGCGGCCCATTTTCAGCTCAAAAAGCTGTTGATTCACACTGTGTTCTTCAGACAGCCAAGCGGAAAGTGCCTTTTCCTGAACCTGGTTATTTATATACAAGAACTTGCTGGTGCTCATGCTAGGGGCCAGCGGTCTTGCTTGCAAAGTTATTCTCTCTCCCCGCTTTCTATTCACTCAAGGATGTTTCAGATCTGGGCGGAAGAAAATGGAGCTTGATTATGATCTACTGCAGGCATTCAACAGAACAAAGGCATTCATGTCCTTGTTTGGGAGTTTAATAAAGCCCAATGAATATCTAATTAAGTTTCAAATATCTCTGCCTTGCAGTCAGCATGGTTTCCAAAAACACAAACATTTGTGCAGGATTTGTGTGTGTGCATGTTTTTTTCTCTCTCTGTTGTGATGACTGATTGCCTCTTAGCTATTCCCCCCCTTAAAAGGGTACTGAAACGTATCAATGCTGAATTTCAAAAAAATGGGGATGGGAAAGCTGGGACCAATTGGATGTTGTGTTCTCTGCCTGTTGGCTGCACTGGCTGCCTGGGGCTGATTGGAGCTGAAATCCAACAACATTTGGAGGACCTTCGCTCAGGTCCTGCTTGCAGGTTTCCTGCAATGGGTTGGCCACTGTGAGAACAGGATTCTGGAGAGCAGGCTTTTCTTATGTTATTATGTCACTGCTTCCCTATCCCTCTTCTTGCAGGGAGTCCACAGCAGCCACACCCTCTGACCCCCAGCTATGTGAGCACTTTGATCATTTGCTTTTTCATCACATTTATACCCCTCCTTTCCTCCACAGAGCTCAAGTTGGCAGCTGTGGAGATTCACTACAGCTGTACCTCTTAATTCTTTAATTTGTAAATTTAATTCGTTCTGGAGGTCCGTTCTTAACCTGAAACTGTTCTTAACCTGAGGTACCACTTTAGCTAATGGGGCCTCCTGCCCCAGCCGCACGATTTCTGTTCTCATCCTGAAGCAAAGTTCTTAACCCGAGGTACTATTTCTGGGTTAGCAGAGTCTGTAACCTGAAGCGTCTGTAACCCGAGGTACCACTGTACTTTTAACCTCACGACAACCCTGTGAGGGAGGTGCGACCGAGATGTAGCGACTGGCCCAAGGTCACCCAGCTCCTTGGCTGGGTGAGGAGTTATACCTGTATCTCCCCTGTCTTCATATATAACCATTTACACTATTTCTGATTACTTTGATTGTTCACAATACATGCTCATGGCACTTTGCAAGGAACAGTTCCGATAAGTCACTATCTCCCAAGGGACTCGCACCCTGAGTGCTGGCAATTACATATGTTCCATTCGCGGAGTTGGCGGAAATGACTGGCAGAGTTCGGGACCTGGGAGAAGAGACGGTGGAAGAGGATTGGAAACGATTCAAAGACTATTTACAAAAACATTATAAACTGTATGAATGCTAGGAGAATGCACGATTGAAAGAAACATGGCAGCAGTAATTTAATTGTAAGACCATATGAGAATAAGTGATGTTTTATGAAATGATGAAATTTGAAGTAATATTATGTTCAAGCCAAGCAGTTTAATTTATGATATAACTATTTAAAAGTTGGAACATAATATCTGAGATTTATATAATAAGAATGGAGGTAAGATAACAAATTGCTGCATATGATCACATGACTGAGAACGCAGGGAAGGGAGATGTGAGGAAGTCCAAAGACTATGAAAGTATGATCTGTGAAAAACTTTTATTTTATCTGTATTTTCTTTTTATTATTCTTTCTTTATTCTATAATCTTACTTTATTTCTTTGTTTGTAATGTGGTGATGAGATTATGTATGTTTGGTGTATTTAAAAATGGTAATAAATATATATTTTTTTAAAAAATACATATGTTCCATTTGGCCCTATTTACTAGGGCTGGTCCGCATTTTGCGGACATTACTGCCCCTGTTTTTGTGATGGTCATCTAATCTAGCCTGCAACCTAGTGCACTGACAGATGTCTATCCAGTCTCTGCTTAGTAAATGCTGCCAGGGAAGGACAACCTACCTCCAGTGACAGCAGGCTGGTAAAAATGTTGTTGGTGTGAGTTCCTAGAAATGCCATTCTCCTGCGTCCAGCTCTCACCCTGGCATCTCAGTCTGTTTAATCTCCCCCCTCCCTTTCACTTTATCTTCTCTCTCCCTCACATGCATGTAAATGCACATAGGTGAACACTTGCACACAGCTTGCCGTTCTGCCCGATTCCAAGACAGCCTTTTGAACTGTTGATAGCAGATTGTCAGACAGGGCTTGCGTAACCTGTTGTGCTCCGGATGTTCTTGGACTCCAAATCCCATCAGCTCTAGTCAGCATAGCCAATGGTCAGAGTTTCCTATCCTTGCTGTAGGACAAACCCAGGGGTCAGCAGACTTTTTCAGCAGGGGGCTGGTCCACTGTCCCTCAGACCTTGTGGGAGGCTGGACTATATTTTGAAGGGGGGAAAAGAACAAATTCCTATGTCCCACAAAGAACCCAGAGATGCATTTTAAATAAAAGGACACGTTCTACTCATGTAAAAGCACGCTGATTCCCAGACCGTCCACGGGCTGGATTGAGAAGGCGAATGGGTTGGATCTGTCCCCCGGGCTTTAGTTTGCCTACCCATGGACAAACCTGCCCCCTCTCCAGCACATATTTAACCAAAGGACTGCATACTTTATTGGCTTTTAAAATAGCACAGGACCTGCTGTTGCAGAGTAAATGATCACAGCACAAAAGCAGATGTGTAAATGGCCCTGGAGAGGCTTGGGCAAGTAGCCCTTGGTGTGGGTGTTGAGGGTGTTAAAAGCTTGTTTCTATCTTTAGCTGTGAAATGTTGGAAGGGATGTCGTTGTTTGGTGAGAAGGGGAAAGTTCTCTGCACTCGGAGGCGTTTTCCCTTTATGCCTGTGTTTTCAGGCTAAACCCCAGCACTGAAAACAGGGTCTAGGGTTGAGCCCTGTTTTGCCCAGGCTCAGAATGAAGCTCATTCCTTGGAATCCGACAATTTGGTTGGAAGAGGCAGGGGTTGGTGGTTACCATCTGTTATTGTATTGTGACATTTGAAGCCGTCTGTTTAACGGTCTGCGGCATTAGTCTTCAGCTGCATTTGATGTTGCAACTAATATGTGCAATAAGGTGGGGGGGGGAGGTCAGGGTGGTGGTGGAGAGAGTCTATTGACTGTGACACAACAGTGAGCTTTTATTTCCACCTCACTCCCCTGTGTGTTGCAGATCTGTGATCTCTCTCCTACTTTCCCTGTCTGTTATGCCCATTGTTGACTGCAAGCCTTCTGGGAAGGTGTTGTGGCACTTTGTCACACTCTCCTGCACAATGCCTAGCAAGAAGAAGAAGAGGAGTTTGGATTTGATATCCTGCTTTATCACTACCCTAAGGAGTCTCAAAGCGGCTAACAATCTCCTTTTCCCTTCCTCCCCCACAACAAACACTCTGTGAGGTGAGTGGGGCTGAGAGACTTCAGAGAAGTATGACTAGCCCAAGGTCACCCAGCAGCTGCATGTGGAGGAGCAGGGAATCGAACCTGGTTCACCAGATTACGAGTCCACCGCTCTTAACCACTACACCACACTGGCTCTCAAGCAAGTTGTTAGCACTAAAGGAATATAGCAGAACAGGTGAGCACCAAGGTAGCACTCTTGGGCACAACCTGAGGGTGTGGTGCTCCCACAGCATCTGCTCAAAAATCCAATTTATTTTGGCCCACAAGTCAACAAAGGTCAGCACAGTCTTGGGTGCAAGATCTGTATCACTGGAGGGCTGCAAAGTGCATTCACAACAATATATCGTGCCTTGAAATGGTCTGGTGTTCCATCTGAGCTTATAGATGAGTGCCTGAGGGCTTCTTCAAACACCTTTTCAAAATTGATCGCAAACTCCGGAATGGAGATGCTAAGGTTGTAAATTAATTCTCATTAAAATACACTGCCTGACTCTTTTTCAAAGATTATAGGGCTCTTCCCTCAACACACACACACCAGATGCATATTCTCTGCCTATCCTCCACATTTAGATGGAGCGAACTTCTGCAGCTGCCACCACTGTGGATTTGACGCATTTGTAATGCGCATCTGATTTGCATCTTATCTCTGTTGTCTGCTCTGAGAAGATATGGGAGCTGGCATGCCTGCAATACAGTGATGTGTGGCTGTGCTGAAAACTGCTACCTTGAAGAGGTCACCTTGCCACACTGCAAAAACCAAGGTGACAAGGATCTTGTGAATCAAGATCTTCTGTAGTTTGCTGAACTTTGAAGTGTTTTAATTGTTTTTGCATACTGTGCATTGCCTAGAGGTTTATCGCCAGGAGTGACCTATAAAGATAATAAGTAAGTAAGTAAGTAAGTAAGTAAGTAAGTAAGTAAGTAAATAAATAAATAAATGTCAGCTTCTCTTCCTTTATCCATCTTGTCTGGTACAAGAAATGTCCGACAATGATGATGATGTACCGTATTTTTCGCCCTATAGGACACACTTTTCCCCCTCCAAAAATGAAGGGGAAATCTGTGTGCGTCCTATGGGGCGAATGCAGGCTTTCGCTGAAGCTTGGAGAGCGAGAGGGGTCGGTGCGCACTGACCCCTCTCGCTCTCCAGGCTTCAGGAAGCTATCAGCAAGCCTGGGGAGCCCACGGGAGTTCCCACAGGGCTCCCTAGGCTGCGGATAGCAGCCTGCTGCCCGGAGCGCGGGGCGCGCTGAAGCCACGCTGAAGCTGCGGCTGGGGGGGGGGGAAATATTTTTTTTCTTTATTCCCCCCCCCCAAAAAAAAACTAGGTGCGTCCTATGGGCCGGTGTGTCCTATAGGGCGAAAAATACGGTAATTCATTATCCTGGCCTTTTCACAGTTGCACCAGTTCAGCATTAGTGGTCTCCTTTGATGAAGAACGAAAGAGAAGCATGTATGATTGCTACTATGCCAAGGCACAGGAACCGGTATTTGAGATTGGCACCCATGAATCTGGGTGGGAAAAGGCACTGCTGCTCCCCACTTGTATTCGCTGTTTCCAGTTCATACTGTGGTCCCTGTGAGATAACCAGCTTCATATAACTAATGTGCTTAAGTCTAAGTAATGCATGAAGTGGTTAATACCATAGAGTAAGCTGTCCTACCAGGCTTAGCTATGCCCCCCTGCACCTTGGGAGGAACTAGATAACCAAGCATTTGTTCTCCTCCAGTCTACCCTGAGAAGCTCCCTGTCAACAGGTTTGAGTTGTTTGCTCCTGCTCAGACTGCATGGCTATCACCAGCCACCAATAATTTAGGAACTTTGATCACTTTGTAACATCTAAGTTTTACTGCCAACACAACTTTTTTTTACTGATGTATCGAAAAACACATGAACCAGACCTTTGAAGAGTTTGTAAGTGAACCAATTTCAACTTACCAAAAGTGTGCTTTTTTTTTCTATGCTCCGCGAATTGGGAAATGTTGGAAAGAGAACTTTTAAAGTACTATTATTGTCTTAATACATTGTCAGCGAAGCTCAGATGCCGACAGGAGAAGAAGGAGTAGGCATAGGGAGAGAACAGTTAGCAGCAGAAAGCAGAGAGGAGGGGGAGAACAGCTGTAATCTTAGCTCTGACCAAAGGGACAGACAGATGTGTGAGAACTACGATAGTGGGCAAGATGTTGGAATGCAGGAAACACCCTCTGCCAAATCTCGTAGGATTTCAAAAGTGGCAGAGATGCGTGAAAGATACCGGAAGAGAAGGTGGGGGCTTCTGTTCTGGGGAAGGGGGAGGAGCTCAGCCCGGGCAACTCCATCTTCTGGGGAGGATGATGAGTAGAGGGGCTCCGTCTTAGTTTGTTGTTTTAGCGATAAATCTGAAATAATTAACAGCCAGAGTCTCGCGTTTGTGGGAGAGACCAAGCCGTAACATCATCATCATCATCATCATTATCATCATCATTTATTTATTTATACCCGCCCATCTGGCTGGGCTTCCCCAGCCACTCTGGGCGGCTTCCAACAAAATATTAAAATACAGTAATGCATCAAACATTAAAAGCTTCCTTAAACAGAGCTGCCTTCAGATGTCTTCTAAAAGTCTGGTAGTCTCTTTGACATCTGGTGGGAGGGCGTTCCACAGGGCGGGCGCCACTACTGAGAAGGCCCTCTGCCTGGTTCCCTGTAACTTGGCTTCTCTCAGTGAGGGAACCGCCAGAAGGCCCTCGGCGCTGGACCTCAGTGTCCGGGCAGAACAATGGGGGTGGAGACGCTCCTTCAGGTATACTGGACCGAGGCTGTTTAGGGCTTTAAAGGTCAGACCAACACTTTGAATTGTGCTCGGAAACGTACTGGGAGCCAATGTACATATATGATTATCAATAACATACTATATTCTGTATAAACTCATTCCAATTGCACAGGTTGTTTTGGACCTGGAAGAGGGAGAAATGGGGACGGAATGGGGCAGGGCAGGCTTAAGCATGCTCTACTAATGTGTGCTTTAACCCAGAACGCAACCCCTGCAGAAATGGGGAGTTGCCTGGTACTAAATTAGATGTGGCAATGGTCTGGCTTAGTATAAGAGCAGCTTCCTATTTTCCTATGTTCCTATGCTGAACAGCTTTTAAAGAATAGAGAAATTCATAGACTCATAGAGTTGGAAGGGACCCTGAGAGTCATCTACTGTAGTCCAAAACCCTGCAATGCAGGAATGCTTTGGATTTCCTGGAGGATGAGCCTATAGTGGCTACAAGTCATGAGGGTTATCTATCAGAGTCTAGTATCAGAGGCAGTATGACAGAGGCAGGTGCAAGAAGCTGGGGCTCATTAATAGGAGTGCTGTTTTGCTCATGCCCTGGTTAGCCTGCATGAGAATGCAAGGCTATATGGGTCCCTGGCCTGAACGAACAGATATTCTTGACTATATTGCAAATCTTGCCTGCGCAATGTGCTACCACAGGGAAGATGACAAAAGACCTTTGGATTTTGTCATCCAAGCCAAACAGTCAAGTCAAACAAACACACCCACCCACCCACCCACCCATGCAGCAGATCCACAAAGCTGCATTCATCTTTCGGAACAGAAAACAGACCAATGCCTTTTACACAAAGGATACTCAATGCAGAGTTGAGTTGCCGCATTCATACAGTAAAAAACGCTGGAGTACCAAAGCGCAACTCTGTGAAGAAGCCCATCCTGGCCCTTTGAGGACCAGGGCCAAGGTCAAATTTATTTTTTTTGCTGCACCTTGAGTGAAGTGCAAAAGCGCTACTGATTTCAGCTGCTTACACTAATCCTCTCCTTCCTGGGTCACTTCCAGGCTCTACTTTGCATCCTCCTTAGTGTTTTTGCCTGGCTAGAAATGTGTCCTTGCCTGGGTGGAGGACCGAGAGGTGTGTGTCACTGTGTGAAGAAACTACCCTGCTGTACCTGCACACAGGGCTGTCTTAAGCATATGCGGCGCTGGGGTGCAAAGATCCACCCAGCACCCCTAGGTTACCCAGAGTTGTTGACCATTTTTTAGGGGGGGACACCCCAAAGTTGTTGTCCTTTTGACCTTTTTTAGGGATAGAACCCCCAAAGTTGTTGACTTTTTTTAAAAGTAAATAGTTATTTACCTTTAGAATAGTTATTTACCTTTAGGGACTCACAGTGCCAACCAATGGGGGTGCCAGCGCCCCCCACACAGGGGCTTATGAAGGTGGGTGTGGGTTCCATGCTGGGGGGGGCACAGCTGCCCACTGCCTCCCCCCCTCAGCTCGGTCCCGGACTCTCGGCCTGGCGCCCTTGAGAGCCTGGCGCCCAGGTGCCATGCACCCGGCTAAGACGGCCCTGAATGCACATATATTGTCCTGTCTACCACTGCCTCTTTCCCTGCCACCAATCACATGTGGCTCTCGGAATGTTGCCCAGAAGAGAATATGGCCCTCAGGCTGGAAAAGTTCCCCCACCCCTGACTGACAAGGATCCCTTCCACTGAGTACGTAAAGACTCCTGGTAGGGTCAGCAAGCCCTCCTGCCCCCAGCCACTCAGAGAGCTCAGCAGCCCAATGCCCTTTCAGGCTGCACAATTGACCCTTGTGCTGTGGAAACTCTGCTGTCCACCCACCTCCAGGTTTAACCCCTCTCACTCCCCACTGGCTTCTGAGTAGCATGTGCCCTCAGAGTCCCTTCCCACCCAAGGTCTCTCCCTTTGGATGATGAAGCATGGCATGGAGAAATTAGGCAGAGGAAAAGTTTTCTCCCTCTCCCCTAACACTGGATATCTGATGAAGGTGAATGTTGGGAGATTCAGGACAGAAAATAAAAGAAAGTACTTTTTAATACAGAGCATAGCAGACTTTCTTTCTTTTTTAAAAAAAGATATTTATTGAGAAATTTTTTTGAATATAAGAAAAAATAAAAATAAACATACAAAATAATAAGCAGTTAAAAACACACATTAATTTTCAATAACATAACTTCCATACCCTTATTTCCTCCGACCTCCTCATACTTCCCTTCTTTGTATTCCATTTCAGTTTGTTAGTTAGTCTAATCCTTACCATTAGACTTTTACCCATTTATAATCCTTTTTTCATATCTCCTAAAGCATTACAGCTGGAAACCGCTTAGTTTCTATCCAACATCTTTCTAACATTCATTAATTTTACAATATTTCTTTAAGTAGTCTTTAAATTTCTTCCAGTCTTCTTTCACCAACTCTTCTCCCTGGTCTCGGATTCTGCCAGTCATCTCAGCCAATTCCATAAAGCCAATCACCTTCATCTGCCATTCTTCCAGGGTGGGTAGATCTTGTGTCTTCCAATACTTAGCGATGAGTATTCTTGCTGCTGTTGTAGCACAGAGCATAGCAGACTTTCCAAGTGTCCCTATTTTCCAGGGATGTCCCTGATTTAGAGACACCGTTGCGGTTTCTGGATTTGTTCCCACTTTTCCTTAGGATGTCCCAGTTTTCATTGGAGAAATGTTGGAGGGTATGAAGTTATCCAACCCCTGAACCATCTGAAGGCAAACTTGTATAGGGAAGGTTTTTTTTTTAAAAAAATAAAAATGTCCAATGTTTTATTATGTTTTTATAAGCTGCCCAGAGTGGCTGCGGCAACCCAGTAAGATGTGTGGGGTACAAATAGTAAAATTATCATTATGGAATGGGACGTCCCTATTTTCATCGGAGGGTATGGCATAGTTAAAACGATGGACCTTGCTCCCATAGGAGGCAGTGATGGCCACCATCTTGGATGCTTCAAAATAGATGGAAGTGAGGTCTCTTGAAGGCTGCTAGCTGCAGTGTCTACGCTCTGCCCTCCACAGTTGGAAGTAGCAGTGCTTCTGAATATCACTTGCAGGAAACTGCAAGAGGGGAGAGTGCTCTTCTGCACGAATCCAGATCACAAGTTTCCCACAGTGATCTGCTGGGCCACCGTGAAAGCAGGACACTGATCCCGCAAGCTCTTCCTATGCTCTTATGGATACAGACGCTCTGTTTTGGCCTCGATTTAACGGCTTGCAACTTCGCTTGGATTTTGCAACAGAGACAGGAAATGAAGAGCCGTCTGTTTTTTCTTGCTGGCCTGCCTGTGAGGCAACCCAACAGAGAACCATTCACAACATTTCTGTGTTTTGAAACCCATCTTCCTCCGTTTTGCAGTAGTGGCATCAAAACAAAACCAAGCCAACTTTGTGGGATGAAGAAGATGGTGTGTGGGGTTCGAGTAGTCCAATTATGCACAGCTATCCCATCCTCTTCCATAGGTACTTTATGGGGCAAATGTCCTATGTGTAGCCTTCCCTGACCTGTTGTGGGCTCCAGCATTTGGGGTCAAAAGCAAGTGATTTAAAACAACTGTTTTTGAGACATTTCATTCCGAATCTGCTAGACAGATGACAGGTGGGTGTCCTGCCCCCCACAACATAAATCCTGGCTACACCTATGGCAGAGAAAGTAGCCTACCATAACAAAGGTATAACACTCATGCATTGTTCCTCCTATTTTTGCCTGCGGCCCTACCTGCCACCAGGATCCTGCTCTCAGAAGGTTCTCCAGAAGAAGCTTAATATCTGATGAAAAGGGAATGAAATAGGTCCCCGTCCCTGCCCTAGGGCATTGTGGGGAATAAAGATGATGGCTCCCAGCACTTTTTAAAGCAACCACCCAAGAATGCTGCCTGTTCCCCTTACAGAGATTGCAGGACATTCAAGTAGGCGACCATACCACTTCCATTCTGTAAGCCGCTCAGCACGCAGCTGTATCGACATATGTTCGTTGATTTTGTTATACGTTAATTAAATTTGTATAGTCACCCGTCAGTAAATATTCCCTGGATGGCTTCCATAAAAAGGAAGGGAAGGAGGGGAAAGAAAATATTGACAATATAAGATACAATAATTAAAATTAACAATAAACAATAAAACACAACTGTATGAGAGTGTGTAAACCTTTGTTGCAGCAAGGGCAGTGCTATACACAGTTTACAACTTGGGTTAGGGGAACAACAAACGAAGTTTCCTACAAACAACAGAGTTTCCTACAAAGTTTAAAAGCCTTGGTCTTTGCTTCAAATTGAAACCACTGCAGAGTCATCAGATGAACCTCTCTGAGGAGTCTTTTATGCAGCTGGGGTGCCACTACCAAAAAGGCTCTCTCCTTGGGAGGCCCCTGTCTCACTTCACTTGGCAGTGGCAGCAGAGGATGTGGTTTGACCGACAAGCACCTGAGGGCACGGTGCCTAGCAGTGCGTACCTTTAACTCGAGTCATCTCCCTCCCCTTTCATGTCATCCTGAACAACAACATAGCATAGCTACATAGGAAGGAGCTGAGCTTTAATATGGCGCTTGAACTAATTGCCTCTGAAAAACACTGCTTGCACTCTGCTGCCCCATTCTTACTCTGGCACATTACTCGACTGCAGTGGTAGTGTTACGATATGGATGCAATGTGGCAGCGAGCTGCAGCTAGCTGGAAAGCAAAACATGATGGGAATGTTGGGACTGTACCGTGGGAACAGAGGGACAGTCTATTCACAGTGCTGAGCACCGGATTTAGCTCAGAGTGTAATTTGACCTGTACAGGAAGTACAGGAGGTGGAGTTTGTCTCTCTGCTGTTGGAGTTTGAAGCGAGCAGACGCGTTTCTCTGTAATGCTGCAAAGACAGAAATAAAGGCATGTAAATACATTTCTGTCTATCTCTTTCCCCTGCCTGGGGGCAGGGAAGAGTAGTGTGTTCTTCTCACGCTTGAGGAGGATCGCCAATCGTGACCTAGCCTGGATCCTGCTCGGGAATGCAGACAGGGAGGTCAACAGGAGATCAAGCCGGGTGCCTGGAGAGTGGCCAGTTTCTCCTGAGAGGCAAGATTTCCTAACAGGTAGATGGTGCCCATTGGAACTGGAAGGGCAGAAACCAAGGAGTCCAACTGCCAGGGAAGCCAGAGCCAATTGCAGGCAGAGGCAACAAATTTTAATTTAGACCCCATCCTCCTCCCTGCTGTGTTCTACAAAGGCAAGGCTGAGTCTATGGAGGGGGAAGGTGGCAGCCAGGACAAACCCTATGGACTGGTTCTAAGGCAGGCAGGTGGGTAAAAGCTGACTGAAGGCAGGCCATGGCTTTTGGGACAATGGCCCCTTGGCCCTACGGAACAACTTCAATTGCTCAAAAGTACTGTGAAAACCGCAGATCTACTTTCCAGCTAAAGCTGTCAGGATTCTGTTCCAAAGGACCAAGGAAATCTGAAATCTGGGTCACCTATTAAAAATGCAAATGACTCCAAAGTGCATATATCTTATTACTTTGCCTAATACTTTCATCATAGGGAGGGGTAAGGAGCTCAGGAGGAGTACCCCCTGGTCTCTGGAAGTCCTCTTTCTGGTTCTGAAACCTCACCAGGTGTTACTCACACATTTCCAAGCAGAAGGGGCTAGGAGCTTGCTTTTTAAAAGCAAACAAATTAAAAACAGCATTCTTGGCATGCTAAGTTTCGTGCCCGTTGCTGAAGCCCGTGCTTACACAAAAACTACAAAGCAACAATAACAATAGCTTCGTTGTGTATTTGAGCGCTGCCTAGGGTTGTGCTTTTGTCATAAGAATTCTAAGGTATCAAATATAGAATAATGGAGATGAGGGCCGCTTAACCTACAGACAGTTCTTTTTGGCCATGCAGTTCCTATTATCACCCTGTGTTTCCTAGTTTAGGGATGATTTCAGGGCTTGCCACTTTGCAGCTTGTTAAACCCCAGTTTGAGAGAACCTAATGCACTTTGATGGCTCTAGCCTGAAACATAGCTGACAATCAGTGTAGCTCTTTTAGTGACTATCTGAACAAATTGCCCAGCTCCATTGTTAATTCAGAACCTTGCCACCCTATTCAGGAACCAGCTGTATCCCTGCTGATTCCCCGTTTAATTTGTATAGTAATCGGTTCTTGTTTTATTACGGATGTTAAGCACTTTCATTGACGTGTTGATTTGCACTTTCTGTTTTATTTATGTGCTGTATTGTCTGTAAACCGCTTTGAGTGGGAAAGAAGAAAGTGGGAAAGAAGAAGAAGAGGAGGAGGAGGAGGAGTTTGGACTTGATATCCTGCCTTTCACTCCCCAAAGCGGCTAACATTCTTCTTTCCCTTCCTTCCCCACAACAAACACCCTGTGAGGTGAGTGGGGCTGAGAGTCTTCAGAGAAGTGTGACTAGCCCAAGGTCACCCAGCAGCTGCATGTGGAGGAGCAGGGAAGCGAACCCAGTTCACCAGATTATGAGTCCACTGCTCTTGACCACTACACCACACTGCCAGAGTGCTGGACTAGGATGTGGGAGACCCTTGTTCAAATCCCCACTCAGCCAGGAAGCTTGTTAGTGACTTTGGGCCAGACACCTCCCTTGCAGGGTTGTTGTGAAGTGAAAATAGGGCGGGGAAAACTATGGGTGCCACTTTCAGCTCCTTGGAGAAAATGGGATATAAATGTGAATAGTTTAATTTATCATTATTATGAATATTACGGCCATACTCTCAGTCTCCTTTCTCTGCATCCCTGTCCTGTCAGAAGATTATGTACGGATCTGAGTTGAATGACAATTTCCTATTTCCTAAAGTGTAGCTATGATGGTCTGTTGCAGCAAAATTAACAAAAAGCCTTGTAGCATCTTAAGGACTTGAAGGGCTTTGTGTGCTGAGGCAGCATATTGAAGCTCTAACAACAAAACAAAAGGCAGCATGCCCCAAGATGGCAGCATAGTCTTAAAACAACAACACCCAATGTCTAATGCTAATTATGCAACTCACGAGACTTTTAAAAAAAAAAATGTTTAGTGGTATGACAAGCAAGTTAATTCCTGGCAGCCCAATTATTCTGTTTACTCCAGGCACTGTGTGTCAATATGCACATGCATCTAGGTGTGTGCATGCATGTGCACACATGTGACACACATGAGCCTTGGAGCAAAAGGAAGAAAGCAAAATAAAACAGGGCACAAAAACAGGCTGGCAGTGTGCACAGGCTGTATGCAGTGTAAAAATAATATAAAATTGTGCAATCTTGCAGAGCGGACAGAACCCCAGCCCTCTTGATTTATTTTTCAATAGGGTAGAAGCTCTTTTTCTGTCCCTGTGGATTGGCATTAAGAGTTCTCTGGAGATGTTCAGTTTTGCTGGCTCTTGGAGATCAGGGAAGAAATTGGGATAGCATGACTTAAGAACCCTGTAAGAGGCAAAAGGTCCATGTTGCTCAGTTTCATGTTTCGCTCAAGTACCAGCGAGAGGCTTCCAGGAAGCAATATATAGCCCTCTCCTGTTGTTCTCAGAATAAATACACTGGGTCATACCTGCCTCCCCCAATGTCATATCCAGAGCCATAGCCACATTTTTTGCCTGGGGTGAAGCCTCCAGAGGGGCGCCATTGAGGCTCCCAGCCTGTGTGTGCACACAAATGTGTATGGGGTGTGCCAAACTGAGTCTTTGACCAAGGTGAAATAAAGCCTAATTTCGCCCCTGCTGTCAGTCTTGGCCAACATTGTCTGCTCTGACTGCCCCCATCATTTGCCGCCTGGTCCTTTGAACTGGAGATGCTAGGCAGGGACTGAACCTGGGACCTTTTGCATGTGCCGTATTGTGATCCGCCACTCAAACGCACAAGCTGGACTGCTGAAATCCTGCCCTATTCTGATTTGCTTCAGTTCTCGAATCTCCCCATTGAACGTGGGTTTCACACATAGCTGTTAACCGTCCCTTATTTGGCAGGAAACTCCCTTATCCCAGCGCCGTGTCTTGCTGCTGTGCCTTACCTTATTGATGATGTCCCTTAATTTCCCCGGGTTTCATGCTTGCCCGGCTTGGGAGGGAAGCAGCGGGTCCTCTGCCACGAGAGAGAGCATGCCCACGAGCTGCCGCGTCTCCGTCTCTCCCTTTCCCCCCTCAGGGGCGCATTGTGAGGAATTGGGTAAGCAAAATCCCTTATTTTGGCTGCTGATCCCTTATTTTCGAGGCTGCTGGTCCCTTATTTTCAAATCTGTAAGTTGACAGCTATGGTTTCACACCTTCGTAGAAGCCTCTTCTTGGACCCTGATAGTCTGTTGCAGGGCTAGCCTAGATAGTACCAGCATAGCTGGATATTACCAGCATAGCAGAGATCCAGACAAGAGGAGGAATTAATCTACCTATTTCCTCAGCATATGATGAGCTGTTGCGGTTAAACTGTTAAGCTGCTGTTGCTGTTAAACTATGTTAAACTGGGGGGCAGGGGATGCGTTTCATCTCTGCAGACATTTGGGAGGGATGTCAGTGGAAGAAGTGGGATACAAGTTGCGTACTTACCATACATTGATATCATGATTTTTAAAATTATTATTATTATTATTATTATTATTATTGCTTTTTTTCTAAAAAAATGTTCAGGTGTACTCTCATTTTCCTACTCATATTGAAATACTGCCCCTCAGTGAGGCCAAACTTAGATTCACAAAATGTTTAGGGGTATGTGTCTCCTGCGTCCCCCCAGAAAAAGCACTGATTGTTGTTGTTGATGATAATAATAATAATAATAATAATAATAATATACCGCCCTATACCCAGGGGTCTCAGGGTGGTTCACATAATAAAATCAAGATATAAAACCACAAAATACATAATAAAAATTAAAACAAGTTATAGCATAAGGCTTCTCCCCAATAATCCTGAGAACCGTACTTTCCCCTTCACAAAGCTATAGTTCCCAGCACCCTTAAGTAGCTATAGTTGCCCAGATTCTTTGGGGAAGTCATGTGCTTTAAATGTGTGCTGTGCGCCCAGTCGCAGAGATCATGGCAACAAGCTGAGAGCAAGCTGTTAAGAGCTGGAGAGAAGCTCCAGTTCACATACCTGGCAATAACTAGAGCAAGCCAAACGCTGTTTGGAGAAGTAGTCTCTTCATGTGAGAGGAGCAGAGAATAATCCCATCAATGAACAATTGTTCCAGGCCAAGAAGTGCATGAAGTGGCCCTTTGTCATGAGCGTTTCCTGTTGTTGCGCAGCAGGCTGGGGTTTGTGTATGTTGACCGCTAGTCAGCCGCTGAGAGAAGGTGACCGGACTCAGAACGATCCATGATGCAATTGAAAGCAGGCGGCAGCTCGGGAGTCATAACATTTGTTCACAGATCTGCCAGGGGTGTTAATAAGCCAGGATTCAGCGCTGGCATCTGTTCTGTGATGTTATGGCTTCTTAAAACATGCCAAGACACAACACTGGAAACTGCCTTCTAGCAAGTCAAGTCATCATCATCTGAATACAGAAGAGCCTTGTGGAATCAGGCCAATGGCTCATCTAGTCTCCCAATGGGTCTCCAGGTGCTTATGAGAAGCCCCCCAAGCAGGACCCATGAGCAAAAGCACTCTCCCTTCCTGTGGCTTCTAGTTCCTAGCATTTGGAAGCATACAGACTCCAACCATGGAGGCAGAGCACAGCCATCATAGCTAGTAGCCATGGATAGCCCTATCGAATCCTCTTTTAAAGGCAACCCACTTGGCGGCCATTGCTGCCTCCTGTGGAAGCCAATTCCATAGTCTATAACTATGTGCTGTGTGACTACTTTGTAAAATCTGCCCTGAACGTTTCCACGTTCAGCTTCATCGGAAATCCACGAGTTCTAAAGTTACAAAGAGGTGCTCACCATGAATGCCTCCCTCAATCTCTTGGAATGGTGCCCACCTGAGAGGTGGCAGAACTGGGTTTTATTTTTTTGTTTAAAGAAGCAGTTTTGCATGCAACCACTGCAGCAAGAATTCTTATTGCTAAACATTGGAAGACTCAAGATTTGCCCACACTGGAAGAGTGGCAAACGCAATTGATGGACTACATGGAATTGGCCGAGATGACTGTCAGGATCCGAGATCTGGGAGAAGAAGCAATGGAGGAGGACTGGAAAAAATTCAAGGACTATTTGCAAAAATTTTATAAGTTATATGAACTATAGGAGTTTGTACGATCCGGAAGGTTAGCCCCAGCAACGAGAGTGGAATATATATGAAATTAGATAATAATAATGAAAAAACCAATGTTTAAAGGTTTAAAAAAGGATAATATATGAATTTATCGAGTAATTTGGATAATAAGTAATTTAAACTTAAAATGTATTTGAAGGTACAAAAGAAACACACGAAATAAGGTTATAATTTGCTGTCAAATTTATTGTTGAGAATGCACTGTGCGGGAGACGTGGGGAAGTCCGCTGGTGGATTGAAAAAAGATTTGGAAATGGTCTGTTCTTTTTTTCTTTCTTCTTTTTTCTTGTTATTTTCTTCTGAGCTGTTTATTTCTATCTGGAAAAATGCAATAAAAAATATTATAATAAAAAAAAAATAGAGAAGCAGTTTTGCAAGCCATGTGAAACACCTCTCTCTCTCCCTGAAATCTTGAGGTGGGCTAGATAGAGAAACGGTCTCATCTGACAGAGGGAAGATGCCATATATCAAAGTAAAATATGACAAAAGTTGGAAGTTACAGTGGTACCTCGGGTTAAGTACTTAATTCGTTCCAGAGGTCCGTTCTTAACATGAAACTGTTCTTAACCTGAAGCACCACTTTAGCTAATGGGGCCTCCTGCTACCACCGCAGCACGATTTCTGTTCTCATCCTGAAGCAAAGTTCTTAACCTGAGGTACTATTTCTGGCTTTGCGGAGTCTGTAACCTGAAACGTATGTAACCCGAGGTACCACTGTATTTCCTCTCCCCCCTCACACACACACAAACAAAAACAGTGTCTCCTCTGCAACAATTGTACATTTCCTGAAAATGTGAATATATCCCTTGTGGTGTTTGTTTTCCAATTCCTCTTTCAGGTGTTGTTTATCTGTAGGTATTAAGAGGTCCAACTGCTCATTACCAAAGAGACCCTTGCTACTTCTTCTTGACAGCCCATTTTGCACTTTTCGCTGTGCCCTGTACACAGGGCCACGTAATACTTTACATCTAGGAACCAAGAATTATTTCTTTGTTGCCTCCTATCCAAACCCTGAGTCGTCCCAGAGCTGCTTACTTTCAAGAATTTTGCATCACATTCCTGCAGACCATCCTTCCCCTATTAGGTGCCCTCCAGAAGTTTGGGGCAGCATCAGGTTGGAGAAAGTTGCTTCAGTCATAGCCTGAGACCAAGCTGTTGTTTTACAGCTCCAGTGTAAGCATGTAATAGGGTAACTAGAATCATAGAGTTGGAATAGACCACAAGGGCCATCGAGTCCAACCCCCTGCCAAGCAGGAAACACCATCAGAGCACTCCTGACATATGGTTGTCAAGCCTCTGCTTAAAGACCTCCAAAGGAGGAGACTCCACCACACTCCTTGGCAGCAAATTCCACTGTCGAACAGCTCTTACTGTCAGGAAGTTCTTCCTAATGTTTAGGTGGAATCTTCTTTCTTGTAGTTTGGATCCATTGCTGCGTGTCCGCTTCTCTGGAGCAGCAGAAAACAACCTTTCTCCCTCCTCTATGTGACATCCTTTTATATATTTGAACATGGCTATCATATCACCCCTTAACCGCCTCTTCTCCAGGCTAAACATGCTGTACCAGAACAATAATTATTGACTGCATTTATATGTGATCAGGCAGAATGCCTTCTTGGTAGTGGCACCCTCCCTGTGGAACGCCCTCCCATGAGATGTCAAGGAGATAAAGAACCACACAACTTTTAGAACACATCTGAAAGCAGCCTTGTATCGCGAAGTTTTTAATATTTGACATTTTATTAAGCTTTTATGTGTGTTGGAAGCCGCCCAGAGTGGCTGGGACAACCCAGGAGATGGGCTGGTTACAAATAATAATAATAGAAATAATTTTATTATTACCCCACTTTTTCCTCTAAGGAGCTCAAGGTGGCGTACATCCTTTTCACCCCCCCCTCATTTAATCCCCACAATAACCTTATGAGGTAGTTTAGGCTGGGAGGCGATGACTGACCCGAAGCGGGAATTTGAACACTGGTCTCCCAGGTCCTAACCTGACACTCTAACCACTACGTAAAGGTAAAGGTACCCCTGACCGCTAGGTCCAGTCCCGGACGACTCTGGGGTTGTGGCGCTCATTTCGCTTTATTGGCCGAGGGAGCCGGCATACAGCTTCTGGGTTGTGTGGCCACCATGACTAAGCCGCTTCTGGCGAACCAGAGCAGCGCACGGGAACGCTACATAACACTGGCCAATATCAGGAGCCAATAGCTTTTTGTACTGGAACTTCCAGGAAAACTGTTTTACCTCCTGCTTGACTGCAGACCTATCCACTTTTAAAGCAACACAAACTTGTATTGTTTAATCACAGGTACACTGCGTAAAATCAGCAGTTTTGAACTATACATTAGAAGTTGTGTTCATTTTCATATGTTGCTTCATCTTTTTAACACAGCTGTTTTTATTTTAATAAATGCTAGGCGTTTTAACATCTACTTTCATTGGATATTTTATGCAACCACTTGGAGGTTTTCATCAATAAATTAAATACATTTCACACATATAGCTGTGCTGGCCCACAGGAGAGGGAAGTGGATCCAAAATCTTGAGTTTTTGTGAGGTTAATGTGGAGAGGGGCAGAAAGCCACCTTAAGCATCTCAGAGGGAAGGAGGGATATAAATGGAATTAAAACTATGCTCCTAGGAAAATACTTCATCAGAGGTCACCACTAGACTTTGCATAAGAGACGCATGGGGTGTCCAGTTTTTGAGAAGTTGCAATAAGATCGAATTTTACAAGCATGGCAAAATGGCAGCACAGACAGGGGTACAGACAGGTCAGGAGAAATTTTTAATTTGCTGTTTAATGTGAAGGACCTAAAATCTACCCTGTTTCGCTCTGCCCTGAATTCTACATCTCTGCCCCATCTGCTTCTGTGGAAGCTCTTCACCGCAAAGTATTAAGGCAGCCAGTTAACAAGGGCTTTGTAATCCAGGGCATACAGACACACAGGAATCAGCAAAACTGCCAAGGTAAGCTAGTCAACTCACTAAACCATTATCACAGGAAGAAACTAAAATGCTAAATTTAATCAACAATTACCATAAGTGGGTTTTGGGGGGGCAGGTGGTACAACAGTAGGAATAAAGAACCGGCGCTGGATTGAGTTACTAATTGTGTACATTTGCAAACCAGGCAGGAAAGCAGTTAACTGCTAGTTTATCTCCGTTTCCCTTTTACTCGAGGCACACCAACAAAACCTAAATTTAGTCTGGCCGCAAACGCCAAAATGTTGTTGACTCATCTTATTCAGATCAGAGAGACTACCCTGCCAGTTCTATATAGAAGACACACATTTGAAGCTGACAGCGGGAGGTATAAAGGTAATTTCAAAAGGCATCTTTAATATAACCCCCCCCCCCCGCAACTCATGTGAAGTCATTGAATGTACTGGAAGCTGCCTTATACAAAGCCAGGGCACTAGTCCGCTGAGCCCAGCATTGTGTACATGGACTGGCAGCAGCTCTCCAGGCCACCAGGCAGAGGTTCTTCCCAGCACCTGCTCCTTGGAGATCCTTCTTTAATGGGATCTGCCGTAACTGAACCTAGGATTTTCTGTGTGCAAGTGAGGTGCTGAGCACACAGTCCCTCCTCTTGTTTCCAGACAAGCGAGAAACTCTCGCTTATGCACATGTGCTGGCTGTCAGTTTCATAGAGAAAACGGGACTGCTTATGTGTCCAAGAGAGACATAAGCTCACCCAAGTCACTTTTTAGAAAAAAAGACAGGAAACCCAGAGACTTTCAACCACTTCCAGGACCCACGCTGCATTTTCTAAACAGGGAGATTTAAAAAGCAAGAGGCACGACCCAAACAAAACAGGTTCAATGTTGAGGTTTTAGCTTTTATTTTGGAAAAAAAAAATCACCTGTACATTCTCACTTCATCGATCAACAATGATGTGCTACCGTGTGCTTGCGACAAGAGGGGACAGTGGAAGCTCCAGAGGCCTGCCAACCTGAGCAGCAAACTTTCCAAAAGCCTTTGGAAACGAGACCGAGAAAGGAAACAAGCCGCTCAGCCGCAAACTTATTTTCCTCTTTTCCGAGAAACACAATTAAGAACTAAGAATTTACATTTGAGCCCCAGCAGGGAGGGAGAGAGATAGATAGGGTGCTGGTTTTTCTTTTTTTCAGCCTTGCTCTCAGTTACTGATAGCAGAACAAAAACCCCATGGAAGTGTTGGAGGGGCATGCATTCCCCAGCCTTTACAGTTAGCCCTTCCCAATAATCTCAGAAGGCAAATAAATCCGAGCCCTTCCAAATAAATACGGACTAGAAACACACAAGTGATAAATAAGATTTTTTTTTTAAAAAAAGAATCAGTAATATACACAATTACAAGGATTTTATTTGGTTTCAGAGGCAGAGAAAGAAGAGCTCCGATGGCATCTTAAAAGCCCGTGTTTGTAGTAGCCGGAAAAGGAAGTCAAAGGATCTTATAACCGATTGGTTAATCCCACTCTCCCCTGCACCGAACCCCAAAATGTCATCCGCTGAAGTTTCGCTTTAAAAACAAAACAAAAACCCGATGGAAGTAAAAAAGAACACAGAACAGTACACAACCTGAGGGCAATGATCTCTTCAAGTCAAGGAGAGAGACTGGTTGCTAATTCCACAGTACTGAGGAGCAATAAAGAGATTGAGGCTTACAAAGAAGAGCAAGCCATTTATTTATTTTTACCTCCTGCCCACTCTTTCAGTGAAAGAATGGCTTAAAAATAAAAACCAGACACTGAATGTAGAGGGGCTTGCTAGACTTTCTTGACAAAGCCAACAGCAGAGTGGATTCTCAGCAACTTGCCCCCCCTTGTAGTCCAAACTCAAGGCAGTAGTTGTTTTTTGCAGGGTGGGGGGAGAGAGAAGGCCATGCAGGTGGAAAAAAGGCCATTTTGTTTTTCTTGAAATTCTGTAGCTGCCATAGGCACAACCCGAGGACACGACTCCATCTCTGCGCCGTCTCGTCTGCAAAAAACAACAACACAGACACCTTTCCGATTCCTCCCCCCTCCCCTACACAAGAGGAGCACGACAGTGCAAAGCAAAAAAGAGGGCCGGGGGGGGGAGCCTCCAAATGATTGTCCATTGTTATTTCCAGGAGGTGGGGGCAAGGGCGACCTGGGAAAGCCTGTAGATCTGTGCAGGGGGAAGATCACGAAGTAGGGGTGTGTGGTGGTGGAAATCAAGCCACAAAGAGAAGCGCCAGCTCCCACAGCAGAGCCACCTCAACAGCTGATGGCGCTGGTCTGCTGTTTGCTGACAAAGTCCGAGATGAAGTCAAACTCGTTCTGTCCCAGAAAGAGTTCGGGCAGCTCCTGAACCCGGTCCAAGCCGAGCTCCATGACCAGAGACGTCAAGACCTCTTCGTCGATGGGATCCGTGTCCATAACGTTCAAGGTCAGGGCCGGAGAGGGCAGGTGCTGCATCCCCAGGTGCTGCCCGGGTCCCATCCTGTATTGCGGCACCCCTGCCCCGATGGGCCCGTTGCTCATGCCCATGAGGGGGTGGCCCTGGTATTGCGTGTTCAGTTTCTGCAAGTGCATGCTAGCCATGAGCTGCTGAGTGCCCACCGGTCCCAAGTATTGTTGCTGTTGCTGCTGCTGTTGTTGCTGCTGCTGGTGTTGTTGTTGTTGCTGCTGCTGCTGCTGCTGCTGGCTCGGATTGCTGAACATCATGGCGCCTGGGACCTGGTGGTGCCCCATCTGTCCATTGATGCTGGGCCTCTGCCTCATACCTCCGTCCAGGGCAGGGCCTCCGTACTGCATCATCTGGTGGTTGGCGGGGAGCGTCCTTAGCACGTGCTGCTGCTGCTGTTGCGGAGGGCCTTGCATGCCGTTCATGCCTATCCGGTAGCCCTGCATCCCGTTCACCCCGTGGCTCATCGACATCATCATGTGGTCAGCCATCGCAAGCTGGGCACTGGAAGACAAAAAGAGGAGGGTCATGTACAAGGCAGCACAGGGTCCCGTCCCCCCAAAAAAACCATGCAGTGTTTGAAATTAGCCAGGCGCATTTTGCACCCTGGCGATCAACCGCTTGCGACCAAGTGAAGATGCTTGGAGCCAGGACAGCGCCTGATATCTCCGACACTTGGAAAGGTGCATGCCTGGGGATCATTGGACCACACGCTAACACCACATCCTGTAGGATTCTCTCAGTTGTTATCTTTTAAACCTGCCCAACCAGAATGAATTTCAGGAACCCCAAACGCTTTTTCTGTGCAGCCTGAGCAGCAGCAGCAGTCGCCATTAAGAAAAAGAGGTTGGAATAGGCTGATATATACGTGGACTGTCCCTGGATCAAGTGGCTTTTCTTCTTCAAGCTCTCCAAATTATTAACTACCGTATTTTTTGCACCATAACACTCACTTTTCCCCTCCTATAAAGTAAGGGGAAATGTCTGTGCGTATTATGGAGGGAATGCCTACGGGTGGCATGCCTACGGGTTTTCCTCCTCTAAAAACTACGTGCGTGTTATGGTCGGGTGCGTGTTATAGAGCGAAAAATACGGTAGCTCAAGGTTGTCCTCTGAACTAGCCAGATGTTCAACTGAGAATCAATCGCAGCCAGTCCATCATTTGAAAATTAAGACTTTAGAGCCGCCTCCCCAAAAATGGCGACTAGACATTCTGTTTTGGCGACTGTAACTGTGGTTTAAGGGGCCATTTGGCGCCTAGTTTATATACCCGAGTTTCTAACACTGCTGCCACGACATATGCAAGCCTGCTCCTGGGATAGCAACACATGAGTCTAGAGCGGGGTGGTCAAGGCCTTTTTTGGCAGCCCCCAGCCTTGGTGCCTCCTTCCCAAAGCTGGTAAGCAAGGAAGTGGGCTTGGGGAAGACAGTGTGAGGCTCTGAGTCCCAGAGTATTCCCGTCTCCACATTTGGGAAGGAGGTGGGACCCTGCCAGAGCCTCGCACCTTCTTCCCAAAGCCCGGCACCTCACTTACTTGGCTTTGGGAAGGCAGCATGGGGAGGGGGTGGTCGTCAATTTTTTGCCTCGCTTCCCCTGCCTGAGCGAAGTACTCTTGCAGCCACTTGGAGTGAAAAGTTGGGCTGCCCCATTCTAGAGGGTACAGGGCTCCCAAGTGCCCCCTTCCCCTGCTCCAGAAGGTATATTTTGCATGCATCTTTTCAACAAGGCATTTCATAGTGACACACACACACACACGGCTTCTGCACCATTCATCCTCTCAACCACCCTGCAAGGTAGGTTAGGCCAAGAACTCAGCGGAGAAGCAAACCTGGTCTGCGAGTTAACAGGTGCACATTGTTTCCCTAAAACAGTGTTTCCTAAACTTGGGTCGCTCGCTGTTTCCCCCCGAACTACAATTCCCATTATCCATGATCACTGGTCTTACTATCTCGGGATGATGGGAGTTGTAGTCCAAAAACAGATGGAGACTCAAGTTTGGGAAACACTGTTCTAAAGCCAGGGTGGAAAATGTGTGTCCCTCCCTGTATTCCTGCCCCCAAATTCTCATCAGCCTCCGTCAGAATGGCCCAATGGCTGGGGCGATGGGAGCATTAAGTGTGGCAGCATCCGGCTGGACCCAGGTTGTGTCCATCATGGCTAGGGCAATGGCCTAGAGCCAACGCACTGAAGGAAACTGTGCTTTGTGTGTGTGCGCCTGCACATATAGAATTACAACCTCTCTCTTATCTACAGTGGCAGATGGCAGGGACTCCCCCTTCCCTAACAGGTCATGTGGTAGAGAGGCTTTGGGGGTGGAGGAAAAGTTTGTAGTGGGAGGCAACTAGAGTATCCACTAAGGCAGCACTGTCCAACAGCCACGGTCAGCTGAGAAGGGGACACACATCCAAGGACACAAGAGACCACAAAGCCCTTCCTGGGCCAGGACAAATGCAACAGCCCATTTGTCACAACAGCCAACCAAATGCCTCCAAAAGGCTGTTTAACATAACCCTCTCCTTGTTGCTGCTGTTCCCAAGGAACTGGCAATTCCGAGATACATTGCCTCTGAACATGGAGGTTCCATATGGGCCGGAGTGGGGAACTGCAACATGTTGTTGTAGCGTACGGTCGCCACCCAACAAATAGTCCCGTCCTGGCCACCACAGTCACCCAGGAGCAAAGGTTATGTAGTTCTGCCTAGGCCTCCCAGGGGGAGGAAAAGAAAAAGAAAGGTGGGGGGGGGCTCTTCTTCCCATGGCTTTTCCCCGCAAGGCTATCTAGTGCTTGAGGGACAAGGTTTGGGCTGTCACCCTAAATCCTTTTGTATGTATCATGGTTCTTGAAAGTGCAATAATGAGTGCTTAAGCTCACAGCATACATCCCTTCCCCTTTCAATCCATAACTCTTAGGCTGGGTTTTTAAAATTCTGTTCTCCAGGTATGGAGAAACAAGTACCTTTATCTCTCTCCACCCGATGCCCCCCCTTACTTCCCATCTGACATGCACTCAGCCAACAGGATCTGATTATCAGGATGCACTGCCCTATCCTAACAGACTGGCCAGGCATGCACTCATCTAATCCCTTTTTAAAAACAGATCTAAGCTGGTGGCCCTCCTAACCCAAGCCGAGGCCCCATGGCGCCCCCTAGAGGAGCGACAGGGTAACGACAATGCTGCCCCCTAGCGCACGGGAGGATGAAGATCCGCCTAAGGACGCAGGAGGCTCAGTAGGCAATGAAATCAAGGTTGGTTACCCTCGCCACCCTCCCCAAGTCACCGATTTGTCATTCCTGCCCAACCCCGGGACACCTTAAGCAGCTTGCAAATACGAAAGCAGGCCGCTGGCAGCGAGCAGAGCATTTATGCAATGAGTTTTACATTCCGGATAAACGCAGGCGACCTTGTGCATGGAAATAAAAAGTCTGTTGCAACGTCCCCGACGCCGTCGGATCGCAGAATCCGGCCGCGGCGCTGGTAATGCGCCTCGCAGAATGCAAGCAGCAGCGCGCCCGTTCCCTAACCCTCTTCCCATGGCCAGCCCCCCTCCCCGCTTCCCTCTCTTTTTCTCTCCTCCTCCCCCTCCCCTTTGCCGGCTCCAGGCAGCTCCCGCCCCGGCACATTCCGCCAGCACAAAGATCAGCACTTTGAACACAGAAGTTTAACCCTTGCCTGCCTGCTCCCGAGCAACAGACAATGCCGCCGAAGGAGCGCTCCGCGCAGATGAGGGCTCGGGCTGGTGCTGGGCTGGAAAGGAGAAGGGAAAAGCCCGTTTTCATGGCCACCTCGGCGAACGGCAGGCAATGCAAAATAAATAAAAATAATAGTTTTCAGATCGTGGCCGTCTCCGCGGAGCCTCTCGACGCCCAATGTCACCCTCTTTTCCCCGCCGTGGTTTCCTCGACTCCCTCCTCGGCTACATACCCCAAAGGCGGCGATCCGAAGGGAAGGCTGCAAACTCGCAAATGGCCCGGCTGAGAAAGTCACCTCGGCAGAAGGAGGAAAGCGGCGGCGGCGGCTCCTCTTTCTTCCCTTCCTTACACGCGGCTGCTATTCCCACGAGCGAGCTGGGAATAGCTGCGCTTCCAAAGGCACCCCCAGCCCGGCCGCATCAATTCCAAGCGGCGGGTCCCCCCTCCGGCGGCGGCGGCGGCTGCTGCTGCTGCTCCTCCGCCTCCTCTTTCTCCGGCTCCCAGCCGAACCCTCGCAGGCGCCGCTGTGTGTATTTGCAAGTAGGTTAAACTTCAGCGTTTTTTAATATATATACATACACACACAGAGAGAGGGAGAAGCCGGAGGGGGGCGGAGCCAAAGTCCCCGCCCCTGCGCCTCTGATTGGTCCAGCTCTCCCAAATAGCTCTTCTCCCCCCCCCCCCCAGCCTGGATGCTTTTTCCAAAGCGGCGAAGAGGGGGCCGAGGTGAAGAATCGCAGGGTCCCGCCTACCTGTTTTTGTTTCATCTCCGAAGAAGGAGGGATTGCAACACAATGGCGGGAGTTTGCAGCATATGCAAAGGCAGGAGGAGGAGGAGGAAAGGACGGGTGGGGGGAAGCGCTGCCTGCCTGCCTGCCTGCTTTCTTCCATCTGTCCATCTCTCCTCCTTCCCTCTCCAAACCGGCTCCAAACCTAGCAACCCTCTTTGCCGGTGCTCAAATTGCACACGATGCCGTGCGCGCACGTAACGTGTGTATGCATGCAAACAAACACGAGGACAGAGGGAGAGAGTGGAAAGCGGGGGGGGGGAGAGGAGAGGATCCTTGCAGCCTTTGCTCTCCCCTGGGAAGCGTGAGAGGGCGCAGAGGATGGCTGCCGGCTGCCGGGCCAAGATAATGCGAGGCGCATTGTTTATTATTAACTCCCGGGCCCCGGTGGGGAGCGCATTCCTCGCCCTGACCTGCCTTTTGTTATGCAAATACAGAGGGGATGTTAATCTGCTGCCACGCGGTTGGAAAGAGGTGGCCCTTGCGAATGGCTCAATTAACCACAGGGCGCTGGACGGGGAGGAGCGGGTGGCGCAATACTGCGCGTTCCCGCTGGTCGCGCGCGCGATGCCTTCCTCCTCCTCCTGCTTAATTTCCCAAGCGTTTTCCAAGAAAAGCGAGGGAACTTTTTTGTTTTTAAGGGCATCTGAGTGACTCGTTCCCTGAATTGCTGTTTGGGTTTTTTTTGTGTTTTTTTTGCGCACCCCACTTTGCTTTTCATTCTTACACTTCGCAACTCTCTTAACACCTGAAAGGATAACAAAGGAACTTCAAAGGGAGGCTGCAGTGAGAAGCTGCTGCGTGAGAACTTCTCAAGAAATTCAATTCCTTTCGTTTGGGCCTGAATACAGACAATGGTTTCCCACCTTAGATGCTGATTGACTCAGCATTTCTGAAGGTGTAAAGGGCCATTGCATATTTTGCATACAAACGCTAATTGAATTGTTCCAGCTTGCCCCCCCCCATTCCAATTGCCATATAACTTCTACCATTTCCTCCTTATATTGCTCTTGTTATGCCTATCATCAGGGCCTGCTTGTTAGAAGTGGGTCACGCCCCTACTGGTTCGTTTGATTGGACATAGTGGAAAGACACACCTACTCCTTATCTGTTCCATTGCTTGACCTTTTGGCTTCACTTTCCAAAGCCCGCCTCCAGTTTTGTGTCTCTTTGCTCAGGGCATATGTACCTGACACACTTAATCGACTACTTACTGAAGCAGCAAATGAGACTTTGGCCCACATGTTAGTGTGACAAAAACAGCCTAATTTCAGAATGGTTGCAGTATCAATTTGCTAGATCTCGAAGAGTAGGATTTTTCTCTCTTCCCTAGGGTTGGAATATCTGGAAGGGGTTTCCCTTTGGGGCAAAATCCAGGACAAAATTCACCTTTCAAAAACTAGGCTAAAACCAAGGATTCTTTTGGTATTACTGTACATTTGTTTGGTTGGAGTTTGTCTTCATTTGACCTTTTCATATTGCTAAGACAAAGCTAATCCTACGAATTGCATTACTAGAACATCTAGGACCAGGGTAAAACTGTTCAAAATTATTATTTTTGCTGCTGCTACTGCCAGAAGTGCAATGTTTACATTAACAATACTGAAGGGGACATTTACAATATTGAAATGTTGTTTTCTACACTATCTTCTTTGTTGCTTTTTTGCTGCTACTACTATTTTGCTACTACTACTGTTACGAAATTGTGCTTTACAAAATATTTCTATTGAGAAATATAGTGTAACTGAACCATTGCATTGTTGTAAGGGTCTTTAAACTGCTCCCAGACTTTGGAATTACCTTCCTAGAGAGGCTAGACTGGCTCCTGCCTTGCTGTCCTTCTGCTGGCAGGTGAAGACTATTTTATTCTGAAAAGCTTTTGGGAACTTTTTTTCTTTTTTTAAAAGGGAAGTGCTTTGAATAGTGCTTCGCTGTTTTTACTGTATGTATTTTAATAGATTTGCTTTTATAATCTTTATATAGTTTAATTACTGTTACCTTACAAGAAAGGAGATTCTGACTAAACACAAGAAATAACTTTCTGACTGTAAGAGCTGTTCGATAGTGGGATGGACTCTCTCCGAAGGTGGGGACTCTCCTTTATTGGGGGATTATAAGCAGCGGTTGGGTAGCCATCAGTCATGGATGCTTTAGCTCAGTGGTGTTCAAACTTTTTTCAAAGAGGGCCAGATTTGATGACGTGAAGGGCTGTGGGGGCCGACCAAAGTTGTTGACCTTTTTAGGAGTTGGAGTTGTTGAGCTTCTTTTAGGATTGAAGTTATTGAGGGTTTTTAAAGGATTTTACCCCAGGAAATAAACTGCCACAGGGGCTGGATTAAATCGACCGGCGGGCCGGATTATGCCCCCGAAACAGACTTTGGACATGCCTGCTTTAGCTGAAATCCCTGCATTGGTGACCCTCAGTGTCCCCCTCCCAACTCTACAGTTCTAAGATTCTATGATCCTGTATATGGTTTTCAGCTTTCTGTATGTTATCTGTGTTGTTTTAGTTTCTGTAAGCTGCCTTGAGTCCTGGTGTGAGAAAAAGGCTGGTTATAAATAAACACAATAATAATGATACTTTCTTGTGGAAAGGCTGCATACAAATAAACGCAATGATGATGGTATGATTGGGAAGCACTGAGAAGTATGCCTTTCCCATCCTTGTGCAAAAGACCTCCACTTTTAGACGTGAGGCCTCCGCTTTTGGGTAGCAGCGAAATGGAGCAGATGAGAATCTTCTGTTCCTCTTTCTCAGGTATACAAAAATAGCATGTGATGTGGACCTGCTGCCACTTCCTTGGAGTTAAGTGGCTTGGGAAAGCACACACCAAATATTGACTTCAATTCTGCTCTGTTTGGCCCAGGAACTTTGTTCTAGCAGTTGGGCTCTTCCTTCTGCTGTTTTGAGACCTGATGCTACACAGCACAGCATCCTTGAGCACCTACCGTAGCTCCAGCGCTGTGGCACGGCCCGCTGCTGATGTCTGATTGGTGTTGGCTGGGTGGCCGGCTCTACTTCCCACAATGCACCAGTGCTCTGGGGGCATTGTGGGAAATTAAAATGGCCGTCCACCACCCATTGTGGGGTTGGCAGTTATCATTTATGTTTCCCATAATGCCCCTGATGTGGCATGGCTTCAGGGCATTATGGGAAATTTAGATAGCCCCTTGCTGTCTGCCACTGATGAGAGTGCTGTCACTGCCAGGTGAACCCACTGATGTAGAAGAGGGCCCACTTTTCCGAAGGTCTACTTTAAACTTGGAGCCAGCCTGGACTATACTTCTCATTGGGTCTCTTTTACCTACTTCACAAGGTTCTTGTGAGGATAAAATGGAATGGGAACCATCTTGAGGTCCATAGTGATAGGCTCAGTGAAAAATACGTCAATAAATACACCATACATTTAAAACACATGGCTTAAGCCTCCAAATCCTGGGATTTGAAGTTTACCCCTCACAGAGCTACAGTTCCCAGGAGCCTTAACAAATTGGAGTTCTGGGGGGTTCTTGGGGGGGGAGCCACTTGATTTAAATGTGCTTTAAATGTATTGTATGGATGTAACCATAGGTGGTGCTTGAATTCCCCCAAAGAATCCTGGGAACTGTCGTTTGTTAAGGGTGCAGGGAATTGTAGCTTTGTGGGTGGCAAATCGCAGTTCCCAGGGCTTTTTGAGAGAAGCCATGTGCTTTCTTTCAGTGTATGATGTGAATGCAGCCAATAACTGATGGATAAAAGTGGTATCTGGTACCTGGAAAAACAAACCACACATCTCCACCTTTAGTTGACAGAACAGAGGGATTGGACCCGCCCTTCAAAACAAAATGGTTAAAACAAAATTGATAGGGGATCATGGGAGAATTTCATAGGGGCTGGTGAAAATGAGAAGTCCTGATTTGATCCCTGTTCATGTTGCATACAAATAACCCTGTGAGCAATGAGGGGTCTTATCCAACTCAGCCAAAAGTCGGTGGTTTATATCCAAAATACAAAAGGTTTCATTTTATTTACACCTCTTCTTTGCATTGTGGATTTATTTGTGGGGCAGAACAAGTTTGACTTCATCTCAGATTTTGGCACCAGGGCGGCTGGCAAAGGAAAGGGGATTTGCGCAATGCAATTAGAAATGAGACGCGGGCTCTGTTGTGATGAGGCAATGTGCAGAAGTGATGAAGGTTGGGAAAAATAATCCCAACTTCCCCTGTGGATGCAGAGATTGCTGGAGTCTTAATGGCTGCTACCACTCAGGGAATAGATTCTGGAGTCATTGTGGATTCACTCACTGGAAAACAAACAGCAGTGCAACGTAAACAGAAGGTTAGGAACGATTCATAGTTCAGGATGCTGTTGTCTGATGATTTCAGTGAATGAGGGCCCTTTCAGACGCAATGCTTCTCATATCTGGAAGCCTTCAGCCCAGGGATGGGAATTCTGTAGCTCTCCAGATATTCTCCAACTCCATCTCCCATTAGCCCCAGCCAGTATGGTCAACAGTCCAGGATGATGGGAGTTGTAGTCCAGCAACACCTTCGTTGCCACAGATCCCCCATCCCTGCTTTAGCCAGTTTATTGCATTACCTTGAATGTTGGACTTAGAGCAGGGAGACACGGGTTCAAGTCCCCACTTAGCCTAGAAGCGCCCTAGATAAACTTGGATCTGTCAGTATCGTTCAGCGTATCCTACTAATAATATGTAATCACACCTGATTGCTCATTCATGTGCAGATAAATGAGTTGAAGCACAGGGCTGGAAGATTCTTTCACTAACTAACTAACTAACTAACTAACTAACTAACTAACTAACTCAGAGGAGCTGAGTTCCAGATGGGGGTCTGCCTGATCACAATATGCCACAGCCATGTAGCCCACTGGGTAATAATAATAATAATAATAATAATAATAATAATAATAATTTATTTATTTATACCCCGCCCATCTGGCTGGGCTTCCCCAGCCACTCTGGGCGGCTTCCAAAAAAATATTAAAATACTGTAATACATCAAACATTAAAAGCTTCCCTAAACTGGACTGCCTTCAGATGCCTTCTAAAAGTCTGGTGGTTGTTGTTCTCTTTGACATCTGGTGGGAGGGTGCCACTACCGAGAAGGCCCTCTGCCCTGTAACTTGGCTTCTCGCAGTGAGGGAACTGCCAGATCTTGGGCCAGTTGCTTACTCTCAGCCTAACATACCTCCCAGGGTTGTTATGAGCATAAAAAGGTGTGTGTGGGGGGGGGAATGTACTTGGAATATAAATGTAATAATCAATTCATTAATCAGGCAGTGTCTGTTTCATTGTCCAATAGCTCTTACTGTTAGGATGTTTTGCTTAATGTTTAGCAGAAACCCGCTTCCCTGGAATTTCCTCCCATCAGTACTTTGCCTTCTGGAAAAACAGGGAACAAATCTCCTTCATCAGCCTTCTGTGTGTAGCAGGCATGCATGGGGGAAGGAACATACGGTAACTTAGTGGCAGAGCATCAGCCTTGCAAACGGAAGGTCTCAGTTTCAATCCTGGTATCTCCAGGTTGGGTCAGGAATTCACCTGCCTGAAACCCTGGAAAGCCCCATCTGCTCCACTCCCCATCACGGATCCCTTGAAAATTGCTGACAAGTCTTGGAGGACCACCGAATGGTTTTCTTGCCTCTTGTCGCAATTGTTCTGTCTGTGCTGTGTTTGATGCTACACGGTTTCTAAGAATATTTTTATTGTTTCTTCTGTTGCACATATAACACTACAACTGAATTTTAGGGAACATAAATTGTAATGCAATAAAACCTGCTATCTAGCCCAAATATTTCCTTATTGTGATTGAATAAAATGCATGCATACCACCCTTTAATCTCAGTACCCCAAAGGGCAAGAGATTTACTATTCCAAAAGGTGAACATTCCACAAAAGTGGCCCAGTATTTTCCTACAGGCAGCGAGGATGGGCAGCTACAGCCCCTGCCCTGACTTCACAATATTTCAGCTCTTGCCATTTTTCTTAAACAGTGTTGCTGCTCTCATGGTCAGGGATTTTTTTTTTACAAGGCATCCCTTCATGGCCTCAGCCCTCCATCATTCTTCTACCCTCTTATTTACCCCTCATTTCCTTGTGTTTACAGTGTGTGATATATTTCAACACTCCCTGTGGACCAGTTACAATGCTACTTTCCCCATGTTTCACCCACAGGGAACGTGGTTGCATGAGTAGAGTATGAGGTCACATTCCACCCCCAGGGGATATATATTTATAGATTAGTTTCTGGGCCATGTGGTTTCCTCCCCCCCTCTCCCCCCCAGCTCCAAAATCAGCAGGTTCTTGCTTCAGCCTCTCTTCTTCACTGCCAAGGCAAACTCTCTTACTTCTCTACATACCTAGTACTGTTTAACACAGGATCTTTTTCCTGAACGAGTACAAGGGGGGGGGGGGAGCCACACTCATGCACCCTTCTTACTTGTGAACATCACGCATGAGTCCATTCAGCCCTGTCTTTGTAGAAACTGATTTAATAACAAAACAAGAGTTGATACCTCCCCCTTCGCTAGCATTGCTGGGGATACGGGGTGGGACAAATGAAGATGGATTGGATAAAGTTTTGATTCTGTATTTATTGTTAGCTGCCGGGTGCCAATTGTTAAGAAGATGGAAATATTTACAGGGGACAAATAAGGATTTATGGTACAGTCAAAACGGCCCATAACTGTTGCTCAAAAATCAAGGTGTAGTAAGTCACACTTAGAAAAAAAGCTCACTGAAATCCATGGGAAATTACCATGATTAACTCAGTCAAATGATTTCGCCAGATCAACTGTTTTCTGTGGATAAGGGACGCGGGTGGAGCTGTGGGTTAAACCACAGAGCCTAGGACTTGCCGATCCGAAGGTCGGCGGTTCAAATCCCCGGGACGGGGTGAGCTCCCATTGCTCGGTCCCTGCTCCTGCCAACCTAGCAGTTCGAAAGCATGTCAAAGTGCAAGTAGATAAAAAGGTACCGCTCCGGCGGGAAGGTAAACTGCATTTCCATGTGCTGCTCTGGTTCGCCAGAAGCGGCTTAGTCATGCTGGAAGCTGTACGCCGGATCCCTCGGCCAGTAAAGCGAGATGAGTGCCGCAACCCCAGAGTCGGCCACGACTGGACCTAATGGTCAGGGGTCCCTTTACTTTTACTGTTTTCTGTAGGATTTTGCTGTGCCAGAAAGTTCCCCTGAAGAATTCATTGGCAGGATTGAACTCCTTGCCCATCAGCTGATGGGTGGCAGGTTCAATCCTCCATTTTGCAGGGTCTGGCTGCACCAGTGACTTCCCCACAGGGAACAAAGGCACTGCTGAACCCAACAGGATTGAACTCTTCAGCCAAATGCTGATGGACACAGAGTTTATTCCTGTTTTCTCGTTGATTGGATGTGCAACTCACATCTCTGTCTGCCCCTACACCTAATATCAGGTGTGGGGAAGGTGGCCATGCGGTTCCTTACCCCTGCTCTGCTCTACTCTTGGCCTGGATCCAATTTTATGTGCTATGACATGCTAGACTTTGGCGAATTTCCTTAAAAATAGCTCAAAAACAATAAGAAAAGCTCAACAACTTTGGTAAAAAATACCAAAACACCACCCAATTTTGAGGCAACTGATGAACACAGCTATGTTACCATATATTTATTTAAAATATTTGTAGGCTATGTTTAGGAGTATACCCTTTCAAGATGGTTTCCAATAAAAATCACTGATGTACACTATATTCACAAACAAAATGATAGCAAACTAGGATCTAATGAGACAGCTGCCCCAGGAATGCCTGGCCAAAAGTCCCTGAGAATGTGACCAATAGCAGCAGAATCCAAATAAAGAAATGCTTTTAGGAAAAAGCTAATGGAAACAGGAGAGTTTTCAGATCTTTCCCCCCCAAATGCAATAAGTAACAAAATAAAATAAAGATTGGGGATCCAGTACCGAGCAAGAGTTTGGACTAGGTGTCATCCAGAGTATGCTTCCAAGCAGGCAGCTGCCATTTCCCCATAGTCCATTAACAATTAACTTGTTTAAAACCATTCCGCTTAGAATGTAAACATGTCAGGTGATTTATACTTCGGTTTTTACTGTTTTGTGCATTGACTTCATGATTGCCCTGCAGTGTATTTTTGCGTGTTTACTCAGAGGTAAGACAACGCTGCGTTTACTGGGGCTTACTCCCTGGTAAGTATGCTTTGAATTGTAGGCTCCGTCATCCTAGTGTTTTTGTCTGTAGGCCTAAGTCAAGAGTCAGTTTGGGGGAACGGACTCCATAGTAGCAGCCCATGAATTATCAGCCACTAGAAAGTGGGGATGTCTTTCCACTTGGATGAGATCCTGCACAACTCTCAGGAGCTTGAGACTGCTGACCTTCAACACATTTGGGAGGATTCCTTCTGTTTACACAGGGCCTGTCCCAGCAGGAGGTTGGGTTGGGTGCTCAGGGGCTGTGCTCAGAAGGAGGGGTTTTGGCTTTTCAAACAGGCGATGACTAAGTCAATTAATTGTTTAATTATGTAATGATTGTTTGTAACTTTGGAACTGTCAGCGTGCACTTGCCAAATCCAGCGTGTGCAGCTCTGTTATGTATACCTGTGGAGGGAGTACATGTGCGCACACACCCATGGATGCAAATCCATGCACAGCCCTGACCATGGAAGTGATAGAGATTGCGCAGCTGAGCTTACTTCTGCACTTTGAATCGGCCCTGCAAAGCTGTGTCTTTGGCCCCATCTGCACTATGTATTTAAAACAGTACCATACTACTTTAAACAACTATAGCAGGAGTCGGCAAACTTTTTCAGCAGGGGGCCGGTCCACTTTCCCTCAGACCTTGTGGAGGGCCAGACTATGTTTTGAATAATAATAATAATAATAATAATAATAATAATAATAATAATGAACGAATTCCTATGCTCCACAAATAACCCAGAGATGCATTTTAAATAAAATCACACATTCTACTCAAGTAAAAACACGCTGATTCCCAGACCGTTTGTGGGCCGGATTTAGAAGGCAATTGGGCCGGATCCAGCCCCTGGGCCTTAGTTTGCCTACCCATGAACTATACTATAGCATCTCTCAAAGAATCCTGGGAACTGCTGTTTGTTAAGGTGCTGAGAATTGTTGGGAGACCCCTATTCCCCTCAAGGAGCTACAATTCGCAGAGCGGTTTAACAGCCAATCTTTCTTCCCAGGGAACTCTGGGAATTGTAGCTTTATGAGAAGGATAGAGTTCTCTCAATAACTCTCAAGATACAGTGCCCAGGATTCTTTGGGGGAAAGCCAAGTGGTATGGTGCCATTTTAAATGTGTAGCGTAGATGGGGTCTTAAGAAGACACTTATTACTCTTGCAAGAGATGCTTAAAAGTCAAAAGTGAGGGTGTCCTGTTGCATCTGTGCTGGAAGAGTATTCCACGGCATGGGACTGGCATGGCATTAGATGCCTGACTTGTAGTTGAGGCCAGCTGGGCCTCTGTAACTGGTGGCAGTTCCTCCAGATGATCTCAGACTGAGCTGGAAGGTATCCTGGACCCAAGTGATTCAGGGAATTGTGAACAAAAACAAGAGCTGTGAACCTGGCCAGTTCAGTTGCTCTAGCAGAGGCAGAGCCGTAGCTAGGTGATCTTGCGCCCCTGGCAGAACTGTCCAGATTTTGCCCCCTACCATGGACAAATTAGCTCTTCTTTTCGCCTCTCCTCCAACCGCCACTCCACCCATTCAATTCACCCTCTATTTAAAACCATTTCCTATGAGGCAATATTTATATTTATTGACATATTTTTAGCCGATATTGCTCCTCCCCCATCACCTGTACCCTACAGCCCTGAGCAGAGGTGTCATATGCTATCAACTGTTTGTACCCAACAGCAGTCTAGCTGCTACTTTCTGCACATACTAGAGCTTCCAGACTAGGCCCAAAGGCAGCCTCACATAATAATCCAATCTTGAGGTGACCAGTAGCTGGACTATGGTGGGCAAGTAATATTATACAGTCATACCTCGGGTTGAATGTGCTTCAGGTTGAGCGCTTTCAGGTTGCACTCTGCGGCAACCCAGAAGTAATGGAGCGCATTGCTTCTGGGTTTCACCGCTCGCGCATGCGCAGACGCTGAAAATGACGTCACGCGCATGCGCGGAAGTGGCAAAACGCGACCCGCGCACATGCGCTGTCACGTCTTACGTTCTATTCAGGATGCGAACGGGGCTCCAGAACAGATCCTGTTCACATCCTGAGGTACCACTGTACTGATATGCCCATAGCTGACATACCAGGCCAAGTTAGTAAAAGGCACTCGTAGCCATAGAGACCACATTTTGATGCTAAGAGTGTTGTGAGGATGCGGCGAAAAACTTGCAGGCCTAAGGAGCACCTAGCCAGTAAAAAGTTTGTGAACCAAGAGGCCTCCTCCTCTTTCTTGCTGCTGCTGTGTGCTCGCCTGTCCTCTTTGAGCACACAAGCAGTGACTAGTGTGAGGAGATGAAGGAGCATGCTCCGTTTCCCTGTCTGGAGGTTGGTCGTGGGCTCCCTTGCTGAGGTGTGGGCCTGCTCGACCCGAATCACGGAGCGCACATAGCCCTAGTCATAGCACAAACAAATGATCTATCTAGGCAGCTCTGAGAGAGCCATATAATCATGACAGGAACAAGCTCCACACTTTCATGGGCGGGTAGGATGTCCTTGGCTTGCCCTGGCAGCTGAACCAAAGTCACCTTGTCTGCACTGAGTCACAATGAATTGATGCGACTTGCCCCAAAAAGTCACATGTGAAAAAGTTGGTGGAGAGGACCAGCTTGCTGTTCAGCAAATGGCCTTTGCTAGAAGCTGTTCCAAAAATACAGTGGTGCCTCGCAAGACGAAATCAATTCGTTCCGCGAGTGTTTTCGTCTAGCGAATTTTTCGTCTTGCGAAGCACGGTGTCGGAAAAGTTTTGGAAAAGCTTCAAAAATCACCAAAAACCTCAAAAAAGGCTACCACACCGTGTTCTATGAGTTGCTCCTCGAAGTTAAGTCGCAACTGTATTAACGGTGTTAAGAAAAAGGAAACAAACTTGCAAGACATTTCTGTCTTGCGAACAAGCCCATAGGGAAATTCGTCTTGCGAAGCAGCTCAAAAACCGCAAAACCCTTTCGTCTAGCGAGTTTTTCGTCTTGCGAGGCATTCGTCTTGCGGGGCACCACTGTAATGTTATGAGTTTTCTATTAGATTTCTGTGAATGGGTCCCCCCCATCAATGTAGGTTACCTGAGGCACACTTGGCCAGAGATTTAGATTTATTAATAGTTCTGGCAAAGTTGCCAAGTGCCTTGTATTTTTGTTTCAGAGAGATTGGATGATTATTACTGATGGTTGGGAAAGGCTGGAGAATCTTTCTACCCTCCCAGCTGAGGAATGTTGAAATCTAATCAGTGGATGAATGAATGGTTAAGAAAGAATCGAGATATCTTTACTTTTATTTATTGCTTACATTTTAATCCCACCCTTCTTTCAAAATAGCTCAGGGTGTTGTTGTTCATATCCCACCACCAGTTTTATCTCCACAAAAATCCGGTGAGGTAGTTGATATATAATGACTGACCTAAGGCTACCTATTCTGAGAGGGGTTGTGGTGTTAGTCTGTTGCAACAAAAAACCAACCAAGCAAACAAACAAAACAAAGAACCCTGAAAGACCAACATATTAACACATAAACGTAAGGCAGCTTCTAGACTGTCTTGACCGTCAAATTCAAAGTATGCAGTAGAAGTCACTTTGGCATTCTTTGCACAACAAGCCCACTTCCAAATGGAGCTTTTTTGTGAGCAAGAAAACGGTAGGAAAATGTACAATTGCTTGGCGTCACTTGAGGCCCCCACTTGCATTATACATTTTTATGTTATTTCATTTCATTTATTTAATAAAATTTATATCCCGCTTCACTGTAAAAAAACCCCAAAAACTGAAGCAGTTTACAATACATTTACAGCAGTATCATACTACTTTAAACAGTCGTGGCTTCCCCCAAGGATTCTTGGGAGTGCTAACAGTTGTTAGAAGACCTCTATTTCCCTCAGAGAGCTACAATTCCCAGAGTTTCCTGGGAGGAGGGAATGACTGTTAAACCGCTCTGAGATTATCAATAGAAGTCGAAATTAAAAACAAGGGTATTTTTTTGTTTTTAAACAGAATATAAAGAAAATTGTCAAAATGCATTTTAAGCTAAAATTACAGATTAAAACACATGTCAGCTTTACATGTCTGGGTAGGTTTGCCTAAACAAGAAATTTTTTAGCAGGTGTTGAAAAAGAGTACAGTGAAGGTACCTTCCTAATGTCAAGAGGCAGGGAGTTCCGCAGTGTAGAAGCTGCCACACTAAAAGATCATTACAAATATGTAAAAAGCACCATGCTCCATTTTTAAAAGTGCAAGTTCTGCAGACTGAAGCACTTCAGTAGGCATATATGAAGCAAATATGAATCCATTTCGTAAAAATGAATGAAAAGTGATGCCAGCCACACACCGTGCAAATTCCCCTCTATACATTTATGCAACATTTACGTTTGGGTTGTTGCCGAGGGCGTAGGAAAAGCACTCTGTGGCCCCATCCCACCTTGCCGGCTTGTTCCAGACTTAAAAGTAGCAAAATAAAAGTGCAAACTTCCTGAATTGTTCTCTTGTATTTACTTTTCCTCTTGGCCTTTGGAGGCTGGCTTTGCTGCCTGGCTTTCCTGCTACGCTTCCCACTCTCTTGCCTTGGTGTTTGCTTTTAATTAAAAGCAAAAGAGGCAGCTGAGGGGAGACCCGAGTCAATTTAGCTCCGTTTATTGGAGAGCAGCCATTTTGGAGGCTTGCTCCACTTCCCCCAACATCGCTCAGAACTCGCAGCGCTATTCGTAATTAGCTGGTCTTTGCTCATCATCCTTGGTCTTTGCTTTGACATAAACATGCACAGCAAGTTCCTACATGGTCTAATTAAACACCTCTCCCCCACGAGGAGGATATGAAAGGCTTGTAATACCTGCTGGAATAAGAGAGCACGGACAGGGTGCAGCTGAGGTCTACTCCTGTCGGTAGTTTCAACAGGAGCCGAGCCAGAAGATGGGCTCGTTTCACCTCTCCTGCCCTCAGCAAAGGGCTTCAGAACCAGCTCTTCACAGGGCTTGGCATCTGAAGCCTGTTTTAAGTGCCCGGGATCTGGCCTGGGAGCATGTGGTGCACTGTGTCAATACGAGAGAGAGGGGGTTTTTTTTGGGCATGTGAAGAGTGACCATCCTCTCTAGGAAGTGGAACTGTAGCCACCCAGGGGCTTCAGCAGTTACCATACTTATCCATGTGCAGTGGTACCTCGGGTTACATACGCTTCAGGTTACATACACTTCAGGTTAAAGACTCCGCTAACCCAGAAAATGTGCTTCAGGTTAAGAATTTTGCTTCAGGATGAGAACACAAATCATGTTCTGGTGGCGCAGCAACAGTGGAAGGCCCCATTAGCTAAAGTGGTGCTTCAGGTTAAGAACAGTTTCAGGTTAAGAACGGACCTCCAGAACGAATTAAGTACTTAACCCGAGGTACCACTGTATGTTTTTTTCTTTTAAAATTATGCTAAAAAGTGGGGGTCGTCTTATACTGTACATGGGTAGTGCATAGGGTAGACGTTTGATTGGTTGCTCAACAACTCTGTGCCATCTCCCCCCATTTTCTTAAATTTGAGTCCCCCCAAATAGGGGGCGGCCTATACATGGGGGCATCTTATAGACGGAAAAGTATGGTAATTGTTTTTTAAAAAATGAAAAGTGACAATCTCTAACCGTTTTAATTGTGCAGGGCAAGCATGGACATAGGTTACTGAGCACCATTCACTAAGAACCAAACTTGACCACTCCAGGGCTGCTTCTCGGTAGCATCCACACACAACTCCCACCATCCCTGGTCATGCTTGTTGGGCTGATACGAGTTCTAGTTCTGTGACATCTGGAGACAAAACCAAAGGTTTGCCACACCTGGCCTATGTGATGCAGTTAAATCATTTTAAAATACAGTGGTACCTCGGTTGTCAAACGTAATCTGTTCCGGAAGGCCGTTCGGCTTCCGAAACGTTCGAAAACTGAGGTGTGGCTTCCCATTGGTTGCAAGAGCTTATTGCAGTCAGCAGAAGCTGTGTCACACATTTGAGTTCCAAAGAGCGTTCGAAAATGGAAAAAAATTACTTCCAGGATTTTGGCGTTTGAGAACCGAAACGTTTGACAATGGAGGCATTTGGGAACTGAGGTACCACTGTATATGACTCTGCCTATTTCTGCGTTCTGGATTTTTGGTGAAGATTCGAAGCACTGAGCTTTGTGAGCTCAGGCAGGCGTCATCTTTGATTATATTTTGGCGCTTCCTTAAAACACGCTTATTTAAGAAGGCCTTTGCAGCTGTGCCATTCCGATTCTGCTTCTTCGCCGCTGCAGCTGTGTTTTATTCTGAATATTGTTCCCGCTTTTTCTTTTTTGTACATTGTTGTGTCTTTATTATAGCGGCTTCAGTGAAGAGGCGGCATAGGAATGTTTGAAATATTACTGCTAAGGAGGTTCCTCATCCCCTTTAGGCCCCAGATAACAAAATTTACAGCTACAGGCCTGCCAGGAAGTACCACTGTGGGAAGGAGCATTTGTCAAGTTAAGCCGAGATTAACTTTACATGGTTAACCTTACTCTGGAAGAGAAAGCTCTGCAGCCCCACCCGGTGAACTGTCTGCCTTCAGTCCGTATGTGGAGTGAAATGCTTCTGCATGCTTCAGCTGAATCTGTGAACAGAAACCTCCCAACTTGTTTCATGCACTCACTCTGTTCATCTGGGGACCCTGCTTTTTTCAGTGTTCCTGATCATGTATTCAGATGCGGGTGGCACTGTGGTCTAAACCACTGAGCCTCTTGGACTTGGAAAGGTCGGCGGTTCGAATCCCCACAATGGAGTGAGCACCCGTTGCTCTGTCCCAGCTGCTGCCAACCTAGCAGTTCAAAAGCACACTAGTGCAAGTAGATAAATAGGTACCACTGCGGCGGGAAGGTAAATGGTGTTTCCGTGTGCTCTGGCACTCATCCTGGTGTCCTGTTGCACCAGAAGTGGTTTAGTCATTCTGGCCAAATGACCTGGAAAGCTGTCTGTGGACAAACACCAGCTCTCTCGGCCTGAAAGCGAGATGAGCACCACAACCCCATAGTTGCCTTTGACTGGACTTAACCGTCCAGGGGTCCTTTACCTTTTACCTATTCATAATTTATGTGGGTGCGGCAATATCTGAAAAACCACCTCCATCTCTACAGGCTGGTTTTAAGACTGGCAGAGGTGTCTCTCCACCACTTTCGATAATATGAGGAATGGGAACTGTTTTTATGGAAGCCCCTAAATTGTGTTGCTCCCTCCTCACAGATCTAGTGCCACCATTATTCAATTTCTGCCATATGCTGACGGCACACTTCTTTATCCTGACCTGCCGGCAGTGAAAGTTCTTTTTGCTGGGACCCATCTCTTTTGCTGAATCGATATTCTTCTAATCTGGTTTTACTTGTTTTAATGACTGCAGCTGTTTTATTTGTTTTTATAACGATATATTATGTTGTAGCTTGCCCTTGGGCCTTATGGCGAAAGGCGGGTGAGAAATCTTATAAATAAATAAAAATCGACACCAGTGGTTCCCAAACTTTCCCCCCTCACAGACCACTTGAAAAGTGCTTGGCAGACCACTTAAGGGTTTTGGGTTTTTTTGCCTGCCCTAGCAATTTTAATGTGCTGTGCTAGATGCTGTATGATTTGTTACTGTATTTTTGTCAAACACACTGTGGAGCACAGGAACAAAGCTAAGGAAAAACACTTAGAATCATTGTGTTGGAGGGTCTTTGTGGGTCATGTGATCTGTGCAGTGCCATGCATGATAGTTTAGATTTTATTGAGCAAAAGCTCAATACCCTTAAGAACAAAGGGACTTGCGTCTCTGAAATGCCAGGTAATGTACATGTGTCTATCTATTCATCTGTTCCTAATTTTTAGACAAAACAACATTGTGGAAGAGATTTTGCTGGCGTCAATGGACTCATAGAGTTCTGCATTTTGGCAGCTGTTGTCAAAAGGAGTTCTGCTTCTATTACGACCCTGGCATAATTAGTCACACACACTACTACACATTCACTGTTGTGTCATGGGCAGAATCCTTTTTCCTTCTCCCATTCACCCCTTGGGAACAGGCGGGTGGCCAACCACCTATGTTCTAGCAGGCCATTATTATTGTTTATTATACAGGCTTGATTTATGCCACCCCTCATTGGGTGGAGATGTCCGCTTTGGGTGAGACATATAACATGTGAGCCAGTGTGAGCTCATGGATGCTGGGCACAGGTCATTTGGGCTTGTCTTGGGCTGGGTTGCTCCCTTGGTTCATCTGGTTTGGCTTTGGTGTGGCAGGAGGGGAATGTGGAAGAGGACAGTGTCAGGACTCCCCCCCCCCCGCCGCCACAGCAGGAGCAAATGACATTATCTGCTGGAGCACCTCAACTCAAGGTGGCATCTCTGAGTGTGAGGCGCCCTGATTTAGACTCATAATCATCTCATAATAAGGTGGGCACAGGTCGTAACAGCAACTGGCCCAGTGAACTTTGTGGCTGGTCAGGGATGTGGATCCCAGGCTTACCAATCAAAGTCCAATATGATGGAGTGAAGGGCTGCAGCCCTTTCCGCTTTTGCATGTAGAAGATCTCCATTTCCCAGTCCAATCTTCATCTCCAGATTAGGGCTGTGAACATCAACAGCTTGAAACCAGGGAGGGTTTCTGCTTGTCAGCACAGATCGTATTCTGCTAGAGGGACCCTTGCTACTTTGCTATTCTACAACTGTCAGCTGATCCCAATAAATTTGGCTATTATGCTATGAACTATAATGCTCTTTGGGAGATATGCATGTGTGCAATACATCAACACAGAGGCCTGCGTTTCTGGACTGCACTTGTGGGTGTGGCTTTGAGGACCGCCATGACTAGCTTCTACTACACTTTACCACCACCACTCTGTGATCTCGCACGGGTCACATGGCTCACACAGGAGCACGGCTGGGAAGATGTGTGGCCTGGTTTTGGGAGTTTATATGTTGCAGATTATGCCAGGCTGCTTATTTGTTTACAACAAGGAGCCCAAGGGCTTGCACTGCCTGTCAGCTTCTTCCTTCTTGGTCTCAGCGCTGGCCTTGCAGAACTCAGCAGGGAGCAGGGATAAGGACAAATCTAGACTGAGTTGGATCTGCCGGTTATGGTCTGTGACTCCACCCACTGCAGGGCTCGCTGCCCTCCACCCCACCAGCCCCAGTGGTCACCCACCACCCCTGCTCTCTTTACAGATTTACAACTCAGCATTGCTTATGGGAAGGGCTAACTATTCTGCAAGGGGGTGGGGCAGAGCCTAAACACAGTGTGTGAATCGGCTTTTGTTTGCACTGCAGAACCTCCCCTGTTTCACAAGACCTCGCCTTTAGCTTCTTTCACAATTGGCTGTGAACTAAGCAGCAGTGCAATTGTTCTCCATAATTGGCAACACTGGAAATCAAAGCTCATTGCAGGAACTTCCAAAGAACACAAACAGCACCAGTAGGCACATCTTCTACTTGCATGGATGCAAACATGTGTGCATGTGCTTGAGGGATTTGGCAGAGTTCCCATTCCCCACTGTGCTCTGCTTAAGGCTAGTCTCTCTAGATCAGCATTTCACCATGTTCTGGACTGGAGGGGCTCCCATATCTGTGTTTATGGTTGGATTGGTGTTCCTCATGCACAAACATTTTTGCAGCATCCACCAGTGCTGGATTAACCAATGATAAGAATAAGCACGTGCTTAGGGCACTAACATAGTAGGGACCGAAAAAAGAGGTTCTTCTTCTTGTTGTTAAAAGCATTTGACATTTGATTTTTCAAAGGAGGCATCTTCAAAGGTCTAACTCTGGCCCTGAAGTCCACACAATGTTCTTGGGGGCGGGGGAAGACATGCCAGCCCATGCTTTTTCTCAGTTTAATGATTTACCCTGTCCAGGAGAAACCCAATAAGAGTAAAAACAAAATATCTCAGTGGCTCATTTGCCAATTATGCCCCCTTTTGGAAGCACCCTCTGCCTCTCAGCATAAGAAGAAGAAGAGTTTGGATTTGATATCCCACTTTATCACTACCCTAAGGAGTCTCAAAGCGGCTAACATTCTCCTTTCCCTTCCTCCCCCACAACAAACACTCTGTGAGGTGAGTGAGGCTGAGAGACTTCAGAGAAGCGTGACTAGCCCAAGGTCACCCAGCAGCTGCATGTGGAGAAGCGGAGACGCGGACCTGGTTCACCAGATTACGAGTCCACTGCTCTTAACCACTAGGAGTAAACCCTACACAAATCTGCAGTGGACTCCCTAAGACGGTTGGATGGCACCATGTATGCCTACAGTCCTCCTGGCAACTCCTGCAGCCAAGCTGGTGCCAAATGTGTGGCTCTGCTCTCCTTTGGACCACAACAGCACGGCCAAGAGGAGGGTTTTGTTGTCTGGGCAGCCAAGGACTTCCATGCGCACTGCATTGTCTCCCGAGACAGTCAGATGCCAACTACACCTCCGAACACTCCTGACCATTGGCTATGCTGGCAGTGTCTGATGGGAGCTGGAGTCCAGCAATGTCTGGAAGGTTACCCCCAACCCAGGCTACTTAGGAGCTTCAAGGTGATTACCAAGTCTTTGAAATGCACTGGAAAACCACCTGCCAGCCGGTGGAGGTACTGCAGGATAGGCATGATATTGTCTCACGAGGCCAGCGCACATCACATTCCTTGCTACTGCCTTCTGGACCAGCTGAAAGTTCCAAAGGCAGCCCTCCCATGCAGGGTGCAATGCAGTAATCCAGTCTAGACGTCACTAAGGCATGGGTTGCCATTGCCCCACCTGACCTCAGGAGCAGAAGCAGCTGGTTCGCCCATCTAAACTGGGTAAAAGATTCACCTGGCTGCTACATGGGCATCAAAGTACAAGGCCAAATCAAGAAGAGAAGAAAACCAGACGTCTGATTCTTCAATTACCACCCCACCCCAAACAGGGATGAATTCCTTTCTTTGCCATTTGTGAGCCTGGCGGTCCTCCTCTCCTTGGGGCAGGTTTTTAAGTCCGCCTGGTAGCGCTTGCTTCTTCTGCTAGACCTGGAGTGGGTAGTTAGTTGTATATGTGACTCACGGCCAGCTGGAGCTGTTCCATGAAGAGGTCACAGAGACCTGTTTTACAGGTTCCTCTCTCTTTTTTTGGTTATTCCTAAGCACCCGAGAAACGACTGAGGTGTACGAATCTGCTGTCATTGAAGGAAAAGCAGCAACAAGCCCGCTGAGTTGATAAAAGTCCTTGTGCCCTAAGCAAGGTGATTGCCTCACCTGCCATCCTTTACGTTTTGGCTTGAATGGGCAGCAGCTGCCTCCATGTTCCATCCCTACTTTGTGGCATGTGACAAGCATACCTGGCTTCACCCGTCTGCCACGTGCGCACACACCTTGTTGCTGGAAACCTCTTGCACTGAGCACAAGGACAGGAGAAGCAGAGTCACCGTTCTTGTTTAACCATTTCCTATGGAAGAACACATGGAGATGACGTGTTTAGCCCAGGTCTTCCCAAGTGTGTGTTTTTCCTGCTTTTAAAAGGCCAACCATGCTTTTCCTT